>NW_010965122.1:3017809-3024743 GCF_000463585.1 Tarenaya hassleriana
TTCGTCCTTCCCTGCGTGTGTGACTCTGTAGGCTCATTCGATATAGCAGTATAATCCAAAATCTCTATTCTGGATATACAAGTCATAGGCGGTCTCTAGCAAGACACTATGACTACCTATCTCGAATAGAGTTTGTTTGTGATCATACGAAAGCCAGTGATGATTCCGACTGATGATCCTTTTGTATCGCGATATCATATGTCGAACATAAGGCATGGACAAGCCACCTTATCTGATTCGACTGCTTTCTCGTTCACTGAGTTCGACTGTCTGAAATAGACGATGTTCGTCTATAGTGCGGCCACACATTTCTACAGTCTTGCTCACACGAGGGGCCCAGCGATATCTCTCTCTTTTACGAGAGGTACAAATCCCGTCTTGACTATCTACAATCCAGTACATGATTCGTTTCGTACCTGATACACGCCTTTGTAGTCCTCCTGTTACGCAGGACGTTTGACGTAATCACAGCACGCAACTCCTCATGTTGGATTCTGTAGATATCTCAGGTCTTAGGATCCAATCATGGAATCGTCGTATGAGATTCAAGTCATGACGCTAGTCCATGTGACAATCTCATGCGGGTCAGTCCAGTATTCCGTTCTGCAACGAATACCTATGATTGTGATCGTATCCAATACCTATGATCATCTATGTGATCATCAATCACACATCATACTAGTCTTATTATGTCGTTATTCCCATAATGACACAAGACTAGGGAGTTTAGTATCATTCATAATGATACATGGATTTCATAACAGATCTAGCATGCAGGAACATGTAATGAACAAAATACTCTCATAAAAAAACATATAGAAAGTATCAATACATCGAATGTATCTGAACAAAGCTCATAATCAGTACATCATAGAGCACTAAACCAACAGTTAGTCCCTTCCCCTGACAAGAAGTAGGGCTGTTGAAGAGGTTTACTTCAAAATTCTCAATTTGCCGCCACCACATCTTAACGATGAGACTGACATATACTATTGGGCTCCACGATATACTCAAGATAACCTGCCTCAATTCTCAACGGGTAAGACTTGGAAACAGTACCAAATTTTGCCTCCACCGGTTTCTTGGCAAAAATCTGTTTGGTTTCCAGGATCTATTCCCAAACACTCCTTATTGGTATGGAGCACAAGGTCAGCAGCCAACTCCCTGTCAATCCTCAAGCCATAACGCTCAAGTTCTTCAAGATGATCCTTCATCTTAAGAACATAGGCGCTAACCGATTGCCTTGTCGTCATACGACATGCAAGCATGTTCTTCAATGTGTTGTACTTTTCAACACGTGCATGCTCTTGGAACATTGTCTTCAACTGCTCGAGCAGCTCAAAAGCTGACGCCCTCAAACTGTCGCTGCAGTTCAAGAGACATTATCCCGAGCATGAGGCAAGAGACCTCCAGGTCATCGTTCTGATGCTTCAATCAAGCATCCCGAATGGCTCTCGCGGCGTTGGGCGGGGGCTCAGTAGGAAGAGCCCCTTCCAGGACGTACATCTTCTTCTCGATCCTGAGAATAATTCTCAAGGTCTGATACCAGTCCAAGAAGTTCATCCCGGTCAGCTTATCCTTCTCAAGGATAGATCGAAGTGACACGGTTGGTACACTACCACCTGTCGCCATGTCCTACAGAGATAAACAGAACAACACAATATGCAATATCAATTAGTACAATACTAATTATAGTACATTTACTATCACGAATGACTCAAAGCAAATATGAGATAAACTCCCACAAAGAAAAATAACCCTCTAGTAATTTTCTTAGTAGGCTAATAAGATCCATATTTCACATAGACTTGAGTCAGTTTTGGCATGACGCTCAAGTCTATGCTATTTTAGGTAGACATCGAATGCCAATTACATCCAATGTGACTCTTAGATCCTTTATGGGAAGATAGTATCATTATACTACCGCATATTTCTAGTCTCATCTATACCGTTATGTTGAAGTCCAACTTGATAACCCAACTTAAGCCAAACCATTTTCGAACATATGAGAATCACCATTTCTCCATCTTGTCTCACCAAGATTGTCTGGTATGCTCAGCTTTGGCATGACCCATACTCAGACGATCGAAGCTTTGACAAGTGCTCGACACATGGCCGTTATAAGCTTGAAATTATAACGAGCGATTCTATCGTTATCAAAAAGCAGTTTATTACTTTCGAGAGATGAGAACCAAAATTTCTCAATTCTTATCTCATTTAAGTAATTCGTATGCACAACTTTGGCATACACGAATTACCAAGGTCTTGGCAAGAACTCTACTTGTAATAGCTTTATTATTTCGATTGATCAAAATATAAAAATTATAGTTTTGATCCGACTCGTTACTTAGCTCGAATAGACCATCTATTCAACTTAGTAATCTAAGTCCAGAAACTCCCACTCAATCGAGTAACTCTTATACTTGATTAAGTTCTATGCACTTAATTCATGTAGACCTTCTACATAATTAAGTCATAAACCAAACCTACCATGATCAACTCAGTTAAGTAACCATTACTTAACCGAATCGAATTCAGAAAATGCGAAAATTTGAGAAACAGTTGGTTGGTCCGGCCCTGACCACAACTTGGTCCGCCGAACCAAACCGCAACTCGTCCTTGGAGTCAGCTCGGACCAGAGAAGAATCGGCAGAGTAACTTGGGTTGGTCCGGAGCTGACCAAAACTTCGTCCGCCGGACCAACAACAAGACTCAGCATCCTCTCGCATGGACCAGAACTTGGTTTGGCCAACTGAGGTCGTTGGTCCTGGGTGGACCAACATTTGGTCCGCCTGACTAACGCCTTCAGCCTTGGCTCACGACCTCGGACCAACTGATTGATCCGTATGATCCGAGACATCTAGTCCGGGGCTTATCAACTCCTTGTCCGCCGGACCAGACGTGTCGGATGAGCTCTCGGACCACAGAAAATCTCGTCTGACTAGACCACATGTCTGGTCCGCCGGACCAACATTTTGGTCCTCCGGACCAAGACTGTTTTTGGTCCGAGACTTCTCCTGGTCCGTGAACTTCTCCTGGTCAAAGTCTGAGTTTTCGGTCTGGGGCTGACCAACAATTTGGTCCGCCGAACCACGTTTTTCTGGGCAAAAAATCAGACGAAGTTTTCAACTCGATCAGATTTTGAATCTCGTTCGAATCCGTTTTTCGCCCCGTTTCCTCGAGTTGACCCATGATTCATGCCTCTGCATATCTAAGTATAGTTACATAACATAAGATCTATAGAATGCATGTAAACATGAGATCTATGCTTGTTTGATGATTTTGATTGTTGAATGATGCATGGATGAGCGAGGTTCTTGGGAGGTTTGACGGTGCATCGAAATGGGGATGAAAACCCTAGTTTTCGGGACCCGAAACCGTGATCCGAGGTCTGTCCATCGCATGGACTGACCGATCTAGAGAGTAGACTGATTGTTCTTCCTCTTTGGTCAAATTAGGTCAGACCGACCGGTCCAAGGGTTGGACCGACCGGTCTGGACCGATGATCAGAAGAGGATTTTGGATTACGCTCGACAGACCGTCCGGTCTGGTCTTTGGACCGTCCGGTCTGGGTCTGTTGGAACGATCGGTCTTCGGGGTCAGTCTGCATTTGGTCCAGATCGTGAACTGTCCGTTCCAGAAGGTCTGGAACGGACGGTCCACAAAAGGCAGACCGTCCGTTCCATAAGGTCTGGAACAGACGGTCCACTGAAGGCAGACCGCCCGTTCCATGACGTCTGGAACAGATGGACCATTAAAGGCAGACCGTCCGTTCTGCCTTGCTGGAGCAGACGATCCACGTGCTTTTCTGGACCGTCCATTCCGGGCTTCGGGGTTTTCCAAAATTAAGCCAACCGATCGGTTTGGATCTCATACAATCTAGAATTCTGAAAAGTTCAGGTTTTTGATCGAACAATCGTTGTGTCGGATCAATTATCAGAATTGGAATCAAAGCCTCACATAATACCAAGCTCGATGACAATCCTAAATTCAGAGTTTTGATTGTGCAATCGTTGTCTCGAATCAAATATCTGAATTAGGATATTGAGAGGGTTATGGTATCGAATCTAAGGCAAACAAATGTTGTTTGGCCAAGAGATTCTGTACATAGACGACTCAATCGAACTAAGAGTAGTTCAACTGAGTTGATCAGAACAACTTGACTGGAACGACTTGAATTCAGTCAAGGTATCCTGGTGTTCAAGTCACCTATGTCTCATGCAATCTCAAGCTATTACCATCCTTTAGTAGAGCAACTGTCAAGGCCTCGATCGTCATGGTTACGGGTCATGCCCTAGCTGAGCGTGTCTGACTATCTTGGTGAGGCAGTATGGAGAAATCGTGATTCTCATGACTCAAATATGGTTGAACTTGAATTGGGTTATCAAGTCGGACTTGGACCTGATGGTAAGGATGGGATGAGGAACATGCAGTGATAACGTATCACTATCCCATACTCATCTAGGAATAACATAGGATGTGATTGACAAAGTGTTGTCTTCCTAAATAGCATGGTTTTGAGCCTCATGCCCTAGCTGACTCAAAAGCATGTGAAATATGGATCCTAACTCACTTAGAAACTCATTGAGGGTGTTTTTCTTAGTGGGAGCCTATCATATTGCATCTATTATCTGTGTTAGTAAGTGTACTAAGCGACTTGCATATTTTCTGTTTGTTTGTTTGTCCTTTTCTGTAGTATATATCTGTTGCAGGAATCTGGTTAATCTCACCATGCGATCTATCCTTATGAAGGATAAGCCTCTGACCAAGGCTTCTAGATCGATCATTGATGCTTATGGGAAGCATATGGATGATGGTCTAGACGTGTCCAGCTTGATGCTTGGAAAGATGTCTTCGGAATTGCGTGAGCAATTAGATGATATGGACAATTCATTGATGGTTGATCAGTTGAATGTGTCATTCCAAGAGAAAGCTGGGAGCCAAGGCAAGAATGATATGGTAGTTGTTGGAAAGAGTTCCAGCAAAAGGAAGCGTTCCAAAAGTAAAGGCAAGAGGAAAGTGACAAGTGTTGTCACTAAGCCTAAGCCCAAACCCAAGAAGGAAGAGTGTTATATTTGTCATGCCATTGGGCATTGGTATAGAAATTGCAGACTCTACCTGGAAGATCAGAGGAAGAAGAAGCTTGCAGAAGTTTCAACTTCTGGTATCTTCGTTATAGAGGCTAACTTGTATACTTCTACGTCATGGGTATTAGATACCGGATGTGCCTCGCATATTTGTGCAAATGTGCAGGGATTGCGAGGAAGTATACAATTGGCGAAGGGAGAAGTAGATCTCCGCGTCGGGAATGAAGCAAAAGTTGCTGCATTGACCGTCGGGACTTATGATCTGACTTTACCTTCTGGCCTTGTATTGGAGTTGCATGATTGTTATTTTGTACCTGCCATCAGTAGGAACATCATATCGATATCATGTTTAGACTCAGATGGTTTCAGATTTGTTATTGAGAACAAATATCTGTCCATTTATAGAGGCGATTTATTCTATGGTAAGGGTTACGAGTTTAATGGCCTTTATGTTTTGGAAGATGAACCATCTCGATACAGGTCGATCTATAATGTTAGTACCAAGCGGTTTAAGCCGAACGACTTAAACCCGACCTATCTCTGGCATTGTCGACTTGACCACATAAATGAGAAACGCATAACGAAGCTTCATTCTGATGGACTTCTTGATTCTTTTGATTATGAGTCAATTGAATCATGCGATTCTTGTTTGATGGGCAAGATGACAAAATCTCCTTTTTCTAGAAAAGGAGAACGAGTTACAGAGTTGTTAGAACTCATACATAGTGATGTATGCGGTCCTATGAGCTCGCCCGCTAGAGGAGGTTATCTGTACTTTGTTACATTTACTGATGATTTCAGTAGGTATGGTTATGTCTACTTGATGAGACATAAGTCTGAAACGCTTGAATTGTTCAAGATTTTCATAAACGAAGTACAAAACCAACTTGGCAATAGGATCAAGTTGCTTCGATCTGATTGAGGTGGCGAGTATATGAGCCAAGAGTTCACTGACTATCTGGCAGATTGCGGGATTGTCTCGCAACTGACTCCACCTGGAACGCCACAGTGGAATGCGTGTCTGAAAGGAGGAACCGAACCTTATTAGATATGGTACGGTCTATGATGAGTCAGGTCGATCTTCCTAAATTCTTTTGGGGTTACGCCTTGGAAACGACAACGCTTATACTGAACAACTGTCCAGCAAAGTCGGTTCAGAAGACTCCATATGAGATATGGACTGGGAAGCATCCCAAGTTAGCATTCATGAAGATTTGGGGATGCGACATTTATCTGAAACGTCTGGCTTCTGACAAGCTATCCACCAAGTCTGATAAATGCATATTTGTGGGTTACCCTAAGGAAACTAAAGGGTACTGGTTCTACAACCCATCTGAGAACAAAGTGTTTGTTGCTCGGAATGGATCTTTTTTGGAGAGTAAGTTCGTCTCCAAGAGAGTCAGTGGGAGTAGAATAGATCTCGAAGAAGTTCGAGAACCACAAATAGTCGAAGAACCGAGTGAACAGGTTGAAACAATTCAACCTGTATCACAAGTTGTTGAGACAACACCTCCTAGTGGACCTCGGAGATCTGGTAGAATTTGCCAAGAGCCTACAAGATACAGTTTTCTTGTGACTGGAAATGACGAACTCATGTTGTTGGAACATGACGAGCCGACGTCGTATTCAGAGGCTGTGGCGAGTTCCGATTCCGAGAAATGGCACCAGGCCATGGAGTCTGAGATGCAATCCATGTATGATAACAAAGTATGGACTTTGGTCGATTTATTCGATGGTATTAAGACCATTGGATGCATGTGGGTTTTCAAGAAGAAAACCGACATGGATGGCATCGTGCATACCTATAAGACACGACTCATCGCGAAAGGGTTTCGGCAGATTCATGG
>NW_010965122.1:3024967-3026134 GCF_000463585.1 Tarenaya hassleriana
CAGGACCGCATTCCTTAACGGGAATTTGCTCGAGGATGTGTACATGACACAACCCGAGGGTTTTGTTGATCCTAAGAGTCCGAGGAAGATGTGCAAGCTTCAGAGATCCATTTATGGACTGAAGCAGGCTTCGAGGAGCTGTAATCTTCGATTTGACGAGGCAGTCAAAACGTTTGGCTTCCTGCAAAACGAAGATGAGCCATGCGCTTAAAGAAGGTCAGTGGGAGCGCAATAGTCTTCCTTGTACTTTATGTGGATGATATATTGCTCATCGGAACTGACATTCCTACCTTGCAAGGAGTAATATCCTGGCTAGGATCGGTCTTTTTGATGAAGGACTTAGGAGAAGCCGCCTATATTCTAGGAATCAAGATCTATAGAGATAGATCGAGGAGGCTTCTTGGTCTAACTCAGAGTACATACGTTGACAAGGTCTTGAATCGGTTCAAGATGCAAGACTCCAAGAGGGGTGCCTTGCCAATAGGATATGACGTGGCTCTTAGTAAGACTCAGTGTCCAAAGACACAAGATGAGCAAGAGCGCATGAGTAGGATTCCATATGCCTCGGCTATTGGATCCATCATGTACGCCATGTTGTGTACTCGTCCGGATGTATCATATGCATTGAGTATGACTAGTAGATATCAGTCTACACCAGGTGAGGCTCACTGGATTGCGATCAAGAACATCCTTAAGTACTTGAGAAGGACTAAGGATTTGTTGTTGGTGTATGGCGGATTGGAAGACGAGCTCGATATAAGGGGTTATACCGATGCTAGTTTCCAGACCGACAGAGATGACTTCAGATCGCAGTCAGGTTACGTTTTCTGCCTAAACGGTGGGGCTATTAGTTGGAAGAGTTCCAAACAGCCAACGGTTGCAGATTCGACTACAGAAGCTGAGTACATAGCAGCATCGGATGCAGCTAAGGAAGCTGTTTGGATCAGGAAATTCGTGGGAGACTTGGGGGTCATTCCTAGCGTTGCAGATCCCATTGAGTTGTACTGTGACAATAATGGTGCGATCGCACAAGCTAAGGAACCTCGGTCACACCAGAGATCCAAACACATACTCAGACGATTTTATTTGATCAGAGAAATCATCGACAGAGGAGACGTGAAGATAAACAGAGTGTCGACAGATGATAATATTGCCGACCCGCTGACG
>NW_010965122.1:3026712-3036196 GCF_000463585.1 Tarenaya hassleriana
TTGCGAGAGGCTAACCATGATTTGTGGTTCGGGAAAGGGTTTCCGAAGCCACTACCACTTCGAATGGGCCTATAGGTTCACACACCATTAGGGATGGATCACACGTGAAGAAAACGACGTGAGAAAGGAACCACAGAACGAGCTGGAAGGGTTCCAAACGGCCAGACCGTCCGGGCCAGCCATGTTAGTCCGTCCGTTCCGCTGAGGAATGGATCGTCCGTATTTGTGGTTCGGGAAAGGGTTTCCGAAGCCACTACCACTTCGAATGGGCCTATAGGTTCACACACCATTAGGGATGGATCACACGTGAAGAAAACGACGTGAGAAAGGAACCACAGAACGAGCTGGAAGGGTTCCAAACGGCCAGCCCGCCCGGCCCAGCCATGTTAGTCCGTCCGTTCCGCTGAGGAATGGATCGTCTGTTCCGCAATCGCCAGACCGTCCGTTCCAGATCTGGAACGGACGATCCAGGCGTTCAGACTGTCCGTTCTGCATAGGATTACGGACCGTTCGTTCCGCGTAGAAGGTCAGACCGTCTGTTCCATACCTGGATTGGACAGTCCGACTTACGGGACAGTTTCCTATTTCGTGTTTTTGGGTTTTTGGGCAATCCTAATTAATGAGTGAGCCGCCATAATCCCTAAGCAATCATCCTCAGACGTCCTAGATACTTCCTAGAGCTTTGGAGAAGCTTTCTCTGGAGTTCTAAATACCGGAATATCGATTCCAAGTCAAGGACGTCGTTTTCTCTTCACAAATCCTAGCAGATACGTTCCAAAGTGTTGGAATTCATCCCGCCGATGTGGATACGTGTAGAGGAGTTGTGCTTTCAACTCTAGGTGATTAAAACAGGCCCTGGATCGATTGATACTTCCAGATCTTGATAGAACGAGGTAAGTATTAGAATCCCACGGTAATATACACGATCATTAGGGTTATTGCACAATTTGTTTTGTGTGACATTTGACTAGGTTTAGATCTTTTCTTCCGCTGCGTGAAACCTAGAATCCAAACCCTAGATCGATGAGATCGCATGCTAGGAACCCGAAGTGATCCCAACACATACATACTTGATTGTCGTGCGATGCGACGACCAACATCATGCGATGTGACGGGCGTGTGAGACACTCCTGGTCATGTGATGTGACCAGGGTTCACGGCTAGCCCTATGACGTGAAGCCATACAGAAATGAATGTGATTATATTCTGATGTGATATGAGTATATGTTTAATGTTGAATATTATATTTTGTGTTTTATCATTTTAACAACGTTCTCGCTGAGAACGGGTTTATCGGGTTCAATCCAGGCTACTCACTAAGCGGTTGTACTTAGCCCTCGTGGTTTTATCCTTTTTAGATCACGAGGAGTACGTGTAGCGTATCTAGACGACGATGAAGATTTGAGAGGTGTAGTATCATGTACAGATTTGATTTGTGTTAATTTTTGAAAATGATGTTTTCCTTTGCGTTGTATTTTAAGATTGGACGTGTTAATTAAAGATTGTATTAAACTATTCCACTGTGTGTTTATAAAATAAAAGTTTTAAAATTTTTCGTATTTTTGTTTGGTACTATTTTATTGGTTTTAGTCCATATGGCGCATCCTGTTTACGAGAATCGGGATACTGGTGTCTCAATGCTACCCATAAGGAACCCGCTCGTGTGAAGAGGTTCCATATGAGTTTAAGGCATAGAATCTTTTTCCACTCCGTAATATCCCTAAGCCAGTCCTCCGCGTGCTTTAGGGAGACAAATAGTTGTCCAAGATACCTTAGCTCCTCTTAGCAGATTCGATAGATCCCTTCCACAAGAAAGCTGAACACATGGATTCAATATCCCTCGCACAACTATTCGGGATAATGAAAGCAGAAGCCCAGAAGGTAATGACGTTATATATAACTGACTTAATCAGTTGAAACGTCCAGCAAAAGACGTGTTTCTCTGTCCATGAGTTGACTTGCCTCGGATAGTTTCCCTGAGTCTAGAACAGTCGACATCCCGGAGCTTCGTCGTTGAGAGGGGAAATCCAAGGTAGCGAACAGGTGGGTAAGAGTGACCCACACCAAGCTGTGTCGCCAATATCAAAGCTGCAGAACTATCACCGCCATCCAAGAACAAATATGTTTTGCTCTTGTTTGGTTTCAATCCCGAGTAACCGTAGAACTCATCAAACACGACAAGTACAACTAAGAGAGAGGGGTAAGAGCTATCCGAAAAAACCATAATATCATCTGTAAAACAGAGGTGGGAAACAAGCGGGGACCAACACTTAGGGGGAAGGACAACCCTTCCTTCAACAACTGCGGTATCTATAGATCTCGAAAGTACATTCATTACCAAAGCAAAGAGATAAGGGGAGAAGGGGTCACCTTGTCGAATGCCTTTTCTCCCTTGGAAAAAATCCGTAACTTCACCATTTTAGAGTTCAGAGAGAGAGAGAGAGAGAGAGAGAGAGATGCGGCGACATCGATTCTGACGGACCCCAACCCTAGCAATAAAATCCACTTCTCAACCGGTAAAATCCACTCACCAGCCACCGCCGGTAAGCTCCTTTCACCCGCCCAGCCCACCTGTGTTTCCATCCTTTTCAACCCTCAACCCTTTTTCATTTTGAAATCCCTCTATCTCCTGAACCCAAAAATTGCGCCGCCCTAACCCTGCAGTGGTCGTGATTCTCTCGCCCCCAGGGCAACTCATGGCAAAGAAAAACACCAACAAGGCCTCTCCCACCCCCAGGGCAAAGAAGAAACCCCCGTCTCCGGGGATTCAGCCCACAAATTCCCCACCGAATCCGCCCGTCTCACCGCCTCCGGGTGGCACAACCCTCTCCCCAAACCCACGTTCCTCCCCCTCTTCCACTCTTCCACCCCCACCTCCTAATGCTCCCTCTACGAGTCAGGCGACCACGATCCCAGCCTACACAGAGCAACGGCCTGTCTCGAGACCACCACCGCTCTCGCAGATAGAGTTCCCGCCTCTCCCGTCGGCGACAAAGTCAACACTAGTGGCCATAATCTCTGGCAAACTCACTACGGAGACACGTGCAGCTGCGATGGCTCCACCTGTGACGAAATTCCCATGGGCGAAGCATCTTCGCGCTTCCTCACGTAATCTGCCTAGACTTGCCACCCCATCTTATTCAGAAGCTGGCATACCCAGGGTACGTGTTCCTGGATATGTCATCGTCGAAGCCTCGAAAGCTTGGACCGGATACCTAGTTGGTCACTTCTTTGGCGTCTCCCCCTCGGGATCTAAAATTTTTCAGGTTTTAAACCCGATTTGGGGTCGCAAGTCCAAAATATTTATTCGACGGATCAATGACACTACTTGTATGTTCCACATTCCGGATCTAGCTACCAGAGAATGGATTCTCGAGGTTGGGATCTAGCGAGCGGCGGATGTTATGTTCACTGTGGCAGAATGGACTACAACCTCTTCACTCAGACAACACTCGTTGACCTCGGCACCTGTCTGGATCACTCTGCAGAATATCTCGGCTGAACTGTATTCCCTCAAGGGCATTAGCTATATAGCAAGTGGCATTGGCGAACCTTTACACACTGAACGGATGAGAGTTGATCCTTCTAGCGTTGGTGAAGCATGTGTCAAGGTGGAAATACAGCTTGGGTCGACCCTCCCAGATTTGGTTGAGATCGAGGATGACAAAGGCGGAATAATTGGAATCAAGGTCAATTACGCATGGATTCCTCCCCGATGCCTGACCTGTGAATAGTTTGGTCACAAGGCACAAAGCTGCCCATCCAAACCTCCTAGCTTAAAGCCAGGATCCCCGACTCTGAAACCACCGGTAAACCGTCAACATGTACCCCCATCTTCCTCACTACTCCCCATTGTCGCACAATCGACTCCAAATTCAACTTCCCAATTTCCTAACGTTTCTGTTGACTCGGGTGCCATCTCCCCTTCTCTAACACACACCGAACCTCAGACCCATACCCCGATCAACACCCAACCCATCCCTAAAAACAATCCACCTACTTTAACTCATCAATCGAGCCAAGACAAACCTGAAACAGTGAAAGCAACCTCAGTAACTACCACCTTAGAGTTTGTGGTCGCCCAAACTGTCGTGCAATCCCCGAGTTCATTAGTTCCACCAGCGAATCCGCAACCTCTGTTAGTTTTTGAATCGGAGGAGCAATTGGTAATGGAAGCCCAACGCCTGCTTCGTTCACGCCTACAATCTGCACCACAGAGTTCAAATGATTTCATAGAAGTCAAGCGAACTCGTAGCGGCTGCAAGAGGCGTGACCTATAAATACTTGTAATACTACCTTTTGGCTTTTGCATTTTGGGAACACTACAAAGCAGATTAGTAATGAAGAAAGTTTTTTTGCTCGAATACCCGTGGGTTAAATAATCCATCGAAACAACGTAGCATCAAAACATGGATATCATCACAAGATTCGGTCATTAGAGGTCTTGTTGAAACCAGGGTCCGAAATAAAGCTGATGCTAGTCAGATTGTGCAACATATGCTGCCTGGGTGGTCGCTCGCTACAAACTATCGGATGGCAGAATTGGGGAGAATTTGGGTCGTCTAGCATCTTGATATCTCTGTGGTCATTTACAGAACTTCAACGCAAATGGTGACTTGTGGTGTATTTGACCCCTCTTCAGGAATATATATCACGGTCTCCTTTGTCTATGCCAAGAATATTCCCATTGAGAGGCGATAACTTTGGAATGAGATTAAAGATCTGGCTTCCAATGATCTGATTGCCACACGACCATGGGTGCTTACTGGGGACTTCAGTTAGGTTCTGAAACCTGATGAACATGCCTCCCCCACTTCTCCGTTCTCGCCCCATTCAGGCATGTTTGAGTTTCAAGACTATCTTTTCTCCAGCCATCTGTTCGATCTCGTGTACAGGGAGAGCCATCTCACATGGACAAACTGCAGTCTTGATAATCCCATAGCCAGGAAATTGGACAGGGCTATTGTGAATGAGCAATGGTTGCTCTTTTTCCCCTCTTCCTATGCTTTTTTCGACCCTCCAACCCCGTCGGATCACTGCCCATGTCTGATCTCTCTGTCGCCAGGAGTGACCAAGAGAAAAAACACTATTTTTAAGTTCTTTTCACATCTTGTACAAGATCCAGGATTTCGGTCTTTGGTGGAGCGCTGTTGGACAACCGCCCCTATCACTCGCAACCACATGTTTTCCCTATCATTGAAGCTGAAGAAACTGAAGCCCCAACTACAGAGTTTGAATCAACGATCATACAACAACATTTCCCAGCGTGCGGCGAAACCATTGTCGGCACTAAAGGATGCTCAAGCAGCCTTCCTAACTAATCCTACCATTGAAGCATCGCATACTGAGGCCTCCCTTCGGAGCTCATGGTTAGCTTTGGCAACGACAGAAGATACATTCTTTAAGCAAAAATCTCGCATCAGATGGCTTAAAGAAGGAGACCAAAACACGAAGTTTTTCCACCGAGCGGTGGTTTCTAGGCAATCGACTAACACTATACGCTTTCTTCTTAATGATGCAGGGGAAAGAATTAATGATGTTGCCCATATGAAGTCACTAGCGGTGGAATATTATCGAAATATACTGGGCTCTGAGGATTCTAACCTCTTGTGCTTCCCGATACAAAAGCTACAAGAGCTGCTTACATATCGCTGTCCGCCAGAGCTATTCCAACATCTCACTCGCTGCCCTTCAGCAGAGGAAGTTAAGGCTGAGCTATTATCCCTCCCGCGTGGGAAGGCACCAGGGCCGGATGGTTTCCCAGCAGAATTTTTCACATCAAGTTGGGACATTGTGGGATCTGACCTAGTGGCGGCGGTGACGCAGTTCTTTGAATCCGGCATTTTGCCGAGACAATGGAACACGATGCTAATCACGCTGATTCCGAAAGTCAAGATTCCAAACCAGCTGAACGATTTTAGGCCAATCTCCTGCTGTAATACAACGTACAAGCTTATTTCTCGTATTCTCGCCAAACGTCTTAAGTTAATCATTGAAGGGGCTATATCACCGAATCAAACAGCATTTATACCGGGGTGAACGATTATGGAGAATGTCCTTCTTGCTTCTGAGCTAACGGCAGGTTTTCGTAGCAAAGGCCAAGCACATCATGCACTGTTGAAGGTGGACTTGTCCAAGGCATTTGACTCGGTCAATTGGATTTTTGTGATCAACATTCTACACGCTCTCGGTTTACCAGCTAAATTCATTGGGTGGATTGAGGTATGCCTAATGACTCTGTCATTCTCGTTGTCTTTTAATGGGGAACTTGCTGGTTTCTTCTCAGGAAAACGTGGGCTACGTTAGGGTGATCCGTTATCACCTTACCTCTTTGTATTGGTCATGGACATATTGTCTCACATGCTCAATCAGGCGGTTAATCAAGGTCGGATAAATCTCTCGCGATTCTGCCGTAGTCCGAAGCTTTCGCACCTCGCTTTTGCGGATGACTGATTTTCTCTGAATGCACTGAGAGCTCACTTAATGCGGTCTTAAAAGTCTTAGAAGCTTTCTACCTCACTTCGGGGCTTAAAATTAACAAGCAAAAGACGGTCTTATTTACTAACGGGGATCAAATCATGGTTGCTAGTAATATGGCTGCACATCTTGGAGTTTCCCATGGCTCTCTTCCTGTAAGGTATCTGGGACTGCCACTAACATCATCTAAGCTTAGGGATCGTGACTGTGGGCCTCTAGTCGACACCATCAGATGTGAAAAAGCACTCTCACACGATATTGCAAGTCAAAAATTCCAAAACTGATTCTATTTCTTTGATATGTGTCAAGTACACTTCAATCCTTTCCAAGTAGCACTCAACCCACCCAGTTTCGCTCCCCCTGAGTAAAACCCCAATATCACAAGAAATTCTATCAGCCATAAACACTTTGTGTGCAGCGCACACCACGTGTTACCCTAGACCTCGTCTAGGCTAGTGAGCAGTTCGCCTGTTACTTAAGGCTTCCCCTCAGATCTACCTCACGTTCTCTCAGATATCTCTCACCAGTGTTTCCCGTACATATGACTCTCACCAAGGTCACAGACTCTGCTTCTCAGTAGCAATCATCTCGACAGCCCTTCTGTAATGGGGTCTTCAGTATATATAGACCTCTCCAAGTGATTCTCTCAATATCTTCATAATATGCATTTTTCCTTTTTCTTCATTGATGCATGTGTCTTCTTTCCTTTTGTTGCTTCTTTCCTTTTGTGCTTTCCAAATTCAACTCCATACTTCCATTTGTTGATTTTATTCTTCTAGATGCTGAATATGCTATTTCCTTGCTTTAACAATCTCCCCCTTTTTGACTTTCTGCTTAGACACACTCAAACTCACAGAACACGTAATCGCAATTCATAGCAACCAAGATATGTCTACACATTTGGTTCAACATAACACACATAACCAAGGTCATATCATTAGACAAATTCAGACAGTAAACACACGTAGTATTTAGAACACATAATTAAGTGAAATCTACTTCAGTAATTTTGAACTACTGTTCACACTCAGTTTACTCTTCCTGATCAGACTTAGTCGCAGCGGAATGTTGATCTTAGCATCTGAAACTGATCGAACCTTAATTTCCATTTTCTCCCCCTGTGTGTTTAAGCAGAAGCTCAAAAAACATTTAAGCTCAATATCCAGACAAGTTTGGAAACCACTCATTTAAACGGGAAATTTTAAGTTTTTCGAAAACACTAATGATTTTTCAGTTTCCGCCTCGTCACAATTTAACATGTTCATATTACTAAAGCGTCTAAATAATCACAGGTCATTTTTTTTTAAAAAAAATCACACAGCAACCAAAAGAGAATCAAACGATTAGGTTAGAGATACTTGTCATGAAGATAATCAAGTCTCTGAAATGATCCTTTCGGTCAGTTGCACTTCACACATTCTAAGGCACTTCTCAAACCATACATAGTGTTGAACAATTTTTCATACTCTTTAGTATTCAGGTTCTGAACTTCTAGGACGTTGTATCAACAAGGACTTCCCACCATTTAGATCCAGACTATCTCTTTTAGAGATATACTCTTATAGATGCAATTTTTCTGCCATCTACAGCGGAGTATTCAGAACCTTTTTTTTTTGTTCTTCAGCCCTTAGACCATCGTATAGAATCTCGTCTCACAACTTAGACCCGAGCAGCTCATTTGTTTACTCATGTCATGAACTTTGTATAGATATCACTTTCTGTTCTGTTCTTTTTCATTTCTTTCCCCTTTTTTTTTGTTTTCCATGACAGCGGAGTATCATAACCTGTATTGAATCTACTATATCAGTGAGATATACCTGAGAAATAATGAAGCCCATCTGACCTTCATTTTCATCTCATTGACTTTCACATCTCCTGACCTGTACTCTTTCCTGCACATTTTTCTTCTAAAACGTTGAGAAAAAAAATTAGAGCTCCCCACACTAAGGAATTTTTGTAAACAAACAAACCTGTTCATATTTAGAGGTTTAGTGAATATGTCAACCAATTGTTTCTCAGTAGGAACATACTCAATCATCATGGTTTTCTTCTCAACTTGTTCCCATAGTAAATGATGTTGCACAAAATTCTTTGAGATATTAATGCCACTCATATCATCACAACGTGCAGTAAAAGAGGGTAAGTTGATACCGTAATCGAATAGCATCTGACGGATCCACAGAGGTTGAGTGCAATAGCTTCCCAAGACAATGTATTCTGCTTCGACAGAAGTACTTCGTCGATCATCAGCATGATCTCCCAAGTTCGCATTACAGAATCCCACCAACTCGCAGCTAGAGTCCTTTGTGTAGTGCAATCCAAATTCCAGAGTTTCCTTCACATACTTACTGATCCGCTTAACCGCATGTTGCGTAGATTCTGTCTTTGAGTTGATCCAAGTGTAGCAGTTGTTGGAATTCCTCTTCCCTATTAGGACACACTTGTTTTTCACATCAGACACGAAGCAAGCATTCTTCGTAAATTTCACTTTCATCCCATTGTCACATAGCTGACTAATACTGATGAGGTTGGCTTTCAGTCCTTGAACTACCTTGACGTCAGTCAGTTTGGGTAGCCCAGCATGATCCAGTGTTCCTTTACCCAAAATCTTTCCTTGTTTCCCATCACCAAATGTAACACTCCCTCCACTTGGTGTTTCAATGAACCCTTTCAACAGTGCTTGATTACCAGTCATATGCTTGGAACATCCACTGTCAAAGTACCAGATTCCAGTATCGTTGTTCTGCTCAGTAGTGTATGCCACATTGCACGCTAAATCTGATTTACGAACCCACCTGAGATTCCAAGGAGGATAATCATAGGATGGTGGTGGATACCTGGAAATTCCTCTGTTTCTCCACAAATAGAAACAGTTACGTCTGAGATGTCCTTCTTTGCCACAATGATAACAACTCCTATTTTCTCGACCTCTCCAATTAGTCTTTCTCACAAACTGTCGTGGGTGAGTACTACTTCGTTTGGTTGCAGGTGGCTCTTGACTCAAATT
>NW_010965122.1:3036259-3048187 GCF_000463585.1 Tarenaya hassleriana
CCAGAGTTTCGACCTAATCCCAGTAAGTGATCCAGCTTTCCAGTTCCATTTCCGAGAAGGTGCAGATTCTTCTTAGTGCCTTCAACTGACATTTCATAAGTGAAGCTTCTTCTTCTTTTTGAGCTAGCTTCTGTTGAGTGTCTGTCAGTTGCATCTGAACTCGACTGAGATCCTTCTCCAACTGTTGTTTGTCACTGATCAACTGTTTATTCATTTTCACCAATTTGTTCATCTCTTCAAACAATTCCTCCTCAATGACTTCTTCATCATCACTATTCATCACTTCATCATTTTCTTCTTCGATAACCCCGAGGAATGCCACAAAGTTAGATAGATTATCCTGATCACTCTCACTTTCTTCATTTGAAGAGTCATCCTCATGAGTGATCAAGGATTTTCTTTTCTGTTTTATGCATTCCCTCTTTGTGTCACCAAAACCCCTGCATTCAAAGCATTGAGTTTCCTTGAGATTTTTCAGCACGCTTTCCATCCTTGCAATGCTCGGACATTCAGCCTTCCAGTGTCCTGCACCCCTACATTCCAAGCATTTTCCTGAATCTCTATCACTTTGCTGTCCAAATTTATTCTTTCCCTTGAAGAACTTGTTGAACTTCTTAATGACAGAAGTCATCTCATCATGCAACTCTTCTTCAGGCTGTTTCTTGTTCTTCACCGGTTTTCTACTCTCTAACACGGTCTCTCTTGTTTCAGGAACATGAAGAGCGATACCTTGTCCCTTTTTCTGTTGGAGAGATGACCCTCCATTCATCAATTGTAGCCTCAATTCATGGGCAGCGAAAGTACCTACAGCTTCCTTGAATGTGACGGTCTTTAGATTATTTACTCCTTCAAACACCAAGATCTGAGAATGATATTTTGCTGGTAGACTGTTCAAAAGCTTCTTCACAAGTTTGTCATTGCTGATTCTCCTTCCAAGCACACTCGCCTCATTCGACAAGGCACTCAACTTCCCATAGAACTCTTTAACACTCTCATCATCTTCCATTCTCAGGCGCTCAAATTGGAGATCTATCATATCCAATCTGTTTCTTTTCACTTTGGATGTTCCTTCATGTATAAGCTTCAAAGTATCCCATGCATCCTTTGCAGTTTCATATCCTTGAATTTGTTCAAACTCTTCATGACAAACACTGCTGAAAATGATAGATAGTGCTTTCTGGTTCAAGGCAGAGTCCCGCTTTTCTTGATCTGTCCATTGGCTCTTTGGTTTCACTTTGACAATTCCATTGATAATATCAGTCGGTCGAGTCCATCCGTCCGTAACTGCACTCCAAGTATCTTCATCAAGCCCACGAATATAAGAACCGATCTTGACTTTCCAATGCCCATAATTGGTTGAGTCGAGCATAGAAGTGTTCCCGAACGATTGAAACTTCTTGAAACCTTCCATCGTGTGAATCTGAATCTTACACCGATATGAGAGGAAATATTCCTACGATCAGTGACCTGCTCTGATACCAATTGAAAAAGCACTCTCACACGATATTGCAAGTCAAAAATTCCCAAACTGATTCTATTTCTTTGATACGTGTCAAGTACACTTCAATCCTTTCCAAGTAGCACTCAACCCACCCAGTTTCACTCCCCCTGAGTAAAACCTCAATATCACAAGAAATTCTATCAGCCACAAACACTTTGTGTGCAGCGCACACCACGTGTTACCCTAGACCTCGTCTAGGCCAGTGAGCAGTTCACCTGTTACTTAAGGCTCCCCCTCAGATCTACCTCACGTTCTCTCATATATCTCTCACCAGTGTTTCCCGTACATATGACTCTCACCAAGGTCACAGACTCTGCTTTTCAGTAGCAATCATCTCGACAGCCCTTCTGTAATGGGGTCTTCAGTATATATAGACCTCTCCAAGTGATTCTCTCAATATCTTCATAATATGCATTTTTCCTTTTTCTTCATTGATGCATGTGTCTTCTTTCCTTTTGTTGCTTCTTTCCTTTTGTGCTTTCCAGATTCAGCTACATACTTCCATTTGTTGGTTTAAAGCTTCTAGATGCTGAATATGTTATTTCCTTGCTTTAACAAGATGAAAATTCAGCTCTTGGACAGTAAAACATCTATCCTTTGCTGGACGGTTACAGCTTATAAAATCTATCATTTATAGTCTCATAAACTTCTGGGCAGCGGCTTTTATAATACCGAAGGCTTGTGTCAAGACCATAGAGCGGATGGTGCGGCATTTCTATGGAATGGGGCACCTTCATCTGCTAAGGGGGCCAAGGTCTCTTGGGATTCTATTTGTACTCCTAAGGCATGTGGCGGTCTGGGACTTCGACGAGTTGGAGAATGGAATAAAATTCTATGCCTGAAACTATTGTGGCTATTGTTTACGAAAGGAGGCCCATTATGGGTTGCTTGGGTCCGAACAACCTTCTCTCAACTCGACTAGCTCACCTCTGGAGCTGGTCTACAAGACTGTTCTTCTGCACACCAAGAGGAAGCTCTCGGCGCTGAGATCATCTACTTCTTGTCCGATTTTGTCGGATGGAAGTTCGATTCTTGAATTCTGGTTTAGACATTTTGACCCCTTGTGATATTCATGCTCTGATGCTTTGACGTGTTCTGTTGTATTAGGTAACTTTACCCTTTTTTGGGACATCATTAATATATACGTAGGAGTAGGAGATATTATTTATCAAAAAAAAAAAGATAGTGAGTAGGAGGCAGAGGTGATGCACTCTTTGATCTAGAAACGTTTGGTTTTTCTATTGCGGTTAAAGAGTTTTACTTTCCACACACACAAAACGAACTCGTGTTTTTATATAAACTTTAGGGCGTTGCCATTAAATTAAATTGCAAAGAATTACAGGGAACTTTCATGGGCTTTGTAGCGGATTTATTGTTCGTGCACATTTATAGCACGAGAGTACAAGTGCGCAAATAGGAATCAAAATATATAGATTAATGAGTCATACAATTTTTATATATAATTAAAACCGGACCGGAAACCTAAACTATTGTAAACCAAACTGGTTGGATAAAAAGAACGTAGATCCCATAAGAAATAAAAAAAAAACCTTTTATGTGAAAGACTACTTTGAAAATTCTAATTACAAATCGAATTCCAAAGAGTTCAGAAGCAACGCCCGGTCTTTTAATGGAAATTAGAAAAAGAATTTCTGGAATTTTTGACCAATAAATAACATTGCCCCACAAAAAAACACTTATACTATCCATAAGCATCAATAAACAGAATCAGAGACCAAACACGTCGACACCGCAACAAACCCTACAAAAACAAAAATAACAAAAAACACAAACCAAACCAAACCTAGTCACTTAAAACTATTAAAGAACTTCTCAAACATTGAATTGCAAAAGCTAAACACTTTAATTTCTTCACGAAACTCCTTAATCAAATCCACGGCAAGGCCCGAGTTTCTCTCGAAGAATTCCTTGAACAAATGAGACGGGATCACATCTGCATTCTCGATGACAAACCGGAACGCAGCATCCTTGAGAACTTTGTCTTTGCAGATGCTAGCTAACTCAGCAATGGCGAGGGCATTATACGATGCGAGGGATGATGTCAGGAAGTTTCCGCAAAAATCGTGCAGATGTGGAAATTCGTATGCAATCGCTACACCGTAAAGTTTTCGAATGTGCGTCCTGAGTTTCTCGTGAGGCAAAGTGCCTCTGTACATGAACTCAAGAAAAGCCTCCAACCCTTCTTGATCCAGCAGATCGATGGTGATCACGGAATCGACCGACCTCTTGAACTCATCTTTCTCGAACATTCCCCTAAACACCTCTGACCCCGCCGCCTATAAAACATAATTTAAGGAAACTTGGCAATTCAATTGGGCCACTCATCATAGTACTTTTAATTAGAAAATTAAAATTGAGATACCATACCAAGACGAATTTGTGGGCAGGGATAGCCTCTTTGCCGTATTCGGCCATGACTTTGACATCGACACACCGTTGCTCTTTGAAGGCCTTGAAGAAACACCCGAAGAAATCCTCCTTTTCCGCTTGAGTCGCCATTTCAACTGTACAGGCTTCCAATGTTAAGATGTGAATGAAACTCGAAGGGGAAAAAGGCATAGCGTTATAAAGAGGTTTGCTATACAATATATAGAAAGAGATGTGGAGAAAAAATGCGGGAAGATTGTATTTTATATTTTTAAATATTGTAATTTGCTACGTATCATACTTAATATAATTATTTAATTTGAATAATGATAATTAAAATATGAATATTAGTTTTAATTTTGGTAAACGAATCGAAATCCGAGGAGTTTGACGAAAGTTAGTAGTGTCTTGACAAGACTGTTAGTGTTCTGTGTTTTTTTAAACGCTTTACATTCCCAAAAAAGAAGGAAAAGGAGTTTTTGCATTTTCAATATTTTGTAATCGGACGTCAGCCTCTTGATTAAAACCTCTCTGTTATATATTTCGACTGATGCTAAAATCATACATCACACCCAATCCCATTTCATAATAAAAACACGTTATTGATATCTTAAACAAGAAATAATAGCGAAAACTCCTTTAGGGTTTGAATATCCGATGCCTAGAATTTAAGGAGGTTCAATATCTTAACATCCCCATGTAAATTCACGTATTGCATGTTGTAGTCATTCTTTTAAAAAATCGGTAAGAAGAAATACGTGAATTTAAGGAAGTTCAATAAGCTCTGTACTCATATATTACGTAATGGGTTTTGACTCTCGCCTCAATTTTTCTGTGGTTATTACAAAAATTCGCTTATCCTTACAGAATTTTTCCTTTTTAATATCATTTTCTGTTTGTCTTGCATTCCCTTTGCAATTTTTAAGTCGGATGGCTATAAGCCCATAATGAAAATGTCCAATAATATCGGCCCATAAGCACTAAATCGGCCCAAACCCGTCCGATGGGGTAAGTTGAAATCAAGAAAAACAGCCAACAGAGAGATTCGCGGGTTCGTCCGTAGGTTGTCGAGGACTTTTGTTGGAAAGACTCTTGGTCAGAAAGAGGGTGTCAACTGAGTCAGAAAGTGTCTCCGACTCGCATCAAAACGACGACGTGTGGCAGCCTAAAGCCTTGCAGGGTTTTTAAAACGGTTAAAACAGTGCAGGGTCGGAGTGTGGTAATGTAGTTGCAGCATAACCAGTTGAAGAAATAAAAATGGAATCGATATCCGGGCTAAAACCAGAGTTTATTTTTAGCATCGATGCTCTGTATATTGAGCTTGATTCTCTCTGTAACAATACTCAAAATAGTGAATTCCTCGGATCAAAGATCCGACCGAGACGCACCGAACTTACACTAAGTCGGGAACTCGTAAATCTCTGCGTACTCTCTTGCTTCGGTTCGGACCTTGTGTGTTCGATTCAATTGGCATTGCTTGATCGGAACTCAATTCATGATATAAATATTTTTTTTTTGTAAAAGTATATGCATTAGAAATAAAAACTGTACAATACAGAGAATTCAGGCCATGTATTCACATGTACAAAATGTAGTAAGGAGAGAGATCTGGTGGCTCAACTGGTAAGGGGTAAAGCAAATCTCCTTTCCAACCCAAGTTCGAGTTTTCAATTGGAAAAGAACATTCATCCGGATTTCACTAGTTTTCTGGAAAATGTAGTGTAGTGGTTCAGGCCGATCGGTTCCTCACAGATTCTACTCTGAATCTCTCGTGTGAACTCATAACGAAAAGGAAAGAGATCACACAGAGTTTACGAGTTCGGTCATCGAGCATAAAGCTCGGGCCTACGTCTCGGAAAGAGGAAGCCGCGTATTTTTGCTAGAGTTTACAACCGGAAATACCGTTGGAGACCGCCGAACGGCAGTTCCGTTCGACAGAGAGACGAAACCTCTCCGTCGTGCGTGAGAGAACCACAACCTAAGGTTACAGACTCCACACCACAGAAAAAAGGAAGGAAACCCTAATGGGGTTTCAGTAAACAAGCGAATAACGGAAATGTTCCTCCGTCCCTTGAAGATCCTCTGTCTCGAACCGAGGCTTCGAGACCCTCCGCTTGAGCTAGAGGATTAGCTGAAGACTCCACAAATCTCCACCTTCTTCAACAAAACCTGCAAAAGAAAACACGAAGCAAAGCAAACACAACATAACATGCAAAACATGAACCCTAGCACGTTGTTGCTTCCTGTTTACTTCAATATGTAAACTCTACCTCCCGACACATTCTAGGCGTATCAAACGTGCTGCTCTAATAGAGTTCTTACCGAACGTACCAAAAGTACGTCTCAGCGTGATAAAAAAAATAAACACACAACCTAATCTACCCAAAACGAGTGTCCTTGACACCTTCTGTTTTCGGAAGACTAGCTAACGACCTCGAATAGTTATGACTCTCTAGACTGTCTACATAACCCTCTCCGATGAAGTCTAAGACTTCACATGTGCACCCTCGAGGATTAACCCCGACATCTACCCGTCTCCTGAGTCTAACCCGACTTTCCCGATACTGACCTGAGTCATACTATCGAACTTGCTAGTAACCTAACTCTGGATCCACATAGAGTCTACACAACCTATGAGTTAGTGACTTCTATCCACGGATACTAACCTACCAACTAAGATTGTCTCACGGTTTTATCCTGTGAAAACACTCCTAGTCATCTACAATGCTCCACCGAGAATGAAGAACACATGAGTGCACGTGCTCCACCCCGAGAGGGAGTGTCCCACCGCTCCAACCAACACCGACTCTACCTGGTGAAACCCGACACCTCCCAGCTCACACTATCTCCTGATCATCCTACCCGAGGAAGCTCCACCTAAATGTGGAGACATCACTGTTAGGGTTTTTGGAGATCCCTAAACGTGCGTTCACAACGGTTTCTAGGGTTCCAACTTTGGGTTTCACGCAGCGGAATATATAAAACGAAACTCAATCAACATATCTTGCATATAATGATAAAGGTATCGATATGCCAACCTGTTTCGATCCAAGGACCTGTCACAAACGCTGAAATCAAGCGTTCTCTACAGTTAGTCCACACTCACCGGCTTGCGTATGCTAGGACACGATCTAGAGGTCGGACACGAAAAAACGAGACAATCCCGGGAGAGAGAAATTTTGGCCAAGAGAGAGAGAGAGTTCGAAAATCTCCTTTTGTTTCTTAACCTTAAATTATGTTTCCTAAACATAATTATAAAAGAATTAGGGTTTCATTAAACCAAATAGGCCTAATGGGCCTTCACTTAATTAATAAGAGAAAACAAGTCCATTAATCTCGTTAATAAACATATGGGCCCATGGGCCACCTAAACCCATCCAATGGATTTCTAATCAGTTTCGCAAACCGATCGTGGCCAGAGCACCATATCCATCAATCTTCCACTTGCTCTACTCATGATCGAGGTTCGGTCTATCACAATAGACCATCCCAAGCACGCTCCAGAAAATAGTAACAACCATACGTGTGTGACCCTGTAGGCCCGTCCAACGCAGACATAGTTCCGAAACTATTTCGGACTAATAATCATAGGTTGTCTCTAGCAAGACACTATGACTCCCTTGTCAAACTAGGTTAGTGTGATCTAACGAGCCAAGTAACATTCAACACTTGTGTCCTTTTTGTCACATGATATCATAAGTCAAAACAAAGACATGGAACAAGTCATCTCGTCACATTTTGTCTGCTTTCTCGTTCGTTGAGTTAACTGAACCTACAAATGACTCTTCATCTGTTTGTGTGCGTTTCAGCTCAACTCACTCGAGGGGCCCAGCGATAGCTCTCTCTTCACATAAGAGAGGAACAAAATCTCATCTCGGCTCTCTACTACCTCCACATGATTCATGACATTCCCAACTACAATCGTTATAGTCGTCCTTTTACAGTTCCGACGTTTGACTGTGTCAAAGAATATCACTCCTCATGACGGATAAATATATAGACCTCAGGTGTTAGGACTCAAAGCGGATTATTACATGAGATTCAAGTCATGACATCAGGTCCATGTGACAATCTCATGTGGTCATCCAGTATTCATTCACAAATGAATACCCATGATCATGATCCGTATCCAATACGCTATGATGCTAGTCTTTGTTCGTTAATATTCCCACATTAACGATCGACTAGGGGATTTAGTATTATTATAATAATAATAATACGTGGATAGTATTATTAAACAATAACATGCAATTTGAATAATAATCAAAAGAAAAACATATTTTCATTCATCACAATGAATCCAAGTATAATAAATAAAGTGTTTGTGCGAATAATCATGTCTAGAGCATAAAACATCACAATCTCCAAATGCTTTAATCATAATTAACTAAATATCTAATTTCCATCGACCTAACATGACACTCATGTTTCGACGAAGGGAGAGGCTTCGATATGTCATCTATCGATACTCTGCATATAAACACATCTCCTCTGTCTACAATTTCTCTGATAAGATAAAATCGCCCGAGTATGTGTTTGGATCTCTGGTGTGACCTTGGTTCCTTGGCTTGCCCAATCGCACCATTGTTGTCACAGTACAACGTAATGGGGTTCGCAATGGTAGGAACAACGTCAAGGTCTCCAACGAATTTCTTGATCCAAACAACCTCCTTTGTCGCATCCGACGCAGCAATATACTCAGCCTCTGTAGTGGAATCTGCAATGGTGGCCTGTTTGGAACTCTTCCAACGAACAACACCTCCATTCAGAAGGAACACAAAACCTGATTGCAATCGAAAATCATCCACGTCGGACTGAAAACTAGCATCGGTGTAACCATTTACAACGAGTTCATTTTCACGTCCACCGTAAACCAATAACGCATCCTTAGTCCTTCTCAGGTATTTCAGGATGTTCTTTACGGCTATCCAGTGTGGCTCACCTGGATCAGACTGGTATCTACTAGTTAGACTCGATGCTAACGATACATCTGGCCGAGTACACTGCACGACATACATGATAGATCCTATCGCCGAAGCGTATGGAATTCTATCCATGCGTTCTTGTTCATCAGTAGTCTTTGGACACTGATTCTTGCTCAGAACTAAACCATACCTCATCGACAAGGATCCTTTCTTGGATTCTTGCATGCTAAACCGTTTTAGCACCTTGTCGACATAAATAATCTGACTTAGACCGATTAGCTTTCTCGATCTATCTCTATAGATCTTGACGCCTAGGATATAGGCAGCCTCACCTAAGTTTTTCATCGCGAAACGCTTTCCTAGCCAATACTTAACGTCATGCAAAGTAGGATTATCATTTCCGATGAGCAAGATGTCATCAACGTATAAGACCATAAACACAATTGCGCTCCCACTGGCCTTCTGATAAACGTATGGTTCGTCCTAGTTTTGCGAGAATCCAAATGCTTTGACTGTCTCATCAAAATGCAAGTTCCAGCTTTTTGAAGCCTGATTCAATCCATAAATAGACCTCTGAAGCTTACATACCTTTCTTGGATGCTCAGGATCTTCAAAATCCGCGGGTTGTGTCATGTATACATCTCAAGCAGATTCCCATTAAGGAATGCGGTCTTGACATCCATTTGCCATATCTCATCGTCGTAATATGTGGCTATGGCAATGAGTATCCGAATGGATTTAAACATGGCGACGAGCGAGAAGGTTTCGTCATAGTCAATACCATGAATTTGTTGAAATCCTTTCGCCACCAATCGTGCTTTATAGATATGCTCGTTGCCATCCATGTCGGTTTTCTTCTTGAAAACTCATTTGCATCCGATGAGTGTTATCCCTTCAGATGCATCAACCAAAGTCCATACTTTGTTGTTACACATGGATTACATCTCAGCCTTCATAGCCTCGAGCCATTTCTCAGAGTCCGGGTTCGACACAGCTTCTGAATATGATGTGGGCTCGTCGTGCTCCATGAGCACGAGTTCATCATTTCCAGTCACGATAAATCCATATCTATCGGGCTCACGTCGAATTCTGCTCGATCTCCGAGGTTCATCAACGACAGGCAATGTCACAACGTGTTGCGAGATAGGTTAAACCGTTTCAACTATTTCGCTAGGTCCAACTTTAGTTTGTGGTTCTTAGATTTTTCCAAGATCAATCTTACTCCCACTAGTTTTCTCGGAAACGAATTCTCGTTCCAAGAAAGTCCCATCTCATGCAACAAACACTTTGTTCTCAGTGAGGTTATAGAAGTAGTATCTGATACGTGTGTATTGAGTCTAAAATCTATTACCCGATTCACAACTCACCGCAAGGATACGGATCTTCGTAACACGGGGTCGAACACAATGACCGGTTGCTAAATCCAAATCTCAATCGAAAATAGATCAAAGCAAGCAAGCGAAAGTGATGGTGGAAGTATGTGGAATCTAAACTAACTAAAATAAGAAAACAAATAAAAACGTGTAACTATAAAGCAAAGATGACCGTGGGTGTCGGGACCGTATTCGCGTGTATGGGTATATGCTAACATGCGAGAATCACGATATTGAATTTGTATTCGGTATTCGGGAATCGTCAAGCAACAAAGATAGAGAAATCACCTCCCGGCATATAACTCACTATCTAAAGTTCTCTAAATCCATATCCCTATGTGATTTATCAAACTAGATGCATGAAGAACACTATCATCAACCCTAGATCGATCGAACCATATTCCTATGTGAATAATACGATCTATTCTATCGATTTCGATCCGAAACTAAACCCATATTCTTATGTAGTTCAGAATCTGAAATAATTGGCCAAGGGGTCAGCAAACACCAATCGAATAAAGCACAAATCAATAAAACCGAAACAAATCCAAATCGCAACCAAGTTAGGGTTCAAACATACCCAAAACACAAACGAATCCCTAACCCACAGCCGTGGATCTACTCACGGTTCATGGAAAAACACAGAATAAAACCAGAAATAGAAAGAAAAGAGGGAGAAGAAAGACTCATGTCGACAGCAAGCGATCTTCACGTTCCAACTCTCCTTCTTCTTCCCGAAATCCCGTAAAACTCCTATTTCTCTCACCAAAGCTCTCCAAAGTCTGTATAAAGTCTGTCTCCCTCTCTAGGACGTCTGTAGAGTCTTTTTATAAACCCTAGGCGGCGCTCTCGAAGTCCTACTCCCGATCAAACTCTGAAAATTCGAATCTGGACTTTTTCTGGGTTTTGACTCGGACCGAGTCAGTACTCTGACTCGACCGAGTCAAAACGAGACATAAGGAATTCGGCCCAGCCTAATCTTCTGACTCGGGCCTTCTGACTCGGACATGTTGACTCGGGGTAATCTAACTCGGTCTCCTCGTAACAGGCTTGAATTGGGCCATTTTCAGCGTGTTGACTCGGTCCACTTTCCGTGGTTGACTCTGGCCGAGTCAAGATAGGAAGTTCTTGATGAATTTCATCCTTTTAGCTCCAGATCACTTCCATCTTGGTCCAAATCTCATCCAAGACCTGTAATCCAATAAAAACACAACCAAACCGAGTTTCGTCGCCTAACGCGCCTATAATGCCTACAAATGAGCATGATCCTCATATAAATCCTATAAAAAACGTCCAGAAAATATAGAGAGAATTAGGAGTTATCAAATCCCCCCAGACTTAAACCTTTGCTCGTCCTCGAGTAAAGAACGAAGGAATAAAATCTGCAAAACAGGGATGACGAACATCAAATAGTATCCTCATGAAACTCAAAAGCGAAACATCCATCTAATGCTAGCTTC
Organism: Tarenaya hassleriana; assembly: GCF_000463585.1. Classification (NCBI taxonomy): domain Eukaryota; kingdom Viridiplantae; phylum Streptophyta; class Magnoliopsida; order Brassicales; family Cleomaceae; genus Tarenaya; species Tarenaya hassleriana. Next base: position 3,047,907 of record NW_010965122.1, read on the forward strand.
CTGTGAATCGTACCCAAACCGGTCTACTATGATCTTTCTACCAAAGACTAATCTACCTAGTCATGGGACTTTTATTGCCACCTAGAACCCGTTAGAATCTCTATAACTCACCAAGCCTATTTCCGAACCTATCCTTATCTCAACTTAACCTTTTCGATCTAAGTTCTACATACCTGTATTTTTACCTTTTTGTAGGATTTTCCTATCAAACGCACGCATCTCGGGTTTCTAGGACGTTGAAGTTGAAGGACATCGGTTTTCTCTTTTTTTTCTTTCTTTTC
>NW_010965122.1:3048445-3059692 GCF_000463585.1 Tarenaya hassleriana
TTTTGACAGCGGAGTGTCGAGATGCTTTATTTTTCCAAGGCATTTGTTGAACTAGATTTCATCGACCTGCAAGACTCGGAAAAGATTCTAAACGAAACATATAACCTGGATATAGTCGTTTCAACTTCGTAGGTTCCAAACAACAACCTCATCCCACAAACTATATATAGAAAGTCTGGATAACTATCAATTCGATACGGTTCAACCACGCTCTAAAAAGTCACTAGATCATCAAGATGTTCCTACTCTATCATTCCACAAATCCTCCAAATGATGTTCAAAACGGGTGTCCGAGGTATGCACGTGAACCTATATGAACCTATATCTATATGTCATATGCAATCATGCAAACCTAACAAAAATCGTCTATATGGAAAAAGGGAAAAAGAAAACGTGGATGCAACTAATGCAAAGTGGTATGCAACAGTGAAAAATTTTTCTAAGTCTATATGCCGTGATAAAATGCACTTAAACTAAATGCAATCCTAAGTAGATAGGCCTGAATGGGTGAAGGATCTATCCACCCCCCCAGACTTGAACCAGACACCGTCCACGGTGTAGACTCTCGCCCGGAAGAATAGAATCGAAAATAACGTATGAAGAGAACCAGTAAAAGGGTAGAGAAGACTTAGCTCTGCGAAATTCGTTCGCTCGCAATGAAGTTAACTCACGTCAAACGCCAGAACTCTCACACTGTCTGTGAACTGGGATCTATCCACTCGTCGTCACTCGGACACTGATACTCATCTCTCATGTATCGGTATGAACGCTCATAGAACAACAAACGTTATCCGAAAAAAATATAGAGGCTCACATATAGATAAATAAGTCCAGAGTATGCAAAATCCGAGTCTCCCAAAATACATCCGAAAGGCCTACTACATCTCTACTAAAATAGAAAAGGGAAGACCTACCTGAACTATGGTCTAGTCGTCTGCTGGTGCATCGTCTCTGTCGTCCTCCATGGGTACTGGTGGCTGCTCGTCTGGGAATAGTCGGTTGCGGAACCCGCGAAACTCCCCATATAATGCATCGTGCTATATCCTGAGTGTCTGCATCTGATCAACCAGCTGTGATGAAGTCCCGCACCATCTGGTGTACATGCTCGTCATCTCGGAGTCGACATGGCTCTGCATGTCTGTCATAGCGCTCTCGAGTGAACTCCTAATGTCGACCACTGCCCTGTCTACCGAGCTCCGCGTGTCCAACATCGCCTGATACATGAAGCGCTGGAAGTCGTCTGTGATGGTCGCGTGAAGTCTGGCTTTGGAAATGAAGCAGTGGGCGGTGGCAGTGGAGATGACTGGAGCAAGTCATCGGGTAGTCGGGATGGCCCTGCCTCTGAAGTGTGGTGCTCCGAATGTGTGGGTGGTGCAGGCGGCTCGTCGTATGCCTCCTCCTCTAGACCGGATCACTGTCCTGCTGTGAGGTCTAGGAGGAGTCCCTCTAGAGTGATAGGTGGCAGATATATGTTCGGCAGAAGGAGGCGCCTCCTGATGTTGCTGCCGCGCTCATAGTATAGCCAGTAGGTTCGGCGACCCTCGATATCGATGGAAGACTTCTGTCGCAGCACCTTGATGTTCAGAGTGAAGGATGGGCTGCATCGGGTCCTCTCGTACCGGCCGACGTTGACTCCCACTTGTCTAGCAATCCGGGTGATCATACCTCCGACGAACACTTCGACTCCAGAGTCTGCCTGCTGGATCGAGTATAGGTGGAGTACTACTCGGGATGCTAGATCAACGCGAGACATTCCCCAGTCGGACCCATCGTAAAGTGGACTCAGTGCCTGTCGGATGAACTGTAGCTCCGTCTGGGATACTGACCCTGGATCTTTCCTAGCAAACAGTGTATTAGCTAGGATCATGTGGAAGTACCTGACTGCAGGGTGTCAGATCCATGTAGACTTCAGACGACTGAGTATGTAGTCGCGGGATCCTATCTCTGACCAGAACTGTCGTAGTACAGAGCCGCTCACGGATGGAAGTTCGGCTGTCTCCCTGGATGTAACACCGAGGATCTCGGAGAACTGAGCCATGGTGAGGTGGTAGGGACGCCCGACTATCCAGAAGGCCATGTAAGCTCTGTGGGTGTCGCCGTCCTGGGGGATGTACAGGCGGTATGATGCTAGAAATTCCGCCGTCAGCTGCCTATATGTCGATTCGCGAGCCTCGAGGATGCTGAGCCATCCTAATTGGTCGCACAAGCCGTGGACCTGCTCGTAGAATCCTAGCTCGATAATCTCCTCGTCTGGGAATTTGGTGCAGTAGATCAGGTTGGAGAAGTAGATCGCTGTCTGCTGCATGTCAGGGGTGGGCAGACGAAAGCGAGGCTCGTGGTCGGTGTCACTGACTACGATCGTCGGAGGGGTCAGGGTCATCACTGCGTCCGCCCGTGGTTGGAAAGGAGCAAGAGGTGGAATGTGATCCTCGCGAACGTCGGATGCTCTTGATTTGGTCTTGCGGGTGGCCATCTGAAACTCAAGACAAAGAGAGGTGAGTGCGACCGGAATCGCAAATATGCGTGGGAAACGGCCCGGATATCGCACAGATGACTGACTCGGCCGAGTCAAGACTGCCAGGGCCGAGTCAGAACGTGCTGTCAATGTAAGGGTTGTTACCTCGGTCGATTCAACATGTGAATCGGACTGAGTCAACACGTGGTCATCACTAGAATTCCGCATTTTGCCTCGGTCGAGTCAAAACTTTGACTCGGACCGAGTCAGAACGCTGTTCGTTCCGCTAGACGAAGAGTTGCACTCAAAATCCCCGAAATCGCCGAAATCAACCGGAAAAACTCATGGGTAATCAAGAATAAGCATGTATTTGCAAATATCTGTGTCCTAATCACTCAAAAACTCATAAAAACTTTCTCATTTGGTGAAAATCACAAATCTCACTCTCAACCCAAAAATCTTTCGCAAATCCGGAATAAATATGCGCAAATCTTGGCGAAATAGGTATGAATCATCCATAAGCTGCAAAATATAAGTGAGGGGATATATACCGTACGGATTTAGACTGCAAAATCGGTGAGGCGACTCGAGGTGACAGAGACCGAGTGAAGAGTGATTTTTTCGCGAAAAGGGGGAAAAATGGGGAAGAAAACGGCTGAGTGGAATAAGTAGGGTTCGAAACTCTTACTCGGACCGAGTCTCGAGTCAGTTTACCTTATGTCGATTCGTCCTTCGCGAGATGACTCGGTCGAGTCAACACTTGACTCAGTCCGAGTCAGAACTCTGTGACACGATCTCAACTTCGTTTCTGCGCTCGACAACCTGCGAATCAAGTTCTATGTCCCTGTACCCGAGGGAAAACACCATTTAGGCTCCCAAATCTAAAAAGAAAAGTCTAAAACCCAAACAACATCTCAAAAACAAAAAAAAAAACCCCGGGTTGCCTCCCAAGAAGCGCTTCTTTATGGTCATTAGCTAGAACGTGCGTGAACTCAGGCTGATGGTGGTATTGTGAGAGGAAGAACGCCTCTCTCACCTGCAGGGTCGGCCGGGTTATACAGCTTCAGACGCTGTGCATTTACCTTGAACGTACCACTCGTGCCGTTATACAGCTCAATTGCGCCGTGGTCGTAAACTCGATGGATCTTGAATGGACCGGACCACTTAGACTTCAGCTTACCTGGAAACAATCGCAAACGAGAGTTGAAGAGAAGGACAAGATCACCTGAGTGGAATAATCGCGGAATGATGTGTCGATCGTGCCATTTCTTCGCTCTCTCCTTGTAGATTTTCGCGTTCTCATATGCGTCAAGTCTGATTTCTTCGAGATGGTGAAGTTAGAGCTCACGTTTCTCTGTAGCGGTCTTCATGTCATAGTTGAGCGCCTTGATTGCCCAATACGCTTTGTGTTCGAGCTCAACCGATAGATGACATGCTTTGCCATAAACTAATTGGAACGGAGTCATACCATTCGGTGTTTTGAAAGCCGTTCGGTAAGCCCATACCGCATCGTCTAGCCTCTGTGACCAATCCTTCCGTGATTTAGCGACAGTCTTCTCCAGAATGGACTTGATCTCCCGGTTGGAAATCTCCACCTGTCCACTAGTCTGAGGATGATACGGAGTAGCAATCCGATGATGAACCCCGTACTTCTTCAGTAGTGTCTCAATGATCCGGTTGACAAAGTGTGCGCCGCCATCGCTAATCACAACACGAGGAACACCAAAACGTGGAAAAATAATCTGTCTAAATAGTCTAACCACAGTCCTAGCATCATTCCTCGTGCTAGCCAATACCTCTACCCACTTAGTCACATAATCAACTGCAACTAAGATATACATGTTCCCACAAGACGATGGAAAAGGTCCCATAAAGTTTATGCCCCAAACATCAAAAGGTTCCACTTCTAGAATATAATTCTGAGGCGTCTCATGGCGTCTAGAAATGTTACCTGTGCGCTGGCAAGAATCACATGAGGCGACATACCTATGGACATCCTTGAACATCGTAGGCCAATGGAAAATTATCGTCATGGAGGAACTTCTTCCTTCCGTTATAATTAAGCTCGGACGGGAGTATTTGGGAGACCAGATTGTTCACGTAGTCTGCGTACCATGGGTCTTCTGTCGGGTAGTTACTGCCATAATCTGTTCCTCTCGCAAAGAATCATCGATCGGGAGAGGGTCGGGTATCGCAAGGCGTGAAAGGTGGTTTGCACCTGTGTTCTCCGTGCCTTTGCGATCCCGAATCTCGACGTCAAACTCTTGTATGAGTAGCATCCATCGAATCAGTCGAGGTTTGGCGTCTTTCTTCGTCAGCAAGTACTTCAAAGCCACGTGGTCTGAGTATACGATCATTTTCCGTCCCACCAAGTACGACCTGAACTTCTCAAAAGCAAACACCACAGCAAGTAACTCTTTGTCAGTAGTAGTGTAATTTACCTGCGCAACATCAAGAGTCCGAGTTGCATAGTAGATGGCATGGTGTTTGTGATCCTTTTTCTGCCCCAACACTGCTCCAACCGCATAATCGCTAGCATCGCACATCAGCTCAAACGGCAGAGTCCAATCGGGGGGCTGTATGATCGGTGGTGAGATCAGAGCTGCCTTCAAAGTCTGGAAGGCCTTCGAGCATTCTGCAGTAAACCTGAAAGATACATCCTTCACCAATAGCTCGGTAAGTGGTCTAGAGATCTTGGAGAAGTCCTTGATGAACCGCCGATAAAATCCCGTATGTCCTAGAAAACTGCGGATGCCTTTGACGTTCACGGGCGGTGGGAGCTTCTCAATAACCTCTATCTTCGCTCTGTCTACCTCGATTCCCCTAGAAGACATCTTATGTCCTAAAACAATCCCTTCTTGCACCATGAAGTGACACTTCTCCCAGTTGAGGACTAAGTTGGCCGATGCACACCTGTCTAAAACTCGATGCAAATTGGCTAAACAAACGTCAAATGAGGGTCCGTGGACAGAGAAATCGTCGACAGAGAAATCGTCCATGAACACCTCTATAATATCCTCAATCACATCAGAAAATATAGCAGTCATGCATCTCTGAAAAGTGGCAGGTGCATTACATAATCCAAAGGGCATACGACGATAAGCAAACGTGCCATAAGGACAAGTAAAGGTGGTCTTCTCCTGGTCGGTCGAGTGAATGGAGATCTGAAAGAATCCCGAGTAACCGTCTAAAAAGCAAAAGTACGAGTGGAGTGCAAGTCTCTCTAACATCTGATCAATAAAAGGCAAAGGAAAGTGATCCTTACGGGTGTTGGAGTTCAACTTACGATAGTCGATGCACATCCTCCATCCCGTGACCATCCACGTAGAAAAAAGCTAGTTCTTCTCGTTCTGGATCACGGTCATGCCTCCCTTCTTGGGTACAACCTGCACAGGACTCACCCACGTACTATCCGAAATAGGGTATATAATACCCGCATCTAACAGCTTCATGACTTCCTTCCTAACTACCTCTTTCATCGTCGGATTCAATCTACGCTGATGCTCAACAGAGGATTTCGACTCATCATCTAAGTGGATACGATGCATGCATAACGAAGGGCTAAGTCCCTTAATGTCATCTAAAGTATATCCAAGAACACCCCTATAACGTCTACGCAAATCACTCAACTGTTCCACCTGGGGTTCTAGCAATGCAGCATTCACTATAATCGGATAAATCGAGTTAGGTCCAAGGAAAACATACCTGAGCCCTTCGGGTAAGGGTTTCATCTCCACCTTCGGGGCGTTCTCTAAACTCCAATCAGCTTTACTCAGCGTCCCCGTGCTAAGTGGTGGCTCTCTGGGCTCTAGAACGTCTTTAACAGTCGTCGTGGAGGGTTCGGATACGTTCCGGGCTGGCTCGGTGTCGGTGGTGGGGCTCAGAGAACTGACTCAGTCCGATTCAGAACGAAGGAAGGTCGAGTCAACACTTGCCTCGGTCGAGTTAGAACTATACGACACCGAGTCTGAAGCTAACAGATCTTTTGAGTGTTCCAGCGATCTGACTCGGTCCGAGTCTAGTACTGACTCGGTCGAGTCAGAATACATAAGCTCGAATTTCTCCTCGGTTTCATCGTCTAACGCCTGTGTGAGCTCCCGAATATCCTCCCAATTGCTGTATATACTTGCATCTGATTCCAGGAGGGATATTTCAAGTGGATCGATGTCTCAGAACTGATCGAAGACCTCCTGCGTCAAGATCTCGTGTACATCAACATAACACGCTGAATCGGTAGTGGATGGCTGCTTCATATTGTGATCTAAGGTGAACTCAACAGTCTCATCACCTATCTTCATGGTAAGACGACCAGCTCGGACGTGTACAACTGCATCAGCCGTGTTCAGAAACGGTCGACCCAAAATAATCGGTATCTTCGAGTCTTCATCCATGTCTAAGACAACAAAATCAACGGGGACTTTCAAAGGAACGTCCTCGAGAATACCTGCGGGATACTTAACAGATCGATCCGCTAACTGTAGCGCCATCCGTGTCGGCTTAAGCTCACCAATATTAAGCTTCTTGTAAATGAACAACGGTAATAAACTGACGCTAGCACCAAGGTCGCACAATGCACGGTCTATCGCAATGTTTCTGATTTTGCTGGGAATAAAAAAACTACCAAGATCTTATCTCTTCCGTGGCAACTCATGTTGTAGAGTCGCAGCGCTCACCTCTGTGCTCAAGGCTACTGTCTCCTTCCCAATTACCCTCTTCTTGGTCAAGATGTCTTTCAGAAACTTTGAATAAGAGGGTATCTGCAGCATAGCCTCATAGAACGGTATAGTAACCTCTAGCTTCTGAAGCATATCAGCAAATCTCGAGAACTGTGTATCCTCAACATGCTTCTTCAATCGAGAAGGAAAAGGAACGGGTGGTACCTTAGGTGGAGGAGCGACGTATGGCGTTTCGGCTTCCTCTGCATTCACCCGAGGTGTCTCATCTACTATGCCTTTTCCTTTCTCTTCGGCAGTGTATCTAGACGTCGTCCCTTTTTCCGTAGGGAATATCTCTGGCAGATTCTTTCCACTCCTCAGCTCAACAGCGTTTACATGCTCTCGTGGATTTGGCTCGGGCTTCCCAGGAAATGTGCCCTGCTGCCTAGAGGGTTGTGATGCAAGCTGTGCGATCTGTGTATCCACTAGCTTCATATGTGCATCCATCCCGTCAAGTCTCCTCTCAAAGTGTCTTGCCTTGCCCTTATGCTCTGTACCTCGGTTTTCAGCTCCGTAAATGATGTCTTTTGATCGAGCATTAGTTGGGCAAGCATTGTCTTGATGTCTGCTTCATTATTCTTTGCCGGTGGAGGAGCTCGGTAACCCTGATTCTGCTGCCCGTATCCTGGATTCTGTTGCGCATATCCCTGATTCTGCCCCTGAAAACGTGACTGAGTGAAGCCCGGGGGATTCTGAGGGATTCTGGAATTGCCCTGTTGATGTGCATTCAATGCTCCGCTCGGGTTTCCGTAGGAGAAACCAGGATGGTTCCTAGGCGCGTTCGGGTTGTAGAGATTAGAAGGATTCTGGTACTGATTCCTTCCAATGTAGTTGACGTCCTCAACCGGTTCTTCCTCTGATGTGGCCTGATCAACCAGAAACATGTCAGGCTGGACTTTCTGCGGGTTAGACGTATTCTTGAGTCTCATATGCTGCTTGATCGCCGATAAATCAGACATGACAGCCTTCAAAGCAGCGGACTCGCCCAAATCTACCCGTCCCGTAGAGCATCTGATGCTATCTCCTGACATCCCTCTTGCTTTAGCCATCTTCGCAATCTGCATCTCTAGGGTGTCAAAGGGAATGTCGTATACACTCCCTCCACAAGCTGCATCCATCCATGCTCTAGTATCGTCTCTCAGTCTGTGGATGAATGTGGAAAGCATCAGTCGCTTATCCATGCCGTGGTGTGGACAAAGGCGTTGATAGCCTTTGAATCTCTCCCATGCATCGTATAGACTCTCGTCACTCTCTTGAGTGAAGCTATGTATGGCTCTCTATGCAGCTCGGGTCTTCTCTGGGGAGTAGTATCTCGCCATGAATTGCTCCTCTAGCTCCTCCCATGTCGTAATCGAGTTTGGCTCAAGAGTGTAGAGCCAATCTCTTGCCCGGTCCATCAGTGAAAAAAGAAAAGCATCCAAATATACATCCTCGATGGTCATTCCTCGTGGCTTCCTAATTGACCTGCACAACATCTTAAACTGAGTCATGTGAGCAATGGGATCCTCTGTAGGCCGCCCTCTAAAACTCGCATGACTGAACATCGTGATGCACTGTGGCGGTAGCTCGAAACTGTCAATGGGCGGACGGTTGATGCATGATAGGAGTTGGGTGTGCTTCGGTGCAATGTACAAACCCAAAGTCTCCTCTGCAACGTAGGTAGCTTCGCCCTCGATCTGCTGATCATAAAGCGGATTCATGTGCTCTTGATTCTCTTGATGCTCCTCATCATGAACTGCATGGTCGTGCGAACTGCTTGACCTCGACATAGCTTCTCTTCTCTGCTGATTTCGAATGTCTCTCAAGGTACGCTCAATCTCCGGATCGTAGACTAGGTCTTCTCTCCGAGTAGAGCTCCGTGTCATGCATTAGAACCCTGCAAATCGCAAAGAAAAAGAAGAACTCGAGACCAAGTGAATCTACAAAAAGGAAAGAAAAAAAAAAGCAAAAGAAAAACAAACAAAGATCTAGAATCAATAAAGACCTAGAAATAGGCTAACCAGTCCCCGGCAACGGCGCCAAAAACTTGATACGTGTGTATCGAGTCTAAAATCTATTACCCGATTCACAACTCACCGCAAGGATACGGATCGTCGTAACACGGGGTCGAACACAAGGACCGGTTGCTGAATCCAAATCTCAATCGAAAATAGATCAAAGCAAGCAAGCGAAAGTGATGGTGGAAGTATGTGGAATCTAAACTAACTAAAATAAGAAAGCAAATAAAAACGTGTAATTATCAAGCAAAGATGATCGTGGGTGTCGGGACCGTATTCGCGTGTATGGGTATATGCTAAGCATGCGAGAATCACGATATTGAATCGGTATTCGGGAAATCGTCAAGCAACAAAGATAGAGAAATCACCTCCCGGCATATAACTCACTATCTAAAGTCCTCTAAATCCATATCCCTATGTGATTTATCAAACTAGATGCATGAAGAACACTATCATCAACCCTAGATCGATCAAACCATATTCCTATGTGAATAATACGATCTATCCTATCGATTTTGATCCGAAACTAAACCCATATTCCTATGTAGTTCAGAATCCGAAACAATTGGCCGAGGGGTCAGCAAACACCAATCGAATAAAGCACAAATCGATAAAACCGAAACAAATCCAAATCGCAACCAAGTTAAGGTTCAAACATACCCAAAACACAAACGAATCCCTAACCCACAGCCGTGGATATACTCACGGTTCATGGAAAAACACTGAGAAAAACTAGAAACAGAAAGAAAAGAGGGAGAAGAAAGACTCATGTCGACAGCAAGCGATCTTCACGTTCCAACTCTCCTTCTTCTTCCCGAAATCCCGTGAAACTCCTATTTCTCGCACCAAAGCTCTCCAAAGTCTGTATAAAGTCTGTCTCCCTCTCTAGGACGTCTGTAGAGTCTTTTTATAAACCCTAGGCGGCGCTCCCGAAGTTCTACTCCCGATCAAACTCTGAAAATTCGAATCTGGACTTTTTCTGGGTTTTGACTCGAACCGAGTCAGTACTCTGACTCGACCGAGTCAAAACGAGACATAAGGAATTCGGCCCAGCCCAATCTTCTGACTCGGACATGTTGACTCGGGGTAATCTGACTCGGACGTTCTGACTCGGTCTCCTCGTAACAGGCTTGAATTGGGTCATTTTCAGCGTGTTGACTCGGCCCACTTTCCGTGGTTGACTCTGGCCGAGTCAAGGTAGGAAGTTCTTGATGAATTTCATCCTTGTAGCTTCAGATCACTTTCATCTTGGTCCAAATCTCATCCAAGACCTGTAATCCAATAAAAACACAACAAAACCGAGTTTCGTCGCCTAACGCGCCTATAATGCCTACAAATGAGCATGATCCTCATATAAATCCTATAAAAAACGTCCAGGAAATATAGAGAGAATTAGGAGTTATCAGTATCCCCTCGTTTCCTTGGGGTAACCAACAAACAAGCATCTCTCAGATTTGGGTCCTAACTTGTCGGAAAGTTGGCGTTTTACGTAAACGTCACAACCCCAAATTCTGAGATAAGACATCTTGGAACTCTTCCTATCCCATATCTCATATGGTGTCTTCTTAACCGATTTCGAATGACTTCTGTCCAGTATATAAGCAACAGTCTCAAGAGCGTATCCCCAAAAGGATATTGGAAGATCAGTCTAACTCATCATAGAGCGAACCATATCCAATAGGGTTCGGTTCCTCCGCTCAGAAACATTGATCACTTGCGTGACGAGTCTTAAATTTGTAACCCGAAACACAACTAATCCGCAAGTATACGGATGTCGTAGTACCGGGGTCGAACACAAGGACTTAAACGGTTAAGCTAGGAGTCGATCAAAACTAGGAAAATGAAAGAAATAAAATTGGAGAATTGTTTTGTGGGTTTTGAAAGTGCGGAAAATTAAATATGAAAACGTAAAATCAAAGCAAGCAATGTTCAAGAGGAGATAATCGATTGGAAACGGTTGCGGGAATCGGAATTCACCGATCATGCAAGGATGCCGTAAAGGATTATGGACCTATATCATGCTCGTTCTAAGGTGAGGGATTCGAAGACTAAGGTCGGGTTCGGTTCTCTCAAACCGAAA
>NW_010965122.1:3061375-3062365 GCF_000463585.1 Tarenaya hassleriana
GGAGTGTTGGGATGTGTATACTTTCTTCGCTTATTCCTACCACTCATTCTTTCCAAGAGACTATCTATCCTATGGGAGAAGCTTCGGGAATGGCTTTTGGGAGATATTTAACCTGGGTTCGGTCGGTCCTACTCTTTGGCATACCTAAAGACAACAATATACCCCACAACCTAGAATTGCAAGCATCGAAGAGAGGGTTCACTATTCACCTATTATCGACAATCTACTCGAACACCTAGAGGTCTAGGTCCAAATCGCTAAGCAATCTCTAAGCAGCTATCACCATCATCTCATCATTGACCAATCTCAACTCAAAACGGTTTATGCAATGCGTATGCTTCTACATGTTCTAGACCTATATGTAACAAATGCAATGCAAGACTAGGTGGTGTCTATATGTACAAGTGCAAGAAATGCAAGTGTGGAATGCATCTATAGTGAGGAATCATTTTTTTATATGCAAATGGATGTATGAATGCACTCTAAAAGGGACTTGAAGCGATGTTAGATGCGCACCCCCCCAGACTTGAACGAGACACCGTCCGCGGTGTCACACAAATCCAAAGGGGTGGATATGTGGAATAGGAAATTTGGAGCTAAGGGAAATAGGAGGGAAAAGTGAGTGTATGACCTTGTGTCCAAGGATGAAGGATGCCTCCTCGCATTCCACTTGCGAATGATTCCACATTGTGCATCGTCTCGGTTGCTCGATAGTGTTCACCTTCCAAAATCAAAACTCAGGAAGAGAGAAGATCAAGTGAAACTGATATAATCATAGCATAGACATAAGCAACATCAAGATCGCATCATCACATCATGTATCTAAGTTCCCAATGCAGAAAAAATAAACGTGTAATGCAAAAAGGATACTAAAAAGGATATATACAAGTTCGGGGTGCCTCCCGAGAGCGCTTATTTATGGTCCTAAGCTTGACCGTGGGGTGCTCACTCGTCTTGAGGATCAGAGAAGCTCATCGAGCTCCTCTCTTT
>NW_010965123.1:0-2993 GCF_000463585.1 Tarenaya hassleriana
GTCATGACGCTAGTCCATGTTACAATCTCATGCGGGTCAATCCAGTATTCCGTTCTTCAACAAATATCTATGACAGTGATCGTATCCAATACCTATGATCATCGTTATGATCATCAATCACACATCATAGTAGTCTTATTATGTCATCATTCCCATAATGGCACAAGACTAGGGAGTTTAGTATCATTCATAATGATACATGGATTTCATAACAGATCTAGTATGCAAGAACATGTAATGAATCAAAAACTCTCATAAAACCATAGAAAGTATCAATACATCGAATGTATCTAAATAAAGCTCATAAACAGTACAACATAGAGCACTAAACCAACACACTGTAGGCAGGAAGAACCTTGTCCTCTACACGTATCCATACGGCGGAAAGGATTCCAATGGTTGGAACTCGTCTGCTAGGACTGAATAACACGTTCCTCTTTGCGCAAGGATTTCAGGGATATAACTCTTAGATATTCAAATCTCAAAACCTGTCAATTGGGTCTGAAAGTCATGCCAAGAGGCTTAGGAGGCGTCCCTTAAAGTTGATCCCACTTAAAACCGTAATTAGAGCGAGTTTAGGAAATCGCGACGTCTGGATCGATCTGTCCAGGCCTGGACCGATCGGTCTGGAGCAATTTTCGGACCGAGTGATTGTCACACGTTACCCCCGGATCGACCGATCCACGTGACTGGACCGATCGGTCTGGGTTGGCTGGACCGATCGGTCTAGACCTTCTAGACCGGTCGGTCTGGCCTCTGCTCCACCGGGATTTTCTCGTCTCTTCTCGCGCATTCGTTCTTTCCTGTGTGTGTGACCCTGTAGGCTCATCCGATATAGCAGTATAACCTGAAATCTTTTATTTCGGTTACACAAGTCATAGGCGGTCTCTAGCAAGACACTATGACTACCTATCTCGAATAGAGTTTGTTCCTGATCCTACGAACGCTAGTGATGATTCCGTTTGATGATCCTTTTGTATCACGATATCAAATGTCGAATATAAGGCATGGACAAGCCACCTTATCTGATTCGACTGCTTTCTCGTTCACTGAGTTCGACTGTCTGAAATAGATGACGTTCGTCTATAGTGCTGCCACACATTTCTACAGTCTCGCTCACACGAGGGGCCCAATGATATCTCTCTCTTTTACGAGAGGTACAAATCCCATCTTGACTATCTACAATCCAGCACATGATTCGTTTCGTACCTGATACACGCCTTTATAGTCCTCTTGTTACGCAGGACATTTGACGTATTCAAAGCACGCAACTCCTCATGTTGGATTCCGTAGATATCTCAGGTCTTAGGATCCAATCATGGAACCGCCATATGAGATTCAAGTCATGATGCTAGTCCATGTGATAATCTCATGCGGGTCAATCCAGTATTCCGTTCTCCAACGAATACCTATGATTGTGATCGTATCCAATATCTATGATCATCTATAAGATCATCAATCACACATCATACTAGTATTAGTATATCATTATTCCCACAATGATATATGACTAGGGAGTTTAGTATTGTTCATAACAATACATGGATTTCATAACATATTTAAGTATGCAAAACATGTAATGAATGAAACACTAATCCATAAATCATAGAAAGCGTCAATACATCAAATGCATCCAAGTAAAGCTCGCAAAGAGTACATCATAGAGCACTAAACCAACAATAGGCTCATCATGTTCTAACAACATGAGTTCGTCGTTTCCAGTCACAAGAAATCCGTATCTTGTAGGCTCTTGGCGAATTCTACCGGATCTCTGAGGTCCACTAGGAGGTGTTGTCTCAACAACTTGTGACACATGTTGAACCGATTCAACCTGTTCACCGGTCTTTGACTATTTGTGGTTCTCGAACGTCTTCGAGATATATTCTACTCCCACTAACTCTCTTGGAGACAAACTCTCTCTCCAACAAAGATCCATTCTGAGCAACAAACACTTTGTTCTCAGATAAGTTGTAGAACCAGTACCTTTTAGTTTCCTTAGGGTAACCCACAAATATGCATTTATCAGACTTGGCGGATAGCTTATTGATGCCGTAAATCTAGGTGCAGAAATATGATCAATTAATAATATTCCTAGACTCAACAATTAACCGCAACTGTACGGATCGTGTGTAGTAGCTAGGTTTCGAACACATGGACAAGTAGACAACTGAATCAAATCTAAATCCAAGTCTAAATCCAGAAAAAATAATGTGAGTGTGAGAAGGTAACAAAGCAAACGATAAAACGGTTTTAAAAACTATGAATGATGAATACTGCAGGCTTCGAGATTGCTTTACATGCAAGGATCTTTTAAAAGATGCAAACTTAGTGGTTTATCTATCCAATCCAGGGAATTCAAGCTCTAAGGTAGAGATTAACTCTCCCAAGTCTAATCTCACTATCCAGGTTTAATCCTACTAATCTCCCGATTCAATAGTCTAAAACTCTGGATGCATGAACGAACACTATCATGATCCTAGGCAAATACTCATCTTCCAATGTGATACCTGTTCTATTTATTGAATTAGTTCCAGGTTATAATCCCATATGTCTATGTGAATTAAAACCCTATGATCATTCAATCAAGCGGCCAACAAAATCAAACGCATTAAGAACAATTCAATAAACTAAATAGAATAGACAAATCCACAAAGTCTGGAATTAAAAACCAAAGATCCCTACAAAGCAAATCCCTAACCTACAGCTATGGGACTACTCGCTATGTTGGTTGTAATGCTCTAGGATGAACCGTGATATGACATTTTGACTTTGTATTGATTCATTGATTTATGAATGCATTACATTCCCGTTATATGATTGGCATGTTTGTTATATTTCGGTATCCTTGAATCATTAGAGAATGATTCTAAACTCCCTAGTCAGTCATCATTGTGGGAACAATGTTGAATCAAGACTAGCATGAGGTGTGATCAACGCATTGGATGTAGATCACAATCATGAGTACTCGTTGTGAACGAGTGACTGGATGACCC
>NW_010965123.1:3363-4869 GCF_000463585.1 Tarenaya hassleriana
CTGTTAATGCCTTGGTTAGATCACCTCTAACTCAATTCTAAATGGGTGGTCATGGCGTCTTGCTAGAGGCTAACCATGACTTGTGGTTCAGGAAAGGTTCCTAAAGTCACTACCATTTAGAATGGGCCTACAGGGTCACACACCACTAGGGATGGACGTATACGTGAAGAATCCGACGAATGGAAACGAGATTTGATCGAAACGAGCATGAAAAGGAGTTTTCAGTGTGTTGGTCCGGAGCTGACCAAGTTTGGTCAGCCCCGGACCAAGTCGGTCAGCCCAGGAGATCCGGAAGTCAGTCAGGAGGTCATCTGTCCAAGTCTGGTCCGGCTGACCAAGAGTTGGTCAGCCCCGGACCAAACGCTGGGTCAGGCGGACCGAGGAGCGAACAGGCGGACCGAAAGAAGACCAGGAGACTTGGTCCGGAGCTGACCAAAACTTGGTCAGCTGGACCAAGGCTCCAGGTCAGACGGTCCGAGGGGAGCTGAGTAAGCCTGGTCCGCCGGACCAAGCTCCTGGTCCGGCGGACCGGGATCTGGAACTTTCCTAAAAATCGGATTTAGGGTTTTCTAAGCTTATTTAAGTTTGGGATTTCGTCCAAACTTAATGAAAGCCGACCTAAAACTCAGAGAAACATCCTAGAACCCTAGAGAACTTGTTCTTTTCGATTTCTATGGTCCCGGGATTGGATCTCGTCTCTTGAGTTACCCTTTTCTTCACTAATCCTAGCAGATTCGTTCCAAATCGTTTGGAATCCTTCCCGTCGGTGTGGATACGTGTAGAGGGACTGTAACTTCAGCCCTAGGTGATTTAGATAAGGCCCCGGATCGAAATAAACTTCAAGTCTCATCGAGAACGAGGTAAGTAACGATTTCCTCGGTGATATACACGATCTTTCGGGTTTTGCGAGTTTGGTTGCGTGTGACGTTTGACTAGGTTTAGATCTTTCTTCCGCTGCATGAAACCTAGTAAACCAAACCCTAGATCGATATGATCGCATGCTAGGAACCCGTAGATAATCCAACAGTGGTATCAGAGCCTGGTCCTCTGTATATCGCCGTGCTTGTTGCATGATTGCATGATTTAATCGTTAAATTGCATGTAATCATTGATTTTATGCATGTTTAATGATATTTGTGATTGTTGAATGATGCATGGATGGTATGGAGTCTGGGACGGGTTAACGGTGCGTCGAAACCGGGGCAAAACCTTGATTTTCGAAGCCCGAAAAATCTGTTCCGAATCTGATCTGTCCGCGGTCAGTCGGACCAAGAGTTGGTCAGCCGAACCAGCAGACAGATCAGATTCCGGACCGTGTTTTTGGTCAGGAGGGCTAACGTTCACGCTGGTCAGCCCCGGACCAAAAGTTGGTCCGGCGGACCAAGCGTGAACAAACAACCAGCAGACAGATCAGATTCCGGACCGTGTTTTTGGTCAGGAGGGCTAACGTTCACGCTGGTCAGCCCCGGACCAAAAGTTGGTCCGGCGGACCAAGCGTGAACAAAC
>NW_010965123.1:4967-7325 GCF_000463585.1 Tarenaya hassleriana
TGAGTTGGTCCGGAGCTGACCAAGTTTGGTCAGCCCCGGACCAAGCCCAGTTGATCTGCGCTTCGCTTCCTCTGGTCAGCTCGAAGCAGATAGGAAACGGACTGACTCGGTCCGGAGCTGACCAAGTTTGGTCAGCCCCGGACCAAGCTCAGTTTTCGAACTGAGTCCGATTCTAGGTCAGCTCCGAGGAGTAGGAGAAGACTGAGTTGGTCCGGAGCTGACCAAAAGTTGGTCAGCCCCGGACCAAGCTCAGATTTTTCTCAAAACGGACAATTCGACGGACTAGAGAAGCTGACCAAGGTCAGTCCGGCGGACCAGATTCTGGTCAGCTCCGGTTTGGACCTCAGACACTTCTCAAGTCTGAAATTTTGTCCTCTTCCTCATGATTAATCTCAAGCTATTACCGTCTATTAGTAGAGCAACTGTCAAGGCCTCGATCGTCATGGTTACAGGCCATGCCCTAGCTGAGCGTGCCTGACTATCTTGGTGAGACAGTATGGAGAAATCATGATTCTCATAACTCGAATATGGTTGAGCTTGAATTGGGTTATCAAGTCGGACTTGGACCTGATGGTAAGGATGGGATGAGGAACATGCAGTGATAGCGTATCACTATCCCATACTCATCTAGGAATCATATATGATATGATTGACAATGTGTTGTCTACCTAAATAGCATGTTTTTGAGTGTCATGCCCTAGCTGACTCAAAAACATGTGAAATATGGATCCTTGCTCACTTAGAAACTCATTGATGGTGTTTTTCTTAGTGGGAGCTTGTCGTATTGCATCTATTGTCTGTGTTGGTAGGAGTACTAAGCGATGTGTTTATTTTCTGTATGTTTGTCCTTTTCTGTAGAATATATCTGTTGCAGGAATCTGGTTAATCTTACCATGCGATATATCCTTATCAAGGATAAGCCTCTAACCAAGGCTTCTAGATCGATCATTGATGTTTATGGGAAGCATATGGATGATGGTCTGGACGTGTCCAGCTTGATGCTTGGAAAGATGTCTTCGGAATTGCGTGAGCAATTAGATGACATGGACAATTCATTGATTGTTGATCAGTTGAATGTGTCATTCCAAGAGAAAGCTGGAAGCCAAGGGAAGAATGATATGGTAGTTGTTGGAAAGAGTTCCAGCAAAAGGAAGCGTTCCAAAGGTAATGGCAAGAGGAAAGTGACAAGTGTTGTCACTAAGTCTAAGCCTAAACCCAAGAAGGAAGAGTGTTATTTCTGTCATGCTGTTGGGCATTGGTATAGAAATTGCAGACTCTACCTGGAAGATCAGAGGAAGAAGAAGTTTGCAGAAGCTTCGACTTCTGGTATTTTTGTTATAGAGGCTAACTTGTTTACTTCAACATCGTGGGTATTGGATACCGGATGTGCCTCGCATATTTGTACAAATGTGCAAGGACTGCGGGGAAGTACACAATTGGCGAAGGGAGAAGTAGATCTCCGCGTCGGGAATGGAGCAAAAGTTGCTGCATTAACCGTCGGGACTTATGATTTGACTTTACCTTCTGGCCTTGTATTGGAGTTGCATGATTGTTATTTTGTACCTGCCATCAGCAAGAACATCATATCGATTTCATGTTTAGACTCGGATGGTTTCAGATTTGTTATTGAGAACAAATGTCTGTCCATTTATAGAGGCAATTTATTCTATGGTAAGGGTTACCAGTTTAATGGCCTTTATATTTTGGAAGATGAACCATCTGGATACAGGTCGATCTATAATGTTAGTACCAAGCGGTTTAAGCCGAACGACTTAAACCCGACCTATCTCTGGCATTGTCGACTTGGCCACATCAACGAGAAACGCATAGCGAAGCTTCATTCTGATGGACTTCTTGATTCTTTTGATTATGAATCAATCGAATCGTGCGACTCTTGTTTGATAGGCAAGATGACAAAACCTCCTTTTACTAGAAAAGGAGAAAGGGCTATAGAGTTGTTAGAACTCATATATAGTGATGTATGCGGTCCTATGAGCTCACCCGCTAGAGGAGGTTATATGTACTTTGTTACGTTTACTGATGATTTCAGTAGGTACGGTTATGTCTACTTGATGAGACATAAATCTGAAACACTTGAATTGTTCAAGATTTTCAGAAACGAGGTATAGAACCAACTTGCAAGACGATCAAGTTGCTTCGATCTGATCGAGGTGGCGAGTATATGAGCCAAGAGTTCACTGACTATCTGGCAGATTGTGGGATTGTCTCACAGCTGACTCCACCTGGAACGCCACAATGGAATGGCGTTTCCGAGAGGAGGAACCGAACCTTATTGGATATGGTACGGTCTATGATGAGTCAAGTCGATCTTCCTAAATCCTTCTGGGGATATGCTCT
>NW_010965123.1:7555-7756 GCF_000463585.1 Tarenaya hassleriana
AGACTCCATATGAGATATGGACTGGGAAGCGTCCCAGATTAGCATTTATGAAGATTTGGGGATGCGACGTTTATGTGAAACGTATGGCTTCTCATAAGCTATCCGCCAAGTCTGATAAATGCATATTTGTGGGTTACCCTAAGGAAACTAAAGGGTACTGGTTCTACAACCCATCTGAGAACAAAGTGTTTGTTGCTCGGA
>NW_010965123.1:10236-15860 GCF_000463585.1 Tarenaya hassleriana
CTGTAATCCTATAAAAACACAACCAAACCGAGTTTCGTGGCCTAACATGCCTATAATGCCTACAAATGAATATGATCCTCGTCTAAATCCTATAGAAACGTCTAGGAAATATAGAGAGAATTAGGAGTTATCAAATCTCCCCGGACTTAAACCTTTGCTCGTCCTTGAGTAAAGAACGAAGGAATAAAATCTGCAAAACGGGGAATGACAAACATCAAATAGCATCATCATGAAACTCAAAAGCAAAACATCCATCCAATGCTATTTTTCCGAGAATCGTACCCAAACCGGTCTACTATGGTCTTTCTACCAAAGACTAATCTACCTAGTCATGGGACTTTTATTGCCACCTAGAACCCATTAGAATCTCCACAACTCACCAAGCGTATTTCCGAACCAATCCTTGTCTCAACTTAGCCTCTTCGATCTTAGTTCTTCTTTATACCTGGATTTTTACCTTTTTGTAGAATTTTTCTATCAAACGCTGACATCTCGGATTTCTAGGATGTTGAAGTTGAAGGACATCGTTTTCCTCATCTCTCTTTTCTTTTCTTTCTTTTCTTCTCTTTTTTTTTCTATATTTTTTTCTTCTTTCGATGCGATGTCCGACCCACAACTTAGACCCGAACCATCAATCGATGCACTCATGTCCTCGAACGATTTTCGTTGACGAGATTCTGACAGCGGAGTGTCGAGACGCTTTATTTTCCCAAGATATTCGTTGAACTAGATTTCATCGACCTGCAAGACTCGGAAAAAGTTCTAAACGAAACATATAACTTGGATACAGTCGTTTCAACTCCGTAAGTTCCAAATAACAACCCCATCCCACAAACTTAATAGAAAGTCTAGAGAACTATCAATTCGACACGGTTCAACCACGTTCTACAAAGTCACTAGATCATCAAGATATTCTTACTCTATCATTTCACAAATCTTCCAAATGATGCTCAAAACGGGTTTTCGAGGTATGCACGTGAACCTATATGAACCTAAATCTTATATGTCAAATGCAATCATGCAAACCTAACAAAAACCCATCTATATGAAAAATAAGGAAAACGTGTGAATGCAACTAATGCAAAGTGATATGTAAAAGTGAAAAAGTTTTCCTAAGTCTATATGCCATGATAAGATGAACCTAAACTAAATGCAATCCTAAGTAGATAGACCTGAATGTATGAAGGATCTATCCACCCCCCCAGACTTGAACCATACACCGTCCACGGTGTAGACTCTCGCCCGGAAAAGTAGAATCCAAAACAACGTGTGAAAAGAACCAATAAGAGGGATAAGGAAGGCTTAGCTCTGCGAAATTCGTTTGCTCGCAACGAAGTTAACTCACGTCAAACGCAAAAGCTCTCACACACTCCTTGAATTGGAACCTATCCAACGTTGTCTCTCGGAAGTCGATGTTAATCTCTCTTGTGCCGGTGTAAACGCTCATAGAACAACAAACGTTATCCGAACAAAAGCATAATAATAGCAATGCATTCCGAAAGATCCAAAATACAATCATGGTCTCTACCACCTATGCTACAAAGAAAAAGAAAAGAAAAATTACCTAATACTCGGGTTGCCTCCCGAGAAGCGCTTGTTTAACGTCATTAGCTCGACCTATCTTGCTCAAATGATGGGAGGGTCTGAGAGGCGAAGATAATCGATCTTTCGCCACCCTGGATGTTGAGCATTAAGCGCATCTTTTAGACCTCGTGTATGCTTGAGCCTTCTATACTCCTTGGGTTTCCAAACTTGTGAAGGAGGTGGATCTTGTGGACGTTTGAGCGATGATTTTGCTCGTTTCGATCCTCTCTTGCTCATTACCCCTACTCGAGAACCTGTAATAGAAGGTTCAAACACGGATATGGAATTATGAGCGGGATATGTACCTCTCTCCAATGATGGTCCTGTGTTCCTATCCGTGTATGTGTGTTCCTTTGTCCTAAGCCTTTGAGGTAGGGGCTTCAATTTCACCTTCGGGGCATTCTCTAGATTCCAATCCGCTTTATTCGGCATCCCCGTACTTGATTCGGTCGAGTCAGAACGCAGAAACTCGAATTTTTCCTCAGTTCCGTCCTCTAATGCCTGTGTAAGCTCCCGAATATCCTTCCAGTTGTTGTATATACTCTCATTCGATGCCAGGAGGGATATTTCAAGTGGATCAACATCTCGGAACTGATCGAAGTCTTCCTGAGTCAAGATCTCGTGTACATCGACGTAGCACGCTGAGTCGGTGGTGGATGGCTGCTTCATGTCGTGATCTAAGGTGAACTCCACAGTCTCGCCACCTATCTTCATCGTAAGACGACCAGCACGAACATGAACCACCGCATCGGTCGTGTTTAAGAATGGTCGGTCTAATATAATTGGTATCTTCGAGTCCTCTTCCATGTCTACAACAATAAAATCAACGGGAACATAGTAATTCCCGACCTTCAATGGGACGTCCTCGAGAATACCTGCAGGATACTTGACGGATCTATCTAATCCCCGACTTTCAATGGGACATCCTCGAGAATACCTGCAGGATACTTGATGGATCGATCTGCTAACTGTAGTGCCATCCTCGTCGGTTTAAGATCTTCAATGTTGAGCTTCTTGTAGATGGACAACGGAAGCAAGCTCACACTGGCACCCAAATCGCACAATGCACGGTCAATCTCAATGTTCCCGATTTTGCAAGGAATCGAGAAACTACCTGGATCCGATCTCTTTCGTGGCAACTCATGCTGTAGAATCGCATCGATGACCTCTGTGCTCAAGGATACTGTCTCCTTCCCAATCACCCTCTTCTTAGTTAAGATATCTTTCAAAAATTTTGCATAAGAAGGGATCTGGAGTATCGTCTCGTAGAAAGGTACCTTAACCTCTAACTTCCGAAGCATATCAACAAATCTGGACAACTGTGTATCCTCAGTATGCTTCTTCAATCGAGAAGGGAAAGGAATGGGTGGTACATAAGGTGGAGGAGCTACATATGGTGGTTCGGCTTCCTCTATATGCACCTTAGGTGTCTCGTGATCTATGACTTTCTCTTTCTCTTCAGCAGTGTATCTAGACTTCATCCTTTTTTCTGTGGTCAGAGGGACTGCATTTATAAGCTGAATAGCATTGACATGCTCTCGTGGATTCGGTTCGGACTTTCCAGAAAATGTGCCCTGCTGTCTAGAGGGTTGTGATGCAAGCTCTGCAATCTGCATGTCCACATGCTTTAGATGAGCCTCAACCCCATCTAATCTCCTCTCAAAAGTGTCTTGCCTTTCCCTTATGCTCTGTACCTCGGTTTTCAGCTCCGTAAATGATGTCTTCTGATCGGCCATCAGTTGGGCAATCATCGTCTTGATGTCCGCTTCATCGTTCTTTGCAGGTTGATGCGCTCGGTAACCCTGATCCTGCTGCCCGTACCCAGGATTCTGTTGCACGTATCCCTGATTCTGCCCCTGAAAACGTGACTGAGTAAAGCCTGGGGGATTCTGAGGGATTCTGGGAGCGCTCTGATGTTGCGCATTCAATGCTCCGCTTGGATTTCCGTAGGAGAAACCAGGATGGTTCCTAGGCGTGCTCGGGTTG
This sequence comes from Tarenaya hassleriana, assembly GCF_000463585.1. Taxonomy (NCBI): domain Eukaryota; kingdom Viridiplantae; phylum Streptophyta; class Magnoliopsida; order Brassicales; family Cleomaceae; genus Tarenaya; species Tarenaya hassleriana. The sequence continues at coordinate 13,807 of NW_010965123.1, forward strand.
TAGAGATGTGAAGGATTCTGGTATTGATTCCTTCCTATGTAGTTGACGTCCTCAACCGATTCTTCTTCTGATGTGGCCTGATTAACCAGAAACATTCCAGGCTGGACTTTGTGCGGGATAGATGTATTCTTGAGTCCCATATGTTGTTTGATCACCGATAAATCAGACATGACTGCTTTCAAAGCAGCGGACTCGCCCAAATCTACCCGTCCTGTAGAGCGTCTGATGCTATCTCCTGACATCCCTCTTGCCTTCGCCATCTTAGCAATCTGCATCTCTAGGGTGTCAAAGGGAATGTCATATACACTCCCTCCACAAGCTGCGTCAATCCATGCTCTAGTATCGTCTTTCAGTCCGTGGATGAACGTGGAAAGCAACAGTCGTTTATCCATGCCGTGGTGTGGACAAAGGCGCTGATAGCCTTTGAATCTCTCCCATGCATCGTATAGACTCTCGTCACTCTCCTGAGTGAAGCTATGTATAGCTCTCTGTGCGGCTCGGGTCTTCTCTGGGGAGTAGTATTTCGCCATGAATTCCTCCTCTAGCTCCTCCCATGTCGTAATCGAGTTTGGCTCAAGAGTATAGAGCCAATCTCTCGCCCAATCCATCAGTGAAAAAGGAAAAGCCTCCAAGTATACATCTTCGATCGTCATGCCTCGTGCCTTTCTGACTGATCTACACAGCATCTTGAACTGAGTCAAGTGAGTAATGGGATCTTCTGTGGGCCGCCCTCTGAAGCTCGTCTGACTGAACATCGTGATGCACTGTGGCGGTAGCTCAAAGCTGTCTATGGGCGGTCTGTTGATGCATGATAGGAGTTGGGTGCGCTTCGGTGCAATGTAAGAACCCAAAGTCTCCTCTGCAACGTAAGTAGCTTCGCCCTCGGTCTGCTGATCGTAGAGCGGATTCATGTGCTCTTGATTCTCGTGATGCTCCTCAACATGAACCGCATGGTCGTGCGAACTACTTGACCTCGACATAACTCCTCTTCTCTGCTGATTTCGGATGTCGCTCAAAGTACGCTCAATCTCCGGATCGTAGACTAGGTCTTCTCTCCGAGTAGAGCTACGTGTCATGCATTAAAATCCTGCAAATCGCAAAGAAAAAGAAGAACTCGAAACCAAGTGAAACCGCAAAAACCAAAGAAAGAAAAAGAAAAAAAAAAGAAAAAAAAAGAAAACAAGCTAAGATCTAGAATCAATAAAGACCTAGAAATAGGCTAACCAGTCCCCGGCAACGGCGCCAAAAACTTGATACGTGTGTACCGAGTCTAAAATATATAACCCGATTCACAACTCACCGCAAGGATACGGATCGTCGTAACACGGGGTCGAACACAAGGACCGGTTGCTAAATCCAAATCTAGATCGAAAATAGATCAAAGCAAGCAAGCAAGTAATGATGGAAGTGTGTGGAATCTATATGAAACGAAATAAGAAAGCAAGTGAAACGAGTAACCTATCAAACAAGGATGACTACGGGCGTCGGGATCGTATTCGCGTGTATGGGTATATGCTAAGCATGCGAGAATAACGATTATGACTTGTATTCGGGAATCATCAAGCAACAAAGATAGAGAATTCACCTCTCGGTCTACTAACTCACTATCTACAGAGTAACTCGTCAATCTCTCGATCTATTCAAGTTAACCCTAGATGCATAAAGAACGCTATCATCAACCCTAGATCGATTAAGCCATATCTCTATGTGAATAATACGATCTATCCTATTGATTTTGATCCGAAACAAACCCATATCTCTATGTGGTTCAGAATCCAAGATAATTGATCAAGGGGTTAGCAAACATCAATCCAATAAAAGTGCAAATCAATAGAACCGAATCAAATCAAAACCAAAACACAAACGAATCCCTAACCCACAGCCGTGGATCTACTCACGGTTCATGGAAAAACACTGAGCAAAACCAGAAACAGAAAGAAAAGAGGGGGAAGAAAGACTCATGTCGGCAGCAAGCGATCTTCACGTTCCAACTCTCCTTCTTCTTCCCGAAATCCCGTAAAACTCCAATTTCTCTCACCAAAGCTCTCCCAAGT
>NW_010965123.1:15953-17620 GCF_000463585.1 Tarenaya hassleriana
ACTCCTATTTCTCTCACCAAAGCTCTCCAAAGTCTGTATAGAGTCTGTCCCCTCCTCTTGGACGTCTGTAGGCTCTTTTTATAAACCCTAGGCGGCGCCCCCGAAGTCCTATTCCCATCAAAACTCTAAAAATTCAAATCTGGGCTTTTTCTGGGTTTTGACTCGGACCGAGTCAGTACTCTGACTCGATCGAGTCAAAACGAGATTATTAAGAATTTGGCCTAGCCCATTCTTCTGACTCGGGGTGTCTGCTCGGGGTGTCTGACTTGGGCATTGTGACTCGGGGTGTCTGACTCGGGGTGTCTGACTCCAGCCGAATCAAGAAGGAAGCTCTTGACGTATTTCATCCCTTTAGCTCCAGATTGCTCCCGTTTTGGTCCAAATCACGTCCGAGACCTGTAATCCTATAAAAACACAACCAAACCGAGTTTCATGGCCTAACATGCCTATAATGTCTACAAATGAATATGATCCTCTCTAAATCCTATAGAAACGTCTAGGAAATATAGAGAGAATTAGGAGTTATCAAAAGACTTAGGAGAAGCCGCCTATATTCTAGGAATCAAGATCTATAGAGATAGATCGAGAAGGCTTCTTGGCCTAAGTCAGAGTACATACATTGACAAGGTCTTGAATCGGTTCAAGATGCAAGACTCCAAGAGGGGTGCCTTGCCAATGGGACATGACGTTGCTCTTAGCAAGAATCAGTGTCCAAAGACACAGGATGAGCAAGAGCGCATGAGTAGGATTCCATATGCCTCGGCAATTGGATCCATCATGTATGCCATGTTGTGTACTCGTCCAGATGTATCATATGCATTGAGCATGACTAGTAGATATCAATCTACACCAGGTGAGGCTCACTCAATTGCGGTCAAGAACATCCTTAGGTACTTAAGAAGGACTAAGGATTTGTTCTTGGTGTATGGCGGATTGGAAGACGAGCTTGCTATAAGTGGTTATACCGATGCTAGTTTCCAAACCGATAGAGATGACTTCAGATCGCAGTCAGGTTATGTTTTCTGTCTGAACGGTGGGGCTATCAGTTGGAAGAGTTCCAAACAGCCAACCGTTGCAGATTCGACTACAGAAGCCGAGTACATAGCAGCATCTGATGCAGCTAAGGAAGCTGTTTGGATAAAGAAATTCGTGGGAGACCTGGGCGTCATTCCTAGCATTGCAGATCCCATTGAGTTGTATTGTGACAACAATGGTGCGATTGCGCAAGCTAAGGAACCCCGGTCACACCAAATATCCAAACACATACTCAGGCGATTTCACTTGATCCGGGGCCTGTTTCAATTGATGTGTTCGTCCGATCACTATAGGCAGAAAGAATACCTCGCCCTCTACACGTATCCACACCTCGGGATGGATTCCGACCTTTGGAACTTGTCTGCTAGGACACGAATCTTCTATTCGATGATGTGCTTTCAGAAAGTGAGATTAAGATCATTTCTTCAACCCTCTAGACTCTCCAAAAGGGTCTGAAAAGTTCTCTAAGTCGGCTCATTAGTGTTAGGGTTCTAATTCTCCTCTTATTCAAGTGATTAACCCTAGATTCGGACTTTAAAATTAAATCCGAACCCCAGACCGAACGGACTGCTTAGTAGTCCGTTCGGTCTGGACACTTGGTCCGTTCGGACCAGTTTCATAACAGGGTCCGT
>NW_010965123.1:17767-18154 GCF_000463585.1 Tarenaya hassleriana
TCCAGATTTCTCGACGTTTTCTCGTGCATTTGTCCTTCCCTGCGTGTGTGACCCTGTAGGCTCATTCGATATAGCAGTATAATCCGAAATCTCTATTCCGGATATACAAGTCATAGGCGGTCTCTAGCAAGACACTATGACTACCTATCTCGAATAGAGTTTGTTCGTGATCTTACGAACGCCAATGATGATTCCAGTTGATGATCCTTTTGTATCACGATATCATATGTCGAATATAAGGCTTGGACAAGCCACCTTATCTGATTCGACTGCTTTCTCGTTCATTGAGTTCGACTATCTGAAATAGACGACGTTCGTCTATAGTGCGGCCACACATTTCTACAGTCTCGCTCACACGAGGGGCCCCGCGATATCTCTCTCTTTTAC
>NW_010965123.1:18439-20117 GCF_000463585.1 Tarenaya hassleriana
TATGATCATCTATATGATCATCAATCACATATCATACTAGTCTTATTATGTCATCATTCCCATAATGACACAAGACTAGGGAGTTTAATATCATTCATAATGATATATGGATTTCATAACACATCTAGTATACAAGAACATGTAATGAATCAAATACTCTCATAAAACATAGAAAGTATCAATACATCAAATGTATCTAAATAAAGCTCATAAACAATACATCATAGAGCACTAAACCAACAATTCTCCCACTTGCTCTAATCATGAACTGCTAAACATCTAATGCCCATATCCCTAACATGACCCTTATGCTTCGACGAAGGGAGAGGCTTCGTCAACGGATCGGCAATGTTGTCATCAGTCGACACTCTGCAAATGTGCACGTCTCCTCTGTCTATGATCTCCCTGATAAGGTGAAACCGTCTGAGTATGTGTTTGGATCGTTGATGGGATCTAGGTTCTTTCGCTTGTGCGATCGCTCCATTGTTGTCACAATACAGAGTAATGGGGCTATCAACACTAGGAACGACACCCAAGTCTCCAACAAACTTCCTGATCCAAACAGCTTCCTTTATTGCGTCAGACGCTGCAATATACTCAGCTTCCGTAGTAGAATCTGCAACGGTCACCTGCTTGGAACTCTTCCAGCTAACAGCGCCTCCGTTCAAGCAGAAAACATAGCCAGACTGCGATCTGTAGTCATCCGGGTCTGACTGGAAACTAGCATCGGTGTAACCTCTTACATCGAGCTCGTCTTCCGACCCAGCGTATACCAAGAACACATCCTTAGTCATTCTCAAGTACTTCAGGATGTTCTTGACAGCGATCCAATGTGACTCACCTGGATCTGACTGATATCTACTCGTAATGCTCAACGCGTAGGATACATATGGTCGAGTACAAAGCATGGCATACATGATGGATCCAATCGCCGAAGCATATGGAATCCGGTCTATGCGTTCTCGCTCATCAGGTGTCGTAGGACACTGACTCTTGCAGAGAACTGTGCCACTGCTCATCGGTAAGGTTCCTTTCTTGGAATCTTGCACCTTGAACCGTTTCAAGACCTTATCGATATAAGTACTCTGACACAATCCTAGAAGACGCCTCGATCTATCTCTATAGATCTTGATCCTAGAATATAGGCCGCTTCTCCTAGGTCCTTCATAGAAAACTGCGTTCCTAGCCAAGACTTAACGTCTTGCAAGGTAGAAACGTCATTCCCTATAAGGAGAATGCCATCCACGTACAACACTAGAAATACAACTGTGTTCCCACTGTCCTTCTTGTAAACACATGGCTCGTCTTCGTTCTGTGAGAAACCAAACTTTTTGATTGTCTCATCAAAGCGAAGGTTCCAGCTCCTCGAAGCCTGCTTCAGTCCATAAATGGACCTCTGAAGCTTGCACACCATCCTCGGGTTCCTCGGATCGACAAAACCTTCGGGTTATGTCATGTACACATCCTCGGTCAAGTTCCCGTTAAGGAACGCGGTCTTGACATCCATTTGCCATATCTCATAGTCATAATATGCGGCTATGGCAAGTAGGATCCTGATGGACTTCAGCATAACTACGGGCGAAAAAGTCTCATCATAGTCAATACCATGAATCTGACGGAATCCTTTCGCCACAAGTCGTGCCTTATACGTGTGCACATTGCCATCCATGTCGGTCTT
>NW_010965123.1:20551-28891 GCF_000463585.1 Tarenaya hassleriana
TCAGCAGGTACACAGCGGTCTCTAAAGCATAGTCCCAAAAGGACTTTGGAAGATCTGTCTGATTCATCATTGACCGAACCATGTCTAACAGTGTTCGGTTCCTCCGTTCAGACACGCCGTTCCACTGTGGCGTTCCGGGAGGAGTTAATTGTGATACAATACTACAATCAACCACATAGTCAGTGAAATCTTGGCTCATATACTCGCCACCACGATCGGATCGAAGTTTCTTGATCGTCTTGGCAAGCTGGTTCTGTACTTCGTTTCTGAAAGCCTTGAACATTTCAAGTGTTTCAGACTTATGTCTCATCAAATAAACATAACCGTATCGACTGAAATCATCAGTGAACGTAACGAAATACAGATAACCTCCTCTAGCTGGACAGCTCATTGGTCCGCATACATCACTATGTGATGTAAGCCTCGAACTCGTGGATATAAGCTGGCCCGAACAACGCAATCACCAGCACAAGTATTGGCACTCGAATTCACGTGTTTCGGCTAAGGATGTTGGATGGAGTGGGATGGGAACGTTAGCTCAATCACCGGCCTTGTGAGGCACTCGAATTCAAGCTAAGATTCAGTGGGTGAGATGGAAATAAGGAGGAAAGGTTTTCGGACAAACCGAAAGCTGGCTCAGACACACCGAAGCCCTTCGTCGGACACACCAACGGGGATAACGGTTTGGAGATTACAACTCAACAAACACAGCAAGCTTAAGCTCGAAAATGGCAATAGATTTCTTAGGTAATGAGTTCTGAAAACTTACAAGGATAAATAGCAATCTCAAACATTTCCAACAGCTCTTAGCATTCAAAGCTAGATAAGCATGCAAGCTAGGTAATTAATGCTCTCTTAAGTACACAATATAGCTGTTGGAAAATGACATAATCTAATGTGTTTCTTCAGCAAAATCATGGACTGAAATCTTCACTAAGTGGCGTGTATGGGCTGCTCCAAGATGGGCTGGGCTCATGTCCTTGGAATGAAGTTCGTCCAGCATGTCGGAGACGAACAAGGTGATGCGTTCGCGAAGGGCACGCGCTTTGGCTCGAGTAAGGGGTGGATCGGGCCTGTGGTTTGGGCGTGTATGCCTTGGCCTTAGCTCAACTAGAAGTTCCCCATCACTATTGAAGATATGCTCGGCATTAGGCAGCTCCTTGCGTTCCAAGCTATCCCGCTCCCGCTCCGTGCACTCCAAGCTATCTTGCTCCCGTTCCGTGCGTTCCAACTCTTTGTCCATGCGTCCGGTCTCCATGTCCTCATCATTCCCTCCCTCTTGAGAAGTTTTCGCCCATGAAAATTCATGACCTGCATCAAAAGGAAGTAAATCAACAACGTTAAAAGAACTAGACACGTTATACTCACCTGGAAGTTCGAGTCGGTAGGCGTTGTCATTGATGCGCTCGATAACTCAGAAAGGACCGTCTCCTCTGGGCGCGAGTTTGGACTTGCGTTTATCTGGAAAACGCTCGGGCCTAAAGTGTAGCCAAACCCAGTCTCCCTCCTTAAACGTTATTGCTTTCCGGCCTTTGTTAGCTTGACGGATGTATTGCTCCGTCCTTCGAGCAATATTTTCCCGGACCTTTTGATGGAGTTGCTTGATGAACTCAGCTTTCTTTTCTCCATCTAAGTTTACTAACTCATCGTTAGGTAGTGCTATAAGGTCCATAGGCGTGATTGGGTTGAAACTGTAGACGGTCTCAAATGGCGAATGCTTAGTCGCGGAGTGTGAGGCCCGATTATAGGCGAACTCGACGTGTGGAATGCAGTCAACCCAATTGCCTAGATTTTTACCGATGGTGGCGCGCAGGAGTGTAGACAAGGTACGATTCACGGTCTCGGTTTGTCCATCCGTCTGTGGATGACAAGTAGTAGAGAAGACGAGCTTAGTGTTGATCCTTTTCCATAAGGTCCGCCAGAAAATGGCTGAGAAATTTAGAATCCCGATCGGACACTATTGTCTTAGGAATACCGTGTAGTCTTACGACCTCCTTAAAGAATAGGTCGGCTATGTGCTTGGCATCGTCCATTTTAGCACACGGAATGAAATGAGCCATTTTGGAAAACCGATCGACCACTACAAAGATGGAGTCCTTATGTTGGATCTTAGGAAATCCTAGGACAAAATCCTATGATATGTCTATCCATGGCTGTGTAGGGATTGGTAACGGCATATAAAGTCCATGAGGTTGTACTTTTGACTTAGCTCGGTGGCACTCGACACACTTAGAACAAAACCTCCTAACGTCTCGCTTAAGGTGCGACCAAAAGAAATGCTCTTGCACGATGGACAACGTCTTATCTACTCCGAAATGGCCAGCTAAGGCACCACCATGAGCCTCACGGAGTATCATATCTCGCATTGATCCTTGCGGGATGCATAACCTCTTATCTCGAAAGAGATATCCATCATGTAAGTAAAATGGTCCATAAGCACCGTTCCTACATTCTTCTATGATGGATTTGAAATCGTGATCGGTCGAACACTGCTCCTTAAGGATTTCAAATCCTAGCATCCGAACCTCCATGACTGATATCAAAACATGTCGTCGAGACAATGCGTCGGCTACGACATTGTCTTTTCCCTTCTTGTATTTTATGATGTAAGGGAATGTCTCGATGAACTCCAACCACTTAGCATGTCTTCGCTTAAGTGTGGTCTGCCCCTTAAGGTGTTTCAATGTTTCGTGATCCGAATGCACCACGAATTCCTTAGCCAACAAGTAATGTTGCAAAGTCTCTAAAGCTCTTACCAAAGCGTATAACTCCTTATCATATGTGGGATAATTAAGGGTGGCCCCGCTGAGTTTCTCACTAAAATACGCTACGGGCCTCTTTTCTTGCATTAGGACAGCTCCTATGCCAATCCCCGATGCGTCGCACTCTATCTCAAAGGTTTTGTCGAAGTTCGAGAGAACAAGACGGGTGCGCTAGTGAGGCTGTCCTTTAGAACTTTAAATGCTTTCTCTTGTGCTTCTCCCCATTTAAATGTCACGTCCTTCTTTATGACCGCGGTAAGGGGAGCTGCTAGACTACTAAAGTCTCGCACAAATCGACGGTAGAAACTAGCCAAACCGTGAAAACTACGCACTTGTCCTATTGTGGTAGGAGTCGGCCAATCTCTAATGGCTTTGATTTTTTCCTCGTCGACTCTAACCCCTTTGAGCTGACCACGAAGCCTAAGAATACGATTTCGTCCGTGCAAAACGAACATTTCTTCAAGTTCGCATATAGGCTTTCTGTTCTAAGTGTGGCCATTACTTGTTCGAGGTGGGAAACATGGTCCTCTTCGCTTCTACTATAAATGAGGATGTCATCAAAGTACACCACCACGAACTTTCCTATGAAGGCTCTCAGGACATGGTTCATGAGCCGCATGAATGTGCTCGGGGCATTAGTTAGCCCGAAAGGCATAACAAGCCCCATTCATAAAGACCTTGCTTGGTCTTGAAGGCGGTTTTCCATTCGTCGCCTTCTCTCATCCTTACTTGATGATAACCACTCTTTAGATCGATCTTCGAAAAGATTGTGGCTCCACGCAATTCATCAAGCATATCGTCTAGCCTAGGTATGGGATGCCTATACTTAACCGTTATATTGTTTATTGCTCGGCAATCCACACACATGCGCCAAGTTCCATCTTTCTTTGGCACTAAAAGTACCGGAACAGCACATGGACTAAGGCTTTCTCGGATGTAACCTTTGCTCATGAGCTCTTGGATTTGCTTTTCGAACTCCTTAGTTTCCTCGAGGTTCATCCTATAGGCTGGTCGGTTAGGCAAAGGTGCACCGGGTACTAGATCAATTTGGTGCTCTATCCCTCGTATCGGGGGGAGTCCAGCCGGTATCTCGTCGGGAAAAATATCCTTAAACTGCTCAAGAAGTCGGCTTATAGAAGGGCTATCATGGGACGTTTCGGTCCTTATGCTCATGAGGTCCTTGAAGACCAAAAGAAGGACATTTCGTTCTTGTCGAATAGCCTTACCAACTTGACTAGCTGTGAGATAGAAATTAACCTTCTTTGACTCGCTTTCTTTAGCTAGTTTGAGCTGCATCTCATGCACTTGAGATGGACTAAGAGGTGCTAGTACAACCTTCCTTTTGTTATGAACAAAGGAATATTGGTTGACTCGTCCGTCATGTATCACCTCTCTATCAAATTGCCATGGTCGTCCTAAAAGGATATGACCGGCTTGCATAGGTACAATGTCGCAAAGGACTTTGTCTTGGTACCTACCTATGCTGAACGGAATCTTGACCCTCTCGGTCACTTAAATTTCTCCGCTGTTGTTAAGCCATTGCAGCTTATATGGGTGCGGGTGTTTCTCAGTGGTTAGACCGAGCTTCTTGACCATGTAGGCACTTGCGACATTTGTACATGATCCACTATCGATTATCATACCGCACACTTTCCCCTGAACGGTACAACGGGTGTGAAAAATAGTCTCCCGCCGGGCCGTTTCATCCGGGTTGACCATAGCGCTGAGCACTCTCCTAGTGACGAGCAATTCGCCGCTATCCGGATATTCGATCTCTTCCTCGAGATCTTCGGCCTCTTCTTCGTTCATGGATTCGTATTCCCCTTTGTCCGTAATGATCATGACCCTAGCATCCGGGCAATCGCGAGCCATGTGATCTCGCCCTCGACACTTATAGCAAATAATCTCCCTAGCTCTAGTGTCTTGAGGTGCCTCGATGTTTGGTTTAGTTCGGGATGTTTCCAGGGATTTTCCTTTGTCCCGTGTGTCTTGCGGGGTTCTATTCTCATGGTTCTCTCGTCGAGAGGGTGGGGGAGGTCTAGTGTTTGTCGTAGTTCCACTAGAGTATGCCTTCGTCTTACTTAGCCTAGCGTTCTTACGCTTTTCTTGTTGTTCGACTTGCACGGCTAAGTGTAAGAGCTCTTGGAGGTCATGGTATGATTGTCGCTCAACGTTTCGAGCAACCTTATCCTGCTGTCCATCTAAGAACTGGGCCATCACCGTTTCCTCGTCCTCGTCTAACTCTAGTCGGCTCCTAATGTGTTTGAACTCTTCGAAGAATTCTTCTACCGACCTTGTACCTTGCGCTAGACGCCTATACCTTCTTTGAAGGTCTCGATGGAAGTGCGGAGGGACGCAACGTTTACGCATGAGATTCTTCATCTCACGCCACGTCTCAACCTGAGCATAATGTCCACATCTCCGCTCGGTTACCTCACGATCACACCAGGCCAAGGCATGCTCGGCTAATTGGGCGGTAACATATTGCACCTTTCTACGCTCCGAATAGGAATAACAATCGTAAATGTTATCCATCCATCGCTCCCAATCTAGATATGCCTCGGGGTCTACTTTTCCTAAGAAAAGGGGAGGTTTAAGCTTGAGCTCCATTTGCCCATAATGGCCACGAGGTTGGTCTCGGTTTGGTTCATCTAACTCGGTGTCATTGTTCCTACGGTTTTCCCTAACCCTTGCCCTTGGTAAGGTTCGTCTCATGGGTGGTTCATCCTGGTCCGAACACTCATCCTCTAATCTACCTCTCGGTCTAGGGGCTCTAAGCCTTTGCGGCTCATCATAATCCGATTCATCTTCATGTGCTCTAGCTCTTGCTCTAGGGGCTCTACGCCTAGGGGGTTCCTCTCGTTCCGACACATCAACATATTCTCTCGCTCTAGGTCGGGGTCGTGACTCATATTCACTCTCGGGATTCACTATGGGATCCGGAACAATAGGCCGCCTTTGCCTTGAGGGGCCAATATGTTCTCGTGCGTCTATCTCCTTACCCGGTCTCACTTGAGGCCTCGACTCCTCTATCTTGTCTAGCCTATCCATAATCTGTTTAAGGGCTCGGAAGATATCGTTTTGGCTAGATCCGACCTCGGCACCATCATTAGACACATTGTTTACACTCATCGCTCCCTTACCACAAGAAAGAACGTGCGATTTAGATCCACAAACGACGTGCGAGTTTGGGCAACAATTGACGTACAACAACCAATTCTAAATGTGATTCCAAGCAACACTCAAAACGTGCAATACACAACACTTATCAATCAATCTATATGCCCTTAAAATAGAACCAAAACGCGATGCACAACAGAGCACGAATGATGATTATACCAAATGATGCAATCTGCGATTTCTATTCAGGTTTATGGTCCGAAATGTCTCTAGAGTAGTTTTCTATCGATGGAGCAACAAATTAACAGTCCACAAGCAGCAATTTGATTGATCAAACACAAGAATTCTGCAACTTCTAAACCGAAAAAGGCACAACAAACAACACAATAAGATTATAGGAAGATGAACAGCAACTTTTGAGTTGAATTTCGATCTGAAGGTGAGGTGATTTCGGTTTGCACAGTAGGTGATTTCGGCCTTGTGAGGCACTCGAATTCAAGCTAAGATTCAGTGGGTGAGATGGAAATAAGGAGGAAAGGTTTTCGGACAAACCGAAAGCTGGCTCGGACACACCGAAGCCCTTCGTCGGACACACCAACGGGGATAACGGTTTGGAGATTACAACTCAACAAACACAGCAAGCTTAAGCTCGAAAATGACAATAGATTTCTTAGGTAATGAGTTCTGAAAACTTACAAGGACAAATAGCAATCTCAAACATTTCCAACAGCTCTTAGCATTCAAAGCTAGATAAGCATGCAAGCTAGGTAATTAATGCTCTCTTAAGTACACAATATAGCTGTTGGAAAATGACATAATCTAATGTGTTTCTTCAGCAAAATCATGGACCGAAATCTTCACTAAGTGGCGTGTATGGGCTGCTCCAAGATGGGCTGGGCTCATGTCCTTGGAATGAAGTTAGTCCAGCATGTCGGAGACGAACAAGGTGATGCGTTCGCGAAGGGCACGTGCCTTGGCTCGAGTAAGGGGTGGATCGGGCATGTGGTTTGGGCGTGTATGCCTTGGCCTTGGCTCAACTAGAAGTTCCCCATCACTATTGAAGATATGCTCGGCATTAGGCAGCTCCTTGCGTTCCAAGCTATCCCGCTCCCGCTCCGTGCACTCCAAGCTATCTTGCTCCCGTTCCGTGCGTTCTAACTCTTTGTCCGTGCGTCCAGTCTCCATGTCCTCATCACTATGTATCAGATCCAATAACTCTGTCGCTCTCTGTCCTTTCTCCTTGAAATGATGCTTTGTCATCTTGCCCATCAAACAAGACTCGCAAGATTCAAGAGACTCAAAGTCAAATGAATCCAGAAGACCTTCAGAATGAAGTTTCTGAATGCGCTTCTCGTTTATATGGCCTAGACGACAATGCCAGAGGAAGGTCGGGTTTAAGTCGTTCGGCTTAAACCGTTTAGTACTCACGCTATAGATGGATGATGTCGAGTTCGAATGCTGATCATTCAAGACGTATAAACCATTAACTAGATAACCATTACCATAGTAAGTATCGTCTCGATAAATCATCAAACTCGAGTTCTCAATCACAAATCGAAAACCATCCAAATCCAGACATGAAATAGAAATAATGTTTCTGCTAATCGCAGGAACATAGTAACAATTACTAAGCTCTAAAACAAGTCCAGAAGGAAGATGCAAATCGTAAACGCCAACACACAATACAGCAACTCTTGCTCCATTTCCGACGCGTAGATCTGCTTCTCCCTTAGCTAGCATCCTACTTCTTCTTAGTCCCTGCACATTTCCACAAATGTGTGAGGTAGTTCCGGTATCTAATACCCATGAAGATATAGTACAGATGTTAGCCTCTATAACGTGGATACCTGAGGCAGAAGCTTCGCCAAGCTTCTTGTCCTTCATTTCCTCCAAGTAAAGGTGACAATTACGCTTCCAGTGTCCAAACACTCCGCAGTAATGATAGTCACCCTTATCGAGCTTAGGCTTGGGCGTAGAGGCAACTTTTGCCTTCTTCGTCACCTTCTTTTTGCCTTTACCCCGCCGCTTCTTGCGGGAGTTATTCTCAACAGCAAGCACAGTCTTGGGCACCACAATATCCTGCTCGGCCGATTTTAGCATCCCATGCAGTTCGGCTAAGCTCTTAGACATCCCATGCATATGATACTGCATCACGAACTGATTATAGTCCTCAGGCAATGACATAAGGATCAAGTCTGCAACCAAGTCAGCATCGAGTGTCACTCCATGCGCTCAAGTTCCTCAACATGAGCTCGCATGTTGAGGACGTGGTGTTGACAGAGCTGCCTCTCGGCATCTCCGTCTTCACTAGAGCTTTCAGCGTCTTGTACTTTTCAGTACGCGCTAGCTCCTGAAACATGGTCTTGAGTCGTTTTCTCTCGTGTATTCGTCCTTCCCTGCGTGTGTGACCCTGTAGGCTCATTCGACATAGCAGTATAGTCCGAAATCTCTATTCCGG
>NW_010965123.1:29531-31902 GCF_000463585.1 Tarenaya hassleriana
CCTATCATAATTTTCTATATGGGACTAAGATCCATATTTCGCATAAGAATGGATTGTTACACCCATCTTTATGCTATTTAGGTAGACATCTAATGTCGATCACATCCAATGTGACTCTTAGATCCTTTATGAGACTATGATATCGAATATCATTGCATATTCGTCTCATCTGTACCATTACATCTCAAGTCAAACTTGACAACTTAACCTAAGTTAAACCATGTTCAAGCTGTGGGAACCACGATTTCCCACCCTGCCTCACAAAGATAATCCGGCACGCTCAGCTTTGGCATGACCCGTGTTACGGACGATCGATGTCTTGACAGGCGCTCTAGTAATGGGAGGTACACACTTAGCATTACATAAATAAGGGATTTTCGAAACCACACTTAGATCAATCATCTACTTTCAAGCTATGAGAACCACCATTTCTCCATCTTGCCTCACCAAGATAATACGGCACACCCAGCTTTGGCATGGCCCATGACACGTACGATCGAGGCCTTGACAAGTGCTTTACTCGTAGAGCTCCTAGATCTAACCGGTTTCTATGCAACGATTGTTCATAATCCGAATGGACAATCTAATCGATTATGCAATCCTAATCCTGAAACTCCCACTCAATCAAGCATATATAATATCTTGATTAAGTTACATACATTCATTCATTATGGACCATCCATAAGAAAGAATCATATTATTCTGAATCACAGTTGATCGGTTTTAAACAACGATTGCTCAAACCAGATCCCGAAACGCAAAATCTAATTTTGGTGAAGCGTCGGGTCCTAGACCGTTCGGTCTATGGCCTAGACCGATCGGTCTAGGCGGTTCGGTCTTCGGGTCACAGTCGGTCCGTTCGGTCTGGAATGGTCAGTCCGTTCGGACTGACTCTTCAGCCTGTTCGGTCCGATTCTCCAGACCGTTCGGACTTGCCCCTTCGGACCTCTCTCTCGAACTAGTGACCTAGACCGGACAGACTGGCTAAGCAGTTTGTTCGGTCTACACACCTTAGTCCATTCGGTCCAACATCTTAGTCTGAACGAACTGAAGTCATTTAGTCCATGGAAACGACAAACCCTAGACCGTCCGGTCCAGAGGACCGGACCATTCGGTTTATGCGGAAAAACGCGACCAGATCACGTTCTTCGTCGTTTCGGTCCCGATTCAAATCCGATTTCGACCCCGTTTTCGCCTGTGAACTCAGAACAGAAGCCTCTTGCACACTATGCAACAAAGAACATGAAATCTACCCTAGATCCATAATCAAATCATGCATAGCATCAATAGCAAACACGGATTTAAACAATTCAAATCCTATAACGTGTGTGATCGGATTCTAACAAAATCATGCAGAGCAACCATGCTCTGATACCACTGTTGGATTTTCCTGGGATCTCATGAGCGAATCCTATTCCTAAGAGATGGTTCTAGGGTTTGCGCAGCGGATGTAAGACAAAAATTTGATAAAACCCTAAAACCTATCATGCATGATCTTGTAGAAACGTTAGAACGCTTACCTCAATCGATCCGAGGCCTATTTCAATTGATGTGTTCGTCCAATCACTATAGACAGGAAGAATACCTCGCCCTCTACACGTAGCCACACCTCGGGATGGATTCCAACCTTCGGAACTTGTCTGCTAGGACACGAATCTTCTATTCGATGATATGCTATGAGAAAGAGAGATTAAGATCACTTCTTCAACCCTCTAGACTCTCCAAAAGGGTCTGAAAAGTTCTCTAAGTCGGCTCATTAGTGTTAGGGTTCTAATTCTCCTCTTATTCAAGTGATTAACCCTAGATTCGGACTTTAAAATTAAGTCCGTTCGGTCTGACACTTGGTCCGTTCGGACCAGTTTCATAACTGGATCCGTTCGAACTGATGGGTCAGTCCGTTCGGACTGAGCTCTCTAGTTCGTTCGGTCTAACAACTTGGTCCGTTCGGACTAGATGCTCCGGTCCGTTCGGTCTACTCCTAGACCGGACGGTCCGGACCACTTATCCAGATTTCTCGACGTTTTCTCGTGCATTTTTCCTTCCCTGCGTGTGTGACCCTGTAGGCTCATTCGATATAGCAGTATAACCCAAAATCTCTATTCCGGATATACAAGTCATAGGCGGTCTCTAGCAAGACACTATGACTACCTATCTCGAATAGAGTCTGTTCGTGATCTTACGAACGTCAATGATGATTCCGGTTGATGATCCTTTTGTATCACGATATCATATGTCGAATATAAGGCATGGACAAGCCACCTTATCTGATTCGACTGCTTTCTCGTTCACTGAGTTCGACTGTCTGAAATAGACGACGCTCGTCTATAGTGCGGCCACACATTTCTACAGTCTCGCTCACACGAGGGGCCCA
>NW_010965123.1:32533-34033 GCF_000463585.1 Tarenaya hassleriana
TGGTTCGGGAAAGGTTCCTAAAGTCACTACCACTTAGAATGGGCCTACAGGGTCACACACCAATAGGGATGGACTTATACGTGAAGAATCTGAAGAATAGAAACGAGATTTGATCGAAACGAACATGAAAAGGAGTTTTCAGTGTGTTGGTCAGACCAGGCAGTCCGGAAGCTCAGTCCGAGGTCATCTGTCTAGGTCTGGTCCGGCTGACCAAGAGTTGGTCAGCCTCGGACCAGACGCTGGGTCAGGCGGACCGAGGAGCGAACAGGCGGACCGAAAGAAGATCAGGAGACTTGGTCCGGAGCTAACCAAAACTTGGTCAGCCGGACCAAGGCTCCAAGTCAGACGGTCTGAGGTGAGCTGAGTAAGCCTGGTCCGCCGGACCAAGCTCCTGGTCCGGCGGACCGGGATCTAGAACTTTCCTAAAAATCGGATTTAGGGTTTTCTAAGCTTATTTAAGTTTGGGATTTCGTCCAAACTTAATGAAGGCCGACCTAAAACTCAGAGAAACATCCTAGAACCCTAGAGAACCTGTTCTCTTCGATTTCTATGGTCCCGGGATTGGATCTCGTCTCTTGAGTTACCCTTTTCTTCACTAATCCTAGCAGATTCGTTCCAAATCGTTTGGAATCCTTCCCGTCGGTGTGGATACGTGTAGAGGGACTGTAACTTCAGTCCTAGGCGATTTAGAACAGGCCCCGGATCGAAATAAACTTCAAGTCTCATCGAGAACGAGGTAAGTAACGATTCCCTCGGTGATATACACGATCTTTCGGGTTTTGCGAGTTTGGTTGCATGTGACGTTTGAAGACGGTCCGAGGGCAGCTGAGTAAGCCTGGTCCGCCGGACCAAGCTCCTGGTCCGGCGGACCGGGATCTAGAACTTTCCTAAAAATCGGATTTAGGGTTTTCTAAGCTTATTTAAGTTTGGGATTTCGTCCAAACTTAATGAAGGCCGACCTAAAACTCAGAGAAACATCCTAGAACCCTAGAGAACCTGTTCTCTTCGATTTCTATGGTCCCGGGATTGGATCTCGTCTCTTGAGTTACCCTTTTCTTCACTAATCCTAGCAGATTCGTTCCAAATCGTTTGGAATCCTTCCCGTCGGTGTGGATACGTGTAGAGGGACTGTAACTTCAGTCCTAGGCGATTTAGAACAGGCCCCGGATCGAAATAAACTTCAAGTCTCATCGAGAACGAGGTAAGTAACGATTTCCTCGGTGATATACACGATCTTTCGGGTATGAAAGTTTGGTTGCGTGTGACGTTTGTCTAGGTTTAGATCTTTCTTCCGCTGCATGAAACCTAGTAAACCAAACCCTAGATCGATATGATCGCATGCTAGGAAACCGTAGATAACCCCTAGTGGTGTGTGACCCTGTAGGCCCATTCTAAGTGGTAGTGACTTTAGGAACCTTTCCCGAACCACAAGTCATGGTTAGCCTCTAGCAAGACGCCATGACCACCCACTTAGAATTGAGTTAGAGGTGATCTAACCAA
>NW_010965123.1:35848-37850 GCF_000463585.1 Tarenaya hassleriana
TGCGGAGGTGACATTTATGACATCCCTTTCCAAGAGCTAGAGGCGACAATTGCAAAACTGGCCAAGGGACGCAGCCATACGTCCAACGAGTTCAGTAGAAGGAGCTCGGTGAAAGGTGATGTGGGAGAGAACGCAGCTCTTAAGGCAGTGTTGGCCAACCTTGCTGAGATAAAAGTTCAACTCGCCAATGCCAAACAAGTAGCTGCTGTGGAAGATCACAATCCAACGCAAATTCAACCGGGAATGTATATGATTGATCAAGAAGCGGAAGAAGCCAATTATCTCGGGCCTAATCAATACACTCATCCGTCAAACCTATACAACCCGGGATTGAGGAATCATCCCAATTTCTCTTACAAGAACACATCAAATGCGCTAAATCCTCAACCCGCTTTCCAACGGAACAACCAAGGACCTCCGGGTTTTCAATCAAAGTATCAACAACAAGGTCAAGGGAGCCAAGGCTACCAAGGGGATTCTAACTACAGATCGCAGCAAGTACAACCCAAGGAGCAAGACCCGGACATCAAGGATATGCTATTGCAAATTCTCCAAGGTCAAAAATCGCAAGGAGTATCCATTGGGAGCATTGAAAATGAGCAAATTGCATTCAAGAAACAATTGGAAGGAGTACAAGCTCACTTGAAGATCTTGGACAATCAAATGGCTCAACTCGCATCTTCCTCCTCATCAAGACAGCAAGGCATGCTCCCCGGTAAGAACGAGATGAACCCTCGGGAATATATCAATGCAGTGGAGCTGAGGAGTGGAAAACAACTTCCGGAGATCACCCATCCGATGGTTGAGAAGACATCACCTCCAAGGCTAACAAGAGAGGAAAAAAGCAAGGCTGTAGAGGAAGACACTCCAAAGGTGTAAGAACATGAGAAAGAACCCATCTACATTCCACCGCCACCTATGGTACCTCCAATCCCTTTTCCTTCTCGTCTAAGGAAATTTAATGAGGAAAGTCAGTTTGGGAAGTTTGCGGAGATGTTGAAAAAGATGGAGATTACGATGCCCTTTCATGAGGTAATTCTCAAAATGCCCTCATATGCGAAGTTTCTAAAAGACATCTTGGCGAGGAAAAGGGTTGTGGAAAAGGAAACAGTAGCCCTTAGTACCGAGATCAGTGCTGCAATCATGAAGCATGAACTTCCCCCAAAAATGGCTGATCCGGAAAGTTTCTCTATCCCTTGTAAGCTAGGAAACATCGACATCGATCGAGCCTTGTGTGATCTTGGAGCGAGTGTAAGTTTAATGCCCTTGTCAATCTACAAGAAAATGAACGTCGGTGAGCTAAAACCGACAAGGATGGCATTACAATTAGCGGATAGATCGATCAAGTACCCAGCGGGAATATTAGAAGATGTACCTTTGAAGATTGGTGAGTTTTATGTACCGGTCGATTTTGTTGTGCTAGACATGGATGAAGACTCCAAAGTTCCAATCATTTTAGGATGACCATTTTTTAGTACAGCGGATGCCATAGTGCACGTTCAGGCTGGGAGATTAACTATGAAGATCGGAGATGAAACAGTTGAATTCTCACTTGATCAGAACTTAAAGCAGCCCTCGACCAATGATATGGTGTGTTATGCGGATATACTTGAAGCAACGGCGGAAGAAGTGATCGGAGAATTTTGTGAAGTAGATCCGCTTGAAGCGTCACTAATAGCCGTAGAAGCAAGTCTATACAGCAATTGGGAGGAGATTGAAGAGATAAGACGAGCGTGAGACGGTCAAGAAGCCAAAAATGAAGTGTAGAGTAAAACGGGCGACCCGCCCGAAAAATGGGCGACCAGCTCATTTTGTCTGAGCAGCGGCACTGTTCACACGGGCGACCCGCCTGAAAAATGGGCGACCAGCTCATTTTGTCTGAACAGTGGCACTGTTCACGCGAGCGACCGGGACGAAAAATGGGCGACCCAGTGTAAAAAACGGGCGACACGCCCGTTTTGTCTGAGCAAAAGCGGTCCGGACACTGTAGAAGCGAGCGACC
>NW_010965123.1:39042-40495 GCF_000463585.1 Tarenaya hassleriana
GGACGGTGTTCAATTCAAGTCTGGGGGGAGGAGTGATGCTAACACATTTCGATCCATGAGCCTTGCATACCACATGCATTCCACACTTAGAGCCTTGCATTTCATGAAAAAAAAATCCATCCTTTGCATTAACTTGCACGATTAGATTGCATATGCATATAGGTGTAAGAATACATGCATACACTTACATAAGGTTTTTCCTCTCAAAGATTTGGTCAGATGACGATGTGGGGGACATAGAGTGAGGATTGGTCTGGAAAGGTTTTAGGAGCTAAGTTTAGATTGATCTAAAGAGTTGAATGGATTGTCGAGCGAGGTAGAAATAGCTGATCCAATCCTAGAGCGAATGAATATCACGTGGGATGATTTTGTCTCCTAAAGTCTAGGTGGAGTAGAGGTTACGAACCAAGCGCGAAACGCCTCCCTAAAACCACCCTCTGACCCCTAAGTTAGGAAGCCTATAGGAAGCAACAAGCCCTAGGAAACACGATGCATCCCGACACTCCTCTGTCATCATCTCGTTAATGAAAATCATTCGGGGACATGAGTGCGTCGAAAATGAAGGCTCGGGTCTAAGTTGTGGGACAAGAACACAAAAAAAAAAAACAAGAGAGTGAACTCGTCAAATTTCAACGTCCTAGAAGCCCGGGATTGCATGAAAAAAAAAAGAGGAAAGAAAGAAAAAAAAAGAACACAAAACACGAATAAAAAGGAAAGATATGGGGCAAGGAAAAACAGTAGAGTTATAGGCTAAGTAACTTTTGGGGATCTCATTTGGGATGTGTTTAGGAGGCATGCTCGGCAAGTAGGATTTACTCCACTTCTAGACCGCGGGAAGCAATGAAAATCCCATTGATAGCCTTTCGCTTGAATGTTGGAGAGGATACAGTATACCGAACCCGATTTCATTCGCAGCGACTTTAACCCGTACAACCAATCTACTAAAAACCCCCATTTGTTCTCCGACTGTATCTTATCACCCTTTGGATAGTTTTATAACTGCACATTTACTCGAGGACGAGCAAACCTCAAGTCTGGGGGGATTTGATCACACGGGTTTTTCACCGGTTTTATAACGTCGTGCATCACAATTCTTCTCACATTCTAGGCATCATAGGACGTTAGATGGCCATGGGTAGGTTGTTTTGCTTGTTTTTCCTTGCAGGAAGAGTCCACGATGAATCCTCACGAAGCGGGCACGGAAGAACAAGAATTCGAGATTAATGCTCGGGAAGCTCAGACAAAATGAGCGACCCGCCCATTTTATGGGCGGTCGCTCATTTTGTGAGCGGTCGCTCATTTTATGAGCGGTCGCTCATTTTATGAGCGGTCGCTTGTTTTTTCGCGTGTCAGAGGAAAATGAGCGACCCGCCCGAAAAATGAGCGACCGGAAGAAAAAGAAGCGACCCGCCTGAAAAATGAGCGACCGCCCGAAATCAAAATCGGCCCAAAA
>NW_010965123.1:41110-42809 GCF_000463585.1 Tarenaya hassleriana
AACCGTCCATGCGACTCATGAGGGATGCCGAACCTACAACGCCTCAAACCATCGTTTTACAAACCGTTAATTTTACTTGCTTTCTTGTATTCCGACCCTTACCACAAACCACATTTTTACTTGACCACCTAATCTAGCTTAGAGATAGACTAATACATCCTAGTCCTCGTGTTCGACCCCGGTACTACAACTACCGTATACTTGCGGATAGTGGTACGAATCGGGTATTAAATATAAGACTCGGTGCGTGCGCATCAGATACGTGTAGAGGGACTGTAACTTCAGTCCTAGGTGATTTAGAACAGGTCCCGGATCGAAATAAACGTCAAGTCTCATCGAGAACGAGGTAAGTAACGATTCCCTCGGTGATATACACGATCTTTCGGGTTTTGTGAGTTTGGTTGCATGTGACGTTAGACTAGGTTTAGATCTTTCTTCCGCTGCATGAAACCTAGTAAACCAATCCCTAGATCGATATGATCGCATGTTAGGAACCCGTAGATAACCCAACAGTGGTATCAGAGCCTGGTTCTCTGTATATCGTCGTGTTTGTTGCATGATTGCATGATTTAATCGTTAAATTGCATGTAATCATTGAATCTATGCATGTTTAATGATATTTGTGATTGTTGAATGATGCATGGATGGTATGGAGTCTGGGACGGGTTAACGGTGCGTCGAACCCGGGGTAAAACCTGATTTTCGAAGCCCGAAAAATCTGTTCTGAATCTGATCTGTCCGCGGTCAGCCGGACCAAGAGTTGGTCAGCCGGACCAGCAGGCAGATCAGATTCCGGACCGTGTTTTTGGTCAGGAGGACCAACGTTCACGCTGGTCAGCCCCGGACCAAAAGTTGGTCCGGCGGACCAAGCGTGAACAAACACAGGTCCGAGACGCATCGCGGACTGACTGGAAGAAGCGAACTGAGTTGGTCCGAAGCTGACCAAGTTTTGTCAGCCCCGGACCAAGCCCAGTTGATCTGCGCTCCGCTTCCTCTGGTCAGCTCGGAGCAGACAGAAAACGGACTTACTCGGTCCGGAGCTGACCAAGTTTGGTCAGCCCCGGACCAAGCTCAGTTTTCGAACTGAGTTCGATTCCAGGTCAGCTCGGAGGAGTAGGAGAAGACTGAGTTGGTCCGGAGCTGACCAAAAGTTGGTCAGCCCCGGACCAAGCTCAGATTTTTCTCAAAACGGACAATTCGGCGGACCCGAGAAGCTGACCAAGGTCAGTCCGGCGGACCAGATTCTGGTCAGCTCCGGACTGGACCTCAGACACTTCTCAAGTCCGAAATTTTGTCATCTTCCTCATGATTAATCTCAAGCTATTACCGCCCATTAGTAGAGCAACTGTCAAGGCCTCGATCGTCATGGTTACGGGTCATGCCCTAGCTGAGCGTGCCTGATTATCTTGGTGAGGCAGTATGGAGAAATCGTGATTCTCATAGCTCGAATATGGTTGAGCTTGAATTGGGTTATCAAGTCGGACTTGGACCTGATGGTAAGGATGGGATGAGGAACATGCAGTGATAGCGTATCACTATCCCATACACATCTAGGAATCACATAGGATGTGATTGACAATGTGTTGTCTACCTAAATAGCATGTTTTTGAGCGTCATGCCCTACCATACTCAAAAGCATATGAAATATGGATCCTAACTCACTTAGAAACTCATTGAGGGTATTTTTCTTAGTGGGAGC
>NW_010965123.1:42821-43599 GCF_000463585.1 Tarenaya hassleriana
TAGCTCACTTAGAAACTCATTGATGGTGTTTTTCTTAGTGGGAGCTTGTCATATTGCATCTATTGTCTGTGTTGGTAGGAGTACTAAGCGATGTGTTTATTTTATGTCCGTTTGTCCTTTTCTGTAGAATATATATGTTGCAGGAATCTGGTTAATCTTACCATGCGATATATCCTTATGAAGGATAAGCCTCTAACCAAGGCTTCTAGATCGATCATTGATGTTTATGGGAAGCATATGGATGATGGTCTGGACGTGTCCAGCTTGATGCTTGGAAAGATGTCTTCGGAATTGCGTGAGCAATTAGTTGACATGGACAATTCATTGATTGTTGATCAGTTGAATGTGTCATTCCAAGAGAAAGCTGGGAGCCAAGTGAAGAATGATATGGTAGTTGTTGGAAAGAGTTCCAGCAAAAGGAAGCGTTCCAAAGGTAAGGGCAAGAGGAAAGTGACAAGTGTTGTCACTAAGCCTAAGCCTAAACCCAAGAAGGAAGAGTGTTATTTCTGTCATGTTGTTAGGCATTGGTATAGAAATTGCAGACTCTACCTGGAAGATCAGAGGAAGAAGAAGCTTGTAAAAGCTTCGACTTCTGGTATTTTTGTTATAGAGGCTAACTTGTTTACTTCTACATCGTGGGTATTGGATACCGGATGTGCCTCGCATATTTGTGCAAATGTGCAAGGACTGCGGGGAAGTACACAATTGGTGAAGGGAGAAGTAGATCTCCGCGTCGGGAATGGAGCAAAAGTTGTTGCATTAACCGTCGGGGCTTATG
>NW_010965123.1:44124-44404 GCF_000463585.1 Tarenaya hassleriana
GCATCATTATGAATGATACTAAACTCCCTAGTCTTGTGTCATTATGGGAATGATGACATAATAAGACTAGTATGATGTGTGATTGTTGATCATAGCGATGATCATAGGTATTGGATACGATCAGTGTCATAGGTATTCGTTGAAGAACGGAATATTGGATTGACCCGCATGAGATTGTCACATGGACTAGCGTCATGACTTGAATCTCATATGGCGGGTCCCTGATTTGATCCTAAGACCCGAGATATCCACAGAATCCAACATGAGGGGGTGCATGCTT
>NW_010965123.1:44912-45526 GCF_000463585.1 Tarenaya hassleriana
GACCAGAAGTCCAGAACGGATGGTCCGCCGTGCCAGACCCGACGGTCCAGAACGGACTGTCCGTTCCAGAAATTCTGGAACGGACGGTCCATGTGAGCAGACCGTCCATTCTACGTGCTGGAACGGACGGTCCACGTGCATTTCTGGACCGTCCGTTCCGGATTCAGTTTTTCCGAAATTAAACCGGATTAGGGTTAAATCACTTTATAAAAGGGAGATTAAAAACCCTAATAAGGTGAGCCGACTTCAGAACACTTTTAGTAGTTTTTGGTGAGATCCAAAAGGTTGAGAGTGCGATCAAAGTCCGTTTTTCTCAAAGCACAAATCGAATAGCGGATTCGAGTCCTAGCAGACAAGTTCCAAGCGTTAGAATCCATCCCGAAGTGTGGATACGTGTAGAGGGCGAGGTATTCTTCATGCCTTTCATGATCAGACATGTTCTTCGATTGATACAGGCACCGGATCGATTGAGGTAAGCGTTCTAACGTTTCTACGATTCAATAGCAGCATGGTTCTAGGGTTCTATAAAATTTTTGTTTTACTTCCGCTGCGCAAACCCTAGAATCGATCTCTTAGGAATAGGATTCGCTCTAGAGATCCCAGGAAACCCAACA
>NW_010965123.1:45990-48725 GCF_000463585.1 Tarenaya hassleriana
GTTGCTTAAAACCGATCAACTGTGATTCAGAATAACATGATTCTTTCTTATGGATGGTCCATAGTGAATGAATGCATGTAACTTAATCGAGATATTAGATATGCTTGATTTAGTGGGAGCTCCGGGATTGGGATTACATAATCGAATGGATTGTCTATTTGGATCATGTTAATCATTGCACAGAAACTGGTTAGATCTAGTAGCTCTACGAGTAAAGCACTTGTCAAGGCCTCGATCGTATGTGTCATGGGCCATGCCAAAGCTGGGTGTGTCGTATTATCTTGGTGAGGCAAGATGGATAAATGGTGGTTCTCATAGCTTGAAAGTAGATGCTTGATCTAAGTGTGGTTTCGAAAATCCCTTATTTATGTAATGCTAAGTGTATAGCTCCCATTACTAGAGCGCCTGTCAAGGGATCGATCGTCCGTAACACGGGTCATGCCAAAGCTGAGCGTGCCGGATTATCTTTGTGAGGCAGGGTAGGAAATCGTGGTTCCTACAGCTTGAATATGGTTTATCTTGGGTTAAGTTGTCAAGTTTTGACTTGAAACTTAATGGTATAGATGAGACAAGTATGCTGTGATATTTGATATCATAAGTCTCATAAAGGACCTAAGAATCACATTGGATGTGATTGACATTAGATGTCTACCTAAATAGCATAAGACTGAGTGTAAAAACTTGTTCTTATGTGAAATACGGATCTTAGTCCCATATAGAAATTTATTGTAGGGTTATTTTTCTTTATGGGAATATAGCTCATCTTTGCATCTGTGTTGTCATTGTTTCATGATGGACTAGCTGGTAGTGAATCATAGATAGATTGACACTGATTGATGATGGACTAGCTGGTAGTAGATCATTAATAGAATCTGCATTTGTTTTGTTCGTTTTGTTTTGTCTCTTTTGTAGGACATGGCGTCAACCGGTAGCGTACCGAGTTTGACGATGCGATCTATCCTTGAGAAGGATAAATTGACCGGGGCGAACCTCTTAGACTGGTATCGTAACTTGAGAATAGTTCTCAAGCACGACAAGAAGTCATACGTCCTGGAAGGGGCTCTACCACCAGAGCCTGCGGCCAACGCCACGAGAGCCGTCAAGGATGCTTGGCAGAAGCATCAGACTGACGAAAATGAGATCTCCTGTCTCATGTTGGGAAGCATGACCCCGAATCTGCAAAGCAGTTTGAGGGGAAGACCGTGTTTGGTATGATCGAATAGCTCAAGACCATGTTTCAGGAGCTAGCGCGTACTGAAAAGTACAAGACGCTGAAAACTCTGGTGAAGACGGAGATGCCGAGAGATAGCTCTGTCAACACCCACGTCCTCAACATGAGAGCTCACGTTGAAGAACTTGAGCGTATGGGAGTGAACCTCGATGGTGACTTAGTTGCGGACTTGATCCTGATGTCATTACCCGACGACTATAACCAGTTCGTGATGCAGTACCATATGCACGGGATGACAAAGAGCTTAGCCGAACTGCATGGGATGCTGAAATCGGCCGAGCAAGATATCGTGGTGCCCAAGACTGTGCTTGCTGTTGAGAATAACTCCAGCAAGAAGCGGCGGGGTAAAGCCAAAAAGAAGACGGTGAAAAAGGCAAAAGTTGCCTCTACGCCCAAGCCTAAGCCCGATAAGGGTGACTGTCATTACTGCGGAGTGTCTGGACACTAGAAGCGTAATTGTCACCTTTATTTGGAGGATCTGAAGGATAAGAAGCTTGGTGAAGCTTCTGCCTCAGGTATTCATGTTATAGAAGCTAACATCTGTACTATATCTTCGTGGGTATTGGATACCGGAAGTGCCTCACACATTTGTGGAAATGTGCAGGGACTAAGAAGAAGTAGGATGCTAGATAAGGGAGAAGCGGATCTACGCGTCGAAAATGGAACAAGAGTTGTTGCATTGTGTGTTGACGTTTACGATTTGCATCTTCCTTCTGGACTTGTTTTAGAGCTTAGTAATTGTTACTATGTTCCTGCGATTAGCAGAAACATTACTTCTATTTCTTGTCTGGATTTGGATGGTTTTCGATTTGTGATTGAGAACTCGAGTTTGATGATTTATCGAGACGATATTTACTATGGTAATGGTTATCTAGTTAATGGTTTATACGTCTTGAATGATCAGCCTTCAAACTCAACATCATCCATCTATAGCGTGAGTACTAAACGGTTTAAGCCGAACGACTTAAACCCAACCTTCCTCTGGCATTGTCGTCTAAGCCATATAAACGAGAAGCACATTCAAAAGCTTCATTCTGAAGGTCTTCTGGATTCATTTGACTTTCACTACAAAAAAACCTGCATATAGCGACGGAATTTGCGACGGAAATTTCCGTCGCACAGAAAATTGTGACGGAATGTGACGATTTTACGACAGAATGTGGAAAAAAACTATCCGTCGCAAACAGTCGCAAAATCCGTCGCAATTTGCTACGGTTTGCGACGGATAATTCTGTCACAACAAAGAAATAGATGATTTGCGACGGAAAATAACACTTGCGACGGATTGCGACGGAATATTCCGTTGCAATGTATTGGGTTCAGAGGTCCATTTATGGACTGAAGCAGGCTTCGAGGAGCTGGAACCTTTTGACGAGACAATCAAAAAGTTTGGTTTCTCACAGAACGAAGACGAGCCATGTGTTTACAAGAAGGTCAGTGGGAGCACAGTTGTATTTCTAGTGCTGTACGTAGATGACATTCTCCTTATAGGGAATGATGTTCC
>NW_010965123.1:49375-85257 GCF_000463585.1 Tarenaya hassleriana
AAGTACTTGAGAAGGACTAATGATGTATTCTTGGTATACGGTGGGTCGGAAGACGAGCTCGCTGTAAGAGGTTACACCGATGCTAGTTTCCAGTCAGACCCGGATGACTACAGATCGCAGTCTGGCTATGTTTTCTGCTTGAACGGAGGCGCTGTTAGCTGGAAGAGTTCCAAGCATGCGACCGTTGCAGATTCTACTATAGAAGCTGAGTATATTGCAGCGTCGGACGCAGCAAAGGAAGATGTTTGGATCAGGAAGTTTGTTGGCGACTTGGGTGTCATTCCGAGTGCTGATAGCCCCATTTCTCTGTATTGTGACAACAATTGAGCGATCGCACAAGCGAAAGAACCCAGATCCCATCAACGATCCAAACATACTCAGACGATTTCACCTTATCAGGGAGTTTATAGACAGAGGAGACGTACACATTTGCAGAGTGTCGACAGATTACAACATTGCCGATCCGTTGACGAAGCCTCTCCCTTCGTCGAAGCATAAGGGTCATGTTAAGGATATGGGCATTAGATGTTTAGCAGTTCATGATTAGAGCAAGTGGGAGATTGTTGGTTTAGTGCTCTATGACGTACTGTTAATGAGCTTTCTTTAGATACATTCGATGTATTGATACTTTCTATGGTTTTATGAGAGTATTTGATTCATTACATGTTCTTGCATACTAGATCTGTTATGAAATCCATGTATCATTATGAATGATACTAAACTCCCTAGTCTTGTGTCGTTATGGGAATAACGACATAATAAGACTAGTATGATCTGTGATTGATGATCACATAGATGATCATAGGTATTGGATATGATCACAGTCATAGGTATTCGTTGGAGAACGGAATACTGGATTGACTCGCATGAGATTGTCACATGGACTAGCGTCATGACTTGAATCTCATACGACGATTCCATGATTGGATCCTAAGACCTGAGATATTTACGGAATCCAACATGAGGAGTTGCGTGCTTTGATTACGTCAAACGTCCTGCGTAATAGGAGGACTATAAAGGCGTGTATCAGGTACGAAACGAATCATGTGCTGGATTGTAGATAGTCAAGACGGGATTTGTACCTCTCGTAAAAGAGAGAGATATCGCTGGGCCCCTCGTGTGATCGAGACTGTAGAAATGTGTGGCCGCCCTATAGACGAACGTCGTCTATTTCAGACAGTCGAACTCAGTGAACGAGAAAGTAGTCGAATCAGATAAGGTGGCTTGTCCATGCCTTATGTTCGACATATGATATCGTGATACAAAAGGATCATCAACCGGAATCATCTCTGGCGTTCGTAAAGATCACAAACAAACTCTATTCGAGATAGGTAGTCATAGTGTCTTGCTAGAGACCGCCTATGACTTGTATATCCGAAATAGAGATTTCGGGTTATACTACTATATCGAATGAGCCTACAGGGTCACACACGCAGGGAAGGACGAAACGTGCGAGAAAACGACGGAAAAACCGAGACGGAAGGGTCTGGAACGGACGGACCAGAAGTCCGGAACGGACGGTCCGCCGTGCCAGACCCGACGGTCCAGAACGGACTGTCCGTTCCAGAAAGTCTGGAACGGATGGTCCACGTGAGCAGACCGTCCATTCTACGTGCTGGAACGGACGGTCCACATGCATTTCTGGACCGTCCGTTCCGGGCTTCAGTTTTTCCGAAATTAAACCGGATTAGGGTTATCACTTTATAAAAGGGAGATTAAAAACCCTAATAAGGTGAGCCGACTTCAGAACACTTTTAGCAGTTTTTGGTGACATCCAAAAGGTTGAGAGTGTGATCAAAGTCCGTTTTTCTCAAAGCACAAATCGAATAGCGGATTCGAGTCCTAGCAGACAAGTTCCAAGCGTTGGAATCCATCCCGAAGTGTGGATACGTGTAGAGGGCGAGGTATTCTTCCTGCCTTTCGTGATCAGACGTGTTCTTCGATTGATAAAGGCCCCGGATCGATTGAGGTATGCGTTCTAACGTTTCTATGATTCAATAGCAGCATGGTTCTAGGGTTCTATAAAATTTTTGTTTTACTTCCGCTGCGCAAACCCTAGAATCGATCTCTTAGGAATAGGATTCGCTCTAGAGATCCCAGAAAACCCAACAAGGTTGTTGGTTGTAATGCTCTAGGATGATCCGTGATACGACATTTTGACTTTGTATTGATTGATTGATTTATGAATGCATTACATTCCCGTTATATGATTGGCATGTTTGTTATATTTCGGTATCCTTGAATCATTAGAGAATGATTCTAAACTCCCTAGTCAGTCATCATTGTGGAAACAATGTTGAATCTAGACTAGCATGAGATGTGATCAACGCATTGGATGTAGATCACAATCATGAGTACTCGTTGTGAACGAGTGACTGGATGACCCGCATGAGATTGTCACATGGACAGAGTCATGACTTGAATCTCATACAGCGGTTCGTTTATGGATCCTCATACCTGAGATGTCTAGAGTATCTGATATGAGGAGTGGCGTGTCTTGACTGCGTCAAACGTCGTCTTTAACCGGATGATTATAACGGCGTTCATCAGATATGTTCATGAATCATATTGAGATAGTAGACATGCAATATGGGACTTGTCACCTCCTTAACAGGAGAGATATCGCTGGGCCCCTCGTGGAAGTCGGACTAATGAAAACGCGTGGCCACGCTATAGATGAAGTTGCATCTATTTTACTAGTCGATTTGCCAAGACGAGAAAGCAGTTGAACTTGAAGGGTGGCTCAAACTATGCCCTTGTTCAACATATGATATCGTGAGACAAAGGATCAGAATTCGAACTGTTAATGCCTTGGTTAGATCACCTCTAACTCAATTCTAAGTGGCTGGTCATGGCGTCTTGCTAGAGGCTAACCATGACTTGTGGTTCGGGAAAGATTCCTAAAGTCACTACCACTTAGAATGGGCCTACAGGGTCACACACCACTAGGGATGGACTTATACGTGAAGAATCTGAAGAATAGAAACGAGATTTGATCGAAACGAACATGAAAAGGAGTTTTCAGTGTGTTGGTCAGACCAGGCAGTCCGGAAGCTCAGTCCGAGGTCATCTGTCCAGGTCTGGTCCGGCTGACCAAGAGTTGGTCAGCCCCGGACCAGACGCTGGGTCAGGCGGACCGAGGAGCGAACAGGCAGACCGAAAGAAGACCAGGAGACTTGGTCCGGAGCTGACCAAAACTTGGTCAGCCGGACCAAGGCTCCAGGTCAGACGGTCCGAGGGGAGCTGAGTAAGCCTGGTCCGCCGGACCGGGATCTTGAACTTTCCTAAAAATCGGATTTAGGGTTTTCTAAGCTTATTTAAGTTTGGGATTTCGTCCAAACTTAATGAAGGCCGACCTAAAACTCAGAGAAATATCCTAGAACCCTAGAGAACCTGTTCTCTTCGATTTCTATGGTCCCGGGATTGGATCTCGTCTCTTGAGTTACCCTTTTCTTCACTAATCCTAGCAGATTCGTTCCAAATCGTTTGGAATCCTTCCCGTCGGTGTG
The DNA here is from genome assembly GCF_000463585.1 of Tarenaya hassleriana. Lineage (NCBI taxonomy): Eukaryota > Viridiplantae > Streptophyta > Magnoliopsida > Brassicales > Cleomaceae > Tarenaya > Tarenaya hassleriana. The sequence continues at coordinate 52,885 of NW_010965123.1, forward strand.
GATACGTGTAGAGGGACTGTAACTTCAGTCCTAGGTGATTTAGAACAGGCCCCGGATCGAAATAAACTTCAAGTCTCATCGAGAACGAGGTAAGTAACGATTCCCTCGGTGATATACACGATCTTTCGGGTTTTGCGAGTTTGGTTGCGTGTGACGTTTGACTAGGTTTAGATCTTTCTTTCGCTGCATGAAACCTAGTAAACCAAACCCTAGATCGATATGATCGCATGCTAGGAACCCGTAGATAATCCAACACGCTAAACATCGAGATATCAGGGTTCATATCAATAACACAAAACATCGTAAAATAGAAGAAAGGAAGAATGCTTAGTCGATTTCCCGGCTTCGTAATCTCCGGCTTCTACTTCGATCTCTTGCCTCTTGATAATCTCCCTCTTCCTATGTGCTCTAGGGTGTGTTTTCTGTGAAAAGTCTGAATGTTTTCGACCTTGGGGCTAACCCTAGTCAACCCTTCTTTTTATGGGCCAAAATTCGGAATATTTTCAAAATCTGGTAAGTGACCCGATCGGGTGTCTGAAAGTGACACGATCGTGTAACTTAACAGTTTTGGCGGGCTTCACAAATTTGCTCATGACTTCCTGCTTCGACATCGGATTTGGGTGATCTTAACGTTCCGCATAGATATCGAAGAGAGTTTTCCAATGATGTAGAGAATTTATGATTTGGATTTGTAGAGTGAAAGTTATTGGACTTCCAAGATCTGACATTTTCTGAGCTTCACGTTTTCCTTGGAGATATTCCAAATGTTCCCGGTTCGTCCGTGATGTTCCGTATTCCATATTTTCCACTCCTTTTGCTCTCTTTACGTGTGGATTCTTGTTTAAACACCAAAGAACACAACCAACCAATATTGAAGCCAAATGTCCCCTAGAATGCCTACAAATATATAAAATCGCACTACAAAAAAATCAGCAAATTCCAACGAATTTTCCAACGGATTTATCCGTTGGAAATTTTTCAACGGATTTTCAACGGTTTTCAACGGCATTTCAACGGTGATTTCCGTTAAAAATCCGTTGAACATTTCCAACGGATATCCGTTGGAATCGCCCGTTGGAAATTTTTAACGGAATTTTCAACGTATTCAATTGAAAAAATTAGGGTTGAAATTTTCCAACGGTATTTCCAACGGATATCCGTTGGAATTTTTTTTGGAAATTTAAAAAAAAAATTCCAACTGAATTCCAACGGATGTCAGTTGGAAATTTTTTTTGGAAATTTTAAAAAACAATTCCAACGGAATTCCAACGGATGTCGGTTGGAAATTTTTTTGGAGATTTAAAAAAACAAATTCTATTATCTTATCTTCTACCTTTTGACTTTCTATTTCTTCCGACATCTTCCTTGGTCCATCTTATTGAATTGCTACGGAAAAGAGAATTTCGATCTTTTTCGAGAGTAGTTTGATAAGAACTATAAGAGAAAACTCAAAGAGAGGTAAAAAGCAAGAGTGTGTGAGAGCAACAGAGGGTAAAAGCCAATATTTGAGTGAAACACTTTCTGAGTGAAACACTTGAGTGTTGTGAGGTTACTTCTACGAGCTTTGTTCTTTCTTTTCCTTTGAAACTTATTTTGCAGAATACATCATGGATAGCAACCAAAGCAATAACAACCGACAAGAACAACAAGTCGCGGGTCAATCCTCTCCAAATGCAAGCATTGTTGGGAGAGATGCAAAGGATGATGCGGGCTGAATTACAGAACATTCAAGAAAGGTTAGATCGAGTGGAGGATGAAGCACAAGGTGTTCGACAAAGACAAGGACGAGATCATCGAAATTTTCCTCGAAGAGCAAGGAAATTGGTAGAAGAGCTAAGTGATGATGAAGACGAAGAATCTATGGACAGATTCCCTTTGCAAGGCCGAAAAAGACAAAGACATGAATGTATACATACGTTAATATTTATATATATATATACATATATTTATATATATGTATATATATGTATGTATATATATAAATATTTATATATATGTATATGTATGTATATATGTATGTATATAAATATTTATATGTATAAACATTTATATATGTATATATATTAATGTTATGTAATATCAGAAGTTTAACTTGGAGCAGTTGGATGATTGTCAATTGGAACTCCAGGGTTAAGGAGGATTGAGCTGGAGCAGTGGAAGGATGGGTGACCTACTGGGAAGTGAGTTGCGGGATCGGGATCGGGATAGATGTCGGGGTCGGAGTTGGGCCGGGGGATCGGGGTCGGGGCTGGAGGATCGGGATCGGTGCCGGGGGTCGGGATCAGGATCGGGATCGGTATCGGGATAGATGTCGGGGCCGGGGTCGGGATCGAGAATATATTTTGAATTTTTTGTTGGAATGTTCCAACGGATTGCGGTTGGAAATTCCGTTGGAAAATTCCAACGGATATCGGTTGGAAATTCGGTTGGAAAATTCCAACCGATAAATCCGTTGGAAATCCGTTGGAAAATTCCAACGGATTGCGGTTGGAAATCCGTTGGAAAATTCCAACGGAAAAATTCGTTGAAGTTCCGTTGAAAATTCCAACGGTTTTCCAACGGACACCGTTTTCTAACGACGAAATTCCAACGGATTTATCCGTTGGAAATCCGTTGGAAACGTTAATTTCCAACGGAAATTTGGTCATTTCCAACGGATTTGCCCGTTGGAAATGACCATTTTTTTTGTAGTGATATCGAGTGAAATACGCTAGACATCCTATATCAAAACATCACCCGAAATACGTGTTATCACTTATCAGAAGCCAGACATTTCACGTAAATTCGCATCCCCAAATCTTCATGAATGCTAACCTGGGACGTTCCTAGTCCATATCTCATATGGTGTCTTCTGAACCGACTTTGTTGGACAGTTGTTCAGTATAAGCGTTGCCGTTTTCAAGGCATAACCCCGAAAGGATTTAGGAAGATCTACCTGACTCATCATAGACCGTACAATATCTAATAGGGTGCGGTTGCTCCTCTCGGACACTCCATTCCACTGTGGCGTTCCAGGTGGAGTTAGCTGTGAGAAAATCCCACAATCTGCCAGATAGTCAGTGAACTTTTGGCTCATATACTCGCCACCTCGATCAGATCGAAGCAACTTGATCGTCTTGCCAAGTTGGTTCTGCACCTCGTTTCTGAAACTCTTGAACAATTCAAGCGTTTCAGACTTATGTCTCATCAAGTAGACATAACCGTACCTACTAAAATCATCTGTAAATGCAACAAAGTACAGATAACCTCCTCTAGCGGGCGAGCTCATAGGACCGCATACATCACTATGTATGAGTTCTAGCAACTCCGTAGCCCGTTCTCCTTTTCTAGTAAAAGGAGATTTTGTCATCTTGCCCATCAAACAAGAATCGCATGATTCAATTGACTCATAATCAAAAGAATCAAGAAGTCCATCAGAATGAAGCTTCGCTATGCGTTTCTCGTTGATGTGGCCAAGTCGACAATGCCAGAGATAGGTCGGATTTAAGTCGTTCGGCTTAAACCGCTTGGTACTAACATTATAGATCGACCTGTGTCCAGATGGTTCATCTTCCAAAACATAAAGGCCATTAAACTGGTAACCCTTACCATAGAATAAATTGCCTCTATAAATGGACAGACATTTGTTCTCAATAACAAATCTGAAACATGAAATCGATATAATGTTCCTGCTGATGGCATGTACAAAATAACAATCATGCAACTCCAATACAAGGCCAAAAGGTAAAGTGAGATCGTAAGTGTTGACGGTCAATGCAACAACTTTTGCTCCATTCACGACGCGGAGATCTACTTCTCCTTTCTCCAATTGTCTACTTCCCCGCAGTCCTTGCACATTTGCACAAATGTGCGAGGCACATCTGGTATCCAATACCCATGATGTAGAAGTAAACAGGTTAGCCTCTATAATGAAGATACCAGAAGTTGAAGCTTCTGCAAGCTTCTTCTTCCTCTGATCTTCCAGGTAGAGTCTGCAATTTCTATACCAATGCTCAACAGCATGACAGAAATAACACTCTTCCTTCTTGGGTTTAGGCTTAGGCTTAGTGACAACATGTGTCACTTTCCTCTTGCCCTTACCTTTGGAACGCTTCCTTTTACTGGAACTCTTTCTAATAACCACCATATCATTCTTCCCTTGGCTCCCAACTTTCTCTTGGAATGACACATTCAACTGAACAACCATCAATGAATTGTCCATGTCATCTAATTGCTCATGCAATTCCGAAGACATCTTTCTAAGCATCAAGCTGAACACATCCAGATCATCATCCTCATGCTTCCAATGAGCATCAATGATCGATCCAGAAGCCGTGGTCAGAGGCTTATCCTTCATAAGGATATATCGCATGGTGAGATTATCCAGATTCCTGCAACATATATGTACTACAGAAAAAGAAAAACAAACAGACAGAAAATATACAAGTCGCTAAGTACACATACTAATACAGACAATAGATGCAATATGACAGGCTCCCACTAAGAAAAACACCCTCAATGAGTTTCTAAGTGAGCTAGGATCCATATTTCACATGCTTTTGAGTCATCTAGGGCATGACGCTCAAAACCATGCTATTTAGGTAGACAACACATTGTCAATCACATCCTATGTGATTCCTAGATGAGTATGGGATAGTGATACGCTATCACTGCATGTTCCTCATCCCATCCTTACTATCAGGTCCAAGTCCGACTTGATAACCCAATTCAAGCTCAACCATATTTGAGCTATGAGAATCACGATTTCTCCATACTGTCTCACCAAGATAGTCAGGTACGCTCAGCTAGGGCATGACCCGTAACCATTATGATCGAGGCCTTGACAGCTGCTCTACTAATGGGCGGTAATAGCTTGAGATTAAACATGAGGCTTCGTTTGACTTGAACACCAGGATACCTTGACTGAATTCAAGTCATTCCAGTCAAGTTGTTCTGATCAACTCAGTTGAACTACTCTTAGTTTGATTGAGTCGTCTATGTACAAAATCCCTTGGCCAAACAACAATTGTTTGCCTTAGATTCGATACCAAAACCCTCTCAAGATCCTAATTCAAATATTTGATTCGAGATAACGATTGCACAATCAAAACTCTGAATTCTGGATTGTCATCGAGCTTGGTCTTATGTGAGGCTTTGATTCCAATTCTGATAATTAATCCGACACAGCGATTGTTCGATCAAAAACCTGAATTTTGGAATCCCGGATTGTCTAAGGTCCAGACTGACCGGTCCAGCCTATGGACCGATCGGTCTGATCAGCTCAGACCGTTCTGAGTTGTTCAGTCTTGGTCCGAGACCCAGATCGGTCGGTCCAACCTTTGGACCGATCGGTCCGGACCTATTCGAACTGAGTGCAGACCGACTCCGAAGACTGAAGTTCCACCAGACCAAGACCAATCGGTCCCAAGACCAGACCGATCGGTCTATCGAACGCGATCTGACATCCTCTTGTGGTCATCGGTCCAGACCGGTCGGTCCAACCCTTGGACCGATCAGTCTGACCTAATTTGATCTAAAAAGAATAACAGCCGTCACGGTAGACCGATCGGTCTACACTCTGGACCGATCGGTCCACACGACGACAAACTTTGGATCTCGGTTTCGGGTCCCGAAAACTAGGGTTTCCATCCCCGTTTCGATGCACCGTCAAGCTTCCCTAGAACCCTCACTCATCCATGCATCATTCAACAATCAAAATCATCAAACACGCATAGATCTAATGTTTACATGCATTCTAACAATTAAAATCATGAAAACATACACATCCATTATTTACATGCACTTTAACAATTAAAATCATGCAAACATACAAAGATCTATTGTTTACATGCACTTTAACAATTAAAATCATGCAAACAAGCAACAAGCACGGCGATATACAGAGAACCAGGCTCTGATACCACTGTAGGGTTTCCTGCGGGTTCCTAACATGCGATCTCATCGATCTAGGGTTTGGTTTCTAGGTTTCATGCAGCGGAAGAAAAGATCTAAACCTAGCCAAACGTCACACAAAACCAATTGTGCAATAAACCGAAAGAACGTGTATATCACCGTGGGATTCGAATACTTACCTCGTTCTATCAAGATCTGAAAGTATCAATCGATCCAGGGCCTGTTTTAATCACCAAGAGTTGAAAATACAACTCCTCTGCACGTATCCACACCGGCGGGATGAATTCCAACACTTTGGAACGTATCTAATAGGATTTGTGAAGAGAAAACAACGTCCTTGACTTGGAATCGATATTTCGGGGTTTAGAACTCAAGAGAAAGCTTCTCCAAGGCTCTAGAAAGTGTCTAGGACATGTTAGGTTGATTATCTAGGGTTTGTGACGGCTTCCATGATTAATAGGATTACCTAAACCCTAAAAACGTGAAAAAGGAAATTTTCCCGAAAGTCTGACTGTCCGATCTAGGTCTGGACCGGTTGCTTTGACCCCTACGCGGAACGGACGGTCCGTCTCTACGCAGAACGGACGGTCTGCACGTCTGGACCGGACGGTCTGGCGCTTGCGGAACGATCGGTCTATTCCTCAGCAGAACGGACGGACTGACATGGCTGGACCGTCCGGTCCAGGTCTGGACCGGACGGTCTGGCCGTCTGGAACCCTTCCAGCTCATTCCGTCGTTCTTTCTCGCGTCGTTTCTCTTTAGTGTGATCCATCCCTAATGGTATGTGACCCTGTAGGCCCATTCGAAGTGGTAGTGGCTTCGGAAACCTTTTCCCAAACCACAAATCATGGTTAGCCTCTAGCAAGACGCCATGACCACCCACCTAGAATAGAGTTAGAGGTGATCTAATAAAGCCAACAATAGTTTGAGTTCTGATCCTTTGTCTCACGATTTCATATGTTGAACAAGGGCATGGTGTGAGCCACCCTTCCAGTTCAACCGCTTACTCGTCTTGGCAAATCGACTGATATAATAGATATAACTTCATCTATAGCGTGGCCACGCATTTTCACAGTCCGATTTCCACGAGGGGGCCCAGCGACATCTCTCCTGCTTAGGAGGTGACAAGTCTCGTATTGCATGTCTACTATCTACATATGATTCGTGAACGTATCTGAGCAACGTCGTTATGATCATCCGGTTAAAGACGACGTTTGACGCAGTCAACACACGCCACTCCTCATATCAGATACTCTAGACATCTCAGGTCTGAGGATCCAAGAACGAACCATTGTATGAGATTCAAGTAATGACTCATGTCCATATGACAATCTCATGTTGGTCATCCAGTCACTCTAATGTCGCAAATCTAGGTGTAGAAATATGATCAAGTAATAATATTCCTAGACTCAACAAATACCGCAAGTGTACGGATCGCGTGTAGTAGCTAGGGTCGAACACAGGGACAAAATTAAGCAAAGGAGTTAAACCCAAACCCAAATCAAAATCCAAGAAAAATAATAGGAATGTAGAGAATGGAATGTCGAGAACAAAGCAATTAACTAAAACGGTTGTAGACAATCAATGGAAAACACTGCAAGCTTCGGGATTTGTTTTACATGCAAGGATCTTTCAAAAGATGCAAACGAAGTGGTTTATCTATCCAATTCAGGGAACTCAAGCTCTAAAGTAGAGATTAACTCTCTCAAGTCTAATCTCACTATCCAGGCTTTATCCTACTAATCTCTCGATTCAATAGTCTAAAACCCTTGATGCATGAACGAACGCTATCATAATCCCTAGGCAAATATCCATCTTGATGAGGACATCGGACCCAACAATATCTCGAAACGAAGATCTTAACAGAAGCATACATGGAGCAAAGACAAAGGCAAACCGAGTTCCACCTCGGATCGAAGCAACCAAGTAAAAGAAAGTTGCTTGGAGTGCAAGACAATTATCCAAAGGAAGCTTCTTCATCATCAAGGCAACTCCAACAACTAGCTTCCCAACCACGTCATTTAATGCAACATCAAGAAACTCCAACAACTAGCTTCCCAACCACCTCATTTAATGCATTGGATTCATACCCCTCTTGCATGTTCTTGTCATTTAATGTTATAGTTGAGAATTCTAGCCTATATAAAGGCCTTGTAGTGCATCATTTGTAATCATACTTGTAGAATGTCTCAAACATTTCGAGTTTTATAAACTCTTCTTCGGTTTGTCCGAAATTTATCCCGATCTTCGGTGTGTCCGAGATCACAAGTTTGGTGTGTCCAAACTCAAGCCTTGGTGTGTCCGAGGTCCACTACCTATTCTTCCCCTTCGTTCCATCTATCTTCCTTTTCGGAATTACGTCGAGCATCGCTTGATCCGTGACTGATTCTGAGGACCACCCTTCCCCTTCGAACACCATACCCGATCAAAAGTCGAGAGCCTTCTCCGTGAAGCGCGTGAGACTGTGATTCGGCCTTGTTCCATCCTCTCTGAGTCAAGGCGTGTATCATTTTGGTATCAGAGCTTGCACAAGCCAACGGACGTCTAACCCCGGTGAGATCTATCTTTTATTTCGGTTTATTTCATAAACAAGTTTTGAGGGCAAAACACGGAGAAGAGAGAGGGAATGATGTGGACAAAACTTCTGAAGAGAGAAGGAATGATGAGGACATCGGACCCAACAATATCTCGAAACGAAGATCTTAACAGAAGCATACATGGAGCAAAGACAAGGGCAAACCGAGTTCCACCTCGGATCGAAGCAACCAAGTAAAAGAAAGTTGCTTGGAGTGCAAGACAATTATCCAAAGGAAGCTTCTTCATCATCAAGGCAACTCCAACAACTAGCTTCCCAACCACGTCATTTAATGCAAAATCAAGAAACTCCAACAACTAGCTTTCCAACCACCTCATTTAATGCATTGGATTCATACCCCTCTTGCATGTTCTTGTCATTTAATGTTATAGTTGAGAATTCTAGCCTATATAAAGGCCTTGTAGTGCATCATTTGTAATCATACTTGTAGAATGTCTCAAACATTTCGAGTTTTATAAACTCTTCTTCGGTTTGTCCGAAATTTATCCCGATCTTCGGTGTGTCCGAGATCACAAGTTTGGTGTGTCCAAACTCAAGCCTTGGTGTGTCCGAGGTCCACTACCTATTCTTCTCCTTCGTTCCATCCATCTTCCTTTTCGGAATTACGTCGAGCATCGCTTGATCCGTGACTGATTCTGAGGACCACCCTTCCCCTTCGAACACCATACCTGATCAAAAGTCGAGAGCCTTCTCCGTGAAGCACGTGAGACTGTGATTCGGCCTTGTTCCATCCTCTCTGAGTCAAGGCGTGTATCATTTTGGTATCAGAGCTTGCACAAGCCAACGGACGTCTAACCCCGGTGAGATCTATCTTTTATTTCGGTTTATTTCATAAACAAGTTTTGAGGGTCGAGTTTCTTCAGCATCTCAACGAACTTCGCGAATTGGCTGTCATCGTTGTGCTTCCTCAGGAGAGATGAAAACGGTACTGGTGGTGGTCTAGGAGGAGGAGGCACGTATGCTGGCTCAGGTGTATCATCAGCAGTATCTAAAACTGTGGTTCTCGAGCTATCGCCTTGCTCAGCCATCGGTGGATCTCCAGAATCTACCTACTTACCACTTCTCAAGGTAATAGCATTGACATGCGCACGAGGGTTAGTCTCAGAGTTACTTGGAAGAGACCCAGATGGTCTTTGAATGGCTGATGCTAGCTGAGTAATCTGGTTGTCTATGTTCTTGAAGTGAGCCTCGATGCTTGCGAACTGAGCTCGAAATTCCTAATTCGTCTTCTCTTGACTCTGCAAAAACTGTATAAGGAGACCGTACGTATCAGGGTTAGATTCGAGATTACCTGGAGATGCACATTGTTGTAGGATTGTCCCAGAGCTCTGTAGTTGGATGTCTGATTAGGACCCCTAGATTGAAAAGCAAACCCGGGAGGAATCCTCTGGTTCGAGTTGTCGGATACTCTGAAGTTGTTCGACGCGGGATTCTCAACACTGTTTGACTTGTATGAGAGATTGGGATGATTTTTCCACCCCGGATTGTACGCGTTCGAGTAGGGGTTGTTGGCCACATAGTTCACACCTTCGATTCTCGCATCTAGTGCGTACATACCGAGCTCCTCTTATGTTGGCGTCGAATGTTCGGTCCTAGAGGATCGAGTGGAATCTTCGAGCTTAGCATTGAGGACAGCCAATTGTTCGAGAACCATATGTATGGTTTGATCATTGCCTTTCCTTGGCAAATCTCTAGAGTACTCATTCAGAGCGTCTTCTTCTTGGGCCTCAATATGTTCTTCTAGCTCAGCGAATGACTTGTTCTGGATGCTCCCACCGCAAGATGCCCGGATCAAGGTCTTGGTATCCATCCTGAGTCCTCGGAAGAAGGTGTTGATCAGGTAGTTCTTATCTAGCCCGTGGTGAGGGCAAGACTTTTGATATCCCTTGTACCTCTTCCAAGCGTCATAAAGACTTTCCCCATGATCCTGCTTGAATGAATGAACGCCAGAAAGAGCGGCTTGAGTGCGCTGAGCTGGGAAATTTTTTGACATAAACTGCACTTCCAACTGTTCCCAGGTGTGGATGGAATCAGGTATCAAATCATAACACCATTTCAAAGCAGCATCCAGGAGAGTCCAGGGGAAAGCAATTAAGCGAAGTGTATCCTCTGTCACCCTGTTGTCTCTCTTGATAGAACGACACATCATCTTAAAGTGAGTTAAATGTGCGTTCGGGTCTTCGTTCGGCCTACCCCAGAAAGCATTGTTGCCCAACATCTGAATAGTAGACGGGTTCAGCTCGAAACTAGACATGTCGATGGCTGGTAATCGAATACCAACCAAAAGCTCAGTGTGCTTAGGCGTGTTGTACTGGGCAAAGGTTGAGTCAGCATTGCCTTCGATACCATCAGGAAGAGCAAAATCTCGGTTGTTCTCCATCTGTCTTTGTTGTCGTCGGAGGCGTGTGATGGTTCTTTCAAGTTCAGGATCAAGAGGTACTAGGTCTGATATCCCAGAATTCCTGGTCATGCACTAGTGAACCCTGCACACAAACGAAAAACAACATAAAAACAAAGAAAACGTGAGAATTTGATCAAGTAATAATATCCTAGACTCAACAATTAACCGCAAGTATACGGATCGCATGTAGTCGCTAGGATCGAACACAGGGACAAAAGTAGACAAAGAAATCAAATCCAAATCCAAGTCTAGATCCAGAGGGAATAATATGAGTATGAGAGTGTAGCAAAGCAAACAATAAGACCGGTTGTAAACTATGAATGATGAACACTGTAAGCTTTGGGATTACTTTACATGCAAGGGTTTTTCAAAAGAGGCAAACTCAGTGGTTTATTTATCCAATTCAGGGAATTCAAGCTCTAAAGTAGAGATTAACCATCTTGAGTCTAATATCACTATCCAGGCTTTATCCTACTAATCTCTCGATTCAATAGTCTAAAACCCTGGATGCATGAACGAACGCTATCATAAGCCCTAGGCAAATATTTATCTCTCGATGCAATCCTATTTTATTTATTGAGTTATCTCCAGGTTATAATCTCATATCTCTGTGCGAATTAAAACCCTAAGTTCATTCAATCAAGCGACCAACAAGATCAAACGCATTAAGAACAACTCAATAAATCGAATAGAATAAATAAATCCACATAGTTTGGAATTAAAATCCAAAGATCCCTACATAGCAAATCCCTAACCTACAGTAGAGGAACTACTCGCTAAACATCGAGACGTCAGAATTCATATCAATAATACAAAACATCGTAAAATAGAAGAAAAGAAGCATGCTTAGTCGATTTCCCGGCTTCGTAATCTTAGTCTTCTACTCCGATCTCTTGCCTCTTGATAATCGCCATCTTTTGTGTGCTCTATGGTGTATTTTCTGTCAAAGTATCAATGAATTTGACCTTGACGGCTAACCCTAATTATTTCTTCTTTCTTTTAGAAAAATTTGGAAGATTTCCAAAATTTAAGTGACTCCGTGTCTTCAATAAGTGACACGATCGTGTCACATCGCAATTTTGACAGGCTTCACGAATTTTCTCATAACTTTCTGCTTTGATATCGGATTTGGGTGATCTTGGTGTCTTATGTAGATATCGAAAAGAACTTTCTAATGATGTAGAGAATGTATGATTTGGACTCCTACAGTGAAAGTTATTGGATTTGCAAGATCTGACTTTTTTGAGCTTCACGTTTTCTCTGAAACTATTCCAAATGTTCCCGATTCATCCTTGATGTTCCGTAATCCATGTTTTTCACTCCTTTTGCTCTCTTTATGCATGGATACCTATTTAAACACCAAAGAACACAACCAACCAATATCGAAACCAAATGAGCCATAGAATGTCTACAGATATGTAAACCGAGTGAAATACGCTAAACATCCTATATCAAAACATCGCACAAAATATGTGTTATCACCTAGCCTCTACAAGAAGCTGTGGCGCAAACACCATCTTACGAGAAGTTTCTTAAAGACTCATTCGTCAAGAAGGAGAAATTAGAAGATGAACCAATAATCTTAACAGCTGAATGCAGTGTTGTACTGCAACAGAACCTACCAACCAAGATGGCAGTTCCACCAAGTTTCTCTATACCCTACCAATTGGGCAGTGTCTCCATTCCTAGCGCACTGTGCGACTTAGGAGCGAGTGTAAGTCTATTACCAAAGACCACATATGATAAGCTGAACGTGGGTGAACTGAAGCCCACTAAGATGATCCTGCAGTTGGCAGACAAGTCAGTGACCACTTAAGGTTGGAAACGTTTACGTTCCGATCGATTTTGTGATTATTGATATGGATAACAAAAATGATGAATCAGTCATCTTAGGATGTTCATTTCTCAACACTGTCGATGTCGTAATTCATGTTCGAAAAGGATGCACAAAGATGTATATATGAGATGAGGACATTGAATTCAAGGTGGAACCAAAACCAGAACGAGCTAAACAAGAAAATGCACAGTCGTTGACTACTCCAGAAGAACCGCCTGGTTCACCGGAGAAGCAAATTCCGCAACTGAAGGATACAGACAAAGGAATTGCGTATGATGAAGATGTCTACATCTTGGTAGTGGCTAAATCTGTAAGCTCTAAGGCAGAGAACGGGATAAAAGCCAGATCTGAATTTCCAATAATGACGTCTAAGGGGAAACCCGATGGAAAAGTTCTGCAGAAGCCGAGCGTCAACTGAAGATTTCTGATGCTGGATCAGGCACTAAGACGAAACCACCAGATCTGATTCCTGAATCTGCGAACGGAAATGACTGTAAGTTGAGACGGACAGTGTGCACTAGCGCAGTGTACATACCTCCGTAATGGCGGAAAGTTAACTAATTCCGTCCAACACGACCACCAGATCACTGAAAATAAGAGGGTCAAGCTGATGACCTTAAATGAGCACTTCGCGGGAGGTAACCCATGTAATTGTGTTCCATTAGTACGTTTAATTTCATGCATCACGAACATACGTTGCTAGAAAGAGGACCAATAGTGATTGGGAAAGAGAAAAACGTGAAAAACGGGTTTTTTGGAAATTTTTTGGAAATCTCGAGGTATAAAAACGTCGATATTGATGCTCTGAAACGTCGAGATCTGTTCCGTAATTGGAACTGGGGATTTTCAGAAATCTCGAGTTTCAGAAACATCGATATTGATCAACGTTGCAGAACCTCGACATCGAGACAGAGCGAAATCCGAGGAGTCATGGTCGATATCGATGTTTACAAACATCGATATCGTCGTTGGTTGACGTCGAGATCTGGAACATGCAGATCCGCCAGATCTCAATGTGGAACATCGATATCGATGTTTTTAATATCGATATCGATGTTTTTAACATCGATATTTTCGTCTTTATATACCGAAATCTCGACCTTTCTTCTTTCATTCACACAAACATCCACATTCTCCTCTTTGTCTCGAGATTTCACTCTCCAAACACTTAACCGACCCCGAAATACACAGATTTTCTATAAAAACCCAAAAACCATGGATAGAAGACCTTCAATCTACCAAATTACAAATTTGAAAATTTTTCGATGTTTTTCCCATATAATAATGACTTTATTTATAAATACTTTTAGCATGATTATTACTTTTTCTTTATAAGAAAATCCTTGTAACAATCGTCTTCATCAATTAGTATTAATAGTATACACTTCTTTGTCAAACTTTCTGATTTCTCTCGGCGATTTTTGTTGTCGATACCCTCCGACACAGCCAGATCCATTTCCAACCTCGCTTTCCGATTCCACTGTGGAAGAATTTCCCTTTCGACTGTTTCCTGAAGAACTCTGTCTACCTGTAATCTTCCAAATTCATCGAAAACATAATCAGTTAGTACCTTGAGTTTTCTTTCCCGAAATTTGCGATAAATGGAAGATTCATAGGGTTCGAAGGTTTGAAAATAGGGTTTCGATCAGCTTTAGGTCTGGGTTAGGTGAGTAGAGGGTGGTTTTTGAGTTGTTAATATTTCTTTTGTCACTATTTGACTGATACTTTTGTGTTAAAACAGAAGTATCGATTAATCGGTGTTGAAGACTTAGGAGCAGATTCAACAGAATTTCTTTGTTGTGATCGACGTTATGGAGTAAGTTTTTATTCACACTAGGTTGTGGTTGTGCCTGTTGTTAGAGGTTAAGAATAAGTTGTGATTGGTATTTGCGCTGGTCACAACACATGCATATTACATATGTGGAATTATGGAAACTATAGATGGGCTTTCACGTTATGAGGTTATGGTTAATGAGGCTAATCATGTTGATTATATTGAGTATAATGTTTCTGTTGAAAATAAGGAGTCTGAAACTGAAAGTGGCACAGAAAATTATACCGATGAGGATAATTTTGATCATGAATTCATGATAATAGTGGTGGTCGCGACAGAGGAGATGGGTAAGGTAAAAATTTAGGGTTATAAAATCTGTTAAACTGGTTTATGTTAAACCGTATTCATGCCTAAATCGGTTTGTCAAAATATTTGACGTGGCAATCTATGTGTAACTTATGCGGTAATGCAGGGATACCACTTCAGACTCATTAAACGGTAGAATAACGTTGTTTTTATCGGGTATTGATTTGAAAATAATTTTTGAATTTGAAAATATATTTGATAAAGTTTTAATTAGGGATTTTTTCTAATACATTTTAAAGAATTGGGGAATTTTTATAGAATTTTACCTTAATAATATAGTTACTTTTATTGATTATGAAAGTAATTCTCCTTAATAAATTTGAAATAATATAAAATATCTTAGAACATAAAGTATAAATTTGAAATTTAAGTTTTAAAATTTAGAGGTTAAATTTAAAGTTCTGTATGATTTAAAGTTTAGAATTGAAAAGTTAGAGTTAATATTAGAATTGAAAACTAAAAAATTAGTAGTTAGGATTTAATTTTTAGTGTGTTAAAAGAACTAGAGAAAATAGTAATTGATAAATGGATATGATAATTAGGTGGATACAGTATCACTGATTAAGGATTTTTTTACAACTTAAAATTGAAAATCTAAACTAATATATAAATATATGATAAAATTTGATATTGGAATAAATCAGTAAAGTTGAAAGAAAAAAATAAAATTATTATGTGAGTTTTTTTTATATATTATAATTTTTAATCTAGGAATTTATGATTTCTCAATTTTAATATCGTAACATAATATATAATATATGCAAGTAAATAAATTATTAATATTTTGTATTATGTGCAGGAAAACAGTAGGAAATATTACTCAAATAACCCAGTTGGGTCGCAACAATTTCAGTGTACACCACCGACGAATATTTTTTTTTTTCAATTTTAACCTACTTTTTGGTTGGAAAAGTCCGAAATACCCTTTTCGTTTTATTTTTTGCGACTTTATTACGACTAACATATAACTGATATACAACTAAAATAAGACAGATAATTTTTTAGTCACATTTTTTAGAATCAATTGTAACTATATTTAGAATTAATTACGAAGTCGTAATAACGAAGTTGTTTTTGAACGGATAAAAATTGCGTATCCATTAAGGTAATTTCGTCTTTTCAACAAAAAAAAAAAGTAATATTTTTTCTGGTGTACAACGTGAGGTAGGTGCGACCCAAAACATTAACCTTCTACCAATTCCGGTAAGGAAAGGAAACAACCGACGGCGACTTGTCCTGAATCCTGATTCTCCCAGGAGTTGTCCGTCCTCGAAACGTTTCCGGCAACCGGAGAATCAACGTGGTCCGAATCGTGTAGTCGGAAAATGGAACAGCCCAACGGCACGGGAGGGGAAGGAGAGCGAGGCGGTGAATCGGCGGCTAAGAGCCGGAGGGAGAAGCGGAAAGCGATGAAGAAGATGAGGAGGAAGCAGGTGAGGAAGGAGATGGCGGAGAAAGAGAGGGAGGATGCGGAGGCGAAGGAGAGGCTTTGCGATCCGGTGGAGCAGGAGAGACTGAGGGCAGCGGATGAAGAGGAGGCGCGGCGGAGGGAGAGGGAGCTGAAGGAGTTCGAGGAGAGAGAAAGGGCTTGGTTAGAGGCCATGGAGTTGAAGAAGAAGAAGGAGGAAGCTGAAGAGGAAGCGGAGAGGGAAGAGGAAGCGAGGCGAAAGAAGGAGCTAGAAGGGTCTCGAAAACTTGAGGTAGTTTCTTATCGTCGCCATTTGTTTCTTCCTACAGTCATCCCTAGTGTTTGGATGCTGCGAAATTGGGGAAATGCATGGAATTGGAACATAATATGTGACAAAAAGACGATTTCTGACAATAACTGGCCCTTATTCGCATCATTGTTGGTTGTCTGATGCATTTACAGAATGAATGTGATGAAGATGATGAATGGGAACACGTTGAAGAAGGGCCTCCAGAGATTATATTTCAGGGGGATGAGATTATTCTCAGAAAGAAAAAAGTGAGGGTCCCAAAGAAATCACATAAACTGGTTGAAGCACATGAGGTACTTGATCATTCATCATCTGAGTAAAGACATTATCTTTCAGTTTTTTCGGGTTTATTGAGAGTTCCAACTTGGATTTTACCTTGCAGATTGCTGATAGGCCTACTTCAAATCCTCTACCTCCTGAAACAGAAGCTTTTACTGATCTTCAGAAAGCTAGTTCTGCTCAGCAAGTTCTGGAGAATGTTGCTCATCAATTACCCAACTTTGGGACTGAGCAGGTTTTTCTTTGGACCACTTGGTTCTGATGGAATATCACCTTTTGTGTTTTTCATAGTTTCCCCTTTGGCCATGTCCTTATTTTTTATTCATTGTGAATGTACAGGATAAAGCTCATTGCCCTTTCCATCTGAAAACTGGAGCTTGTCGCTTTGGTCAGCGTTGCAGTAGAGTTCATTTCTACCCTGATAAATCATGCACTCTATTAATGAAGAACATGTATACCGGTCCTGGCATTGCATGGGAGCAGGATGAAGGGCTTGAGGTCTGTAAGCGCTGTTGTCTTGTGATGCTTGTATCCTAAGAATAACTATCCATCTTCCATTATGCTATCAATGTTCATTATGTGATAGATGACCATAGTTCCTTTTTCATCTTTTTGTTTTCTGTGTTGTTGGTTGCCCTGAATTCACAGGATTTTACTGATTCTTTTCTTTATCATTGTTATCATATTCTTTAACTCTACGTCAGAAATTGATGGAAAGACTTCAGTGGAGGTGCATGATTCTGACCTTGGTCAGGTTGGAGTTTTAAGCAGTTTACTTCTCCGTATCCTACTCATTCGATAGATCAGCTATGACATGTCCATGGTCTTGGTAGCTTTATCTATCATATTTGTTGGAATTTCCTTTTTGGATTTCCCTGTGGAAGTGAGTGACATGCGACAAACTATTCAACCTATGCACACAATAGCATGGGAGTGCTTGTTTTTCCTAAATTGAGAACAGAGCAGTTTCTTTGCTTCCTCTTGGTGGCTTTGGGCAAATAGTACCCAAAAAAGACTATTGCAGTTATATTTCTGTAAGGATGTTGCTCTTGTTTACCCAATGTCGAAACTACTGGATTTTGACATGTGTAATATATTAATGATAGTGTGCTTGCTTTCAGTGGCTGACTATAGTTTACTCCTGTCCTTCTTTCTCTTTTGTTCCTTTCAGTATTCAGAAGACGAGGTTGAACGTTGTTATGAAGAATTTTATGAGGACGTTCATACAGAATTCCTGAAGTATGGAGAACTTGTTAATTTCAAGGTTGCTGACTACTCTCAATTCTTTGCTTCTCCCCAGCTCCCATTCCATATTCTCTCTCTCACTATCTCTTCCTCCACCTCATCTTTTGGGTTTCTAATAATAGTTTTCGATAATGCCTGCACCCAACAGTAGAGCTGAATGGTGCTTTCTGAACCTGCTGCCTTGCACTTATGTAAACAGAAGTTGTTCCCTGTCTCTAATTGTTTTTGAGTGAGCAACCAATGCTATCCTGCCTTGGGAATGATGTTTGTTAGATAAATGTCTCTTGTTTTGATCAGCCGATCTTCTCACCTTTTCCTTTCTTTAAGAAGGATCTCATTTGTGTAACTGTGTTCCTTTCAGGTGTGTAGAAATGGCTCGTTTCACTTGAGGGGCAATGTATATGTACACTATAGGTCATTGGAATCAGCTATTCTTGCTTACCAGTCCATCAACGGTCGGTACTTTGCTGGTAAACAGGTATGCTGTTTTCCTTGGATAGTCTGTCCTTCCTCTGCCTGATGTAATTCGGATTATAGTTTACCAGTACAGGTGTTCCTGTGTTTTTATCATTCATTTCTGTGCTTTTGGAGACCCTGATATTAGTTTTACTTAGCATGATTTCCATACATGGCATTTTGTCATCTGTAAAGCGTTTTTTTCATGCGTAGTTTTTTCTTTGCATTCTTAGGTTTTCCGTCCTGCTTTGGGACAGATGCTAGTTTATACTCACAACAGCTGCACTAAGGCTAATATATTTGGACTGGTAGTCATCTGTGCTAAAAGACACATGTTATTTGTCCATATCTTCTTTCTTCAAGGATGAATATACAGAAGAGCTAGTGGTTGAATATACAGAAGTCTTTGCTTACTGTTAAACTCAGAATGGCATCAATTTCTTTTATTTGCTGATTAGATCTGTATTCATCTAATTTCAACTGCATACGTTAGTTCATTTTCCACGTGGGAACAGCTTTCTGAAATGTTCTTTGCAACACGGCTTCTGAATTCTTTAGCTTGTTGTCATTCTTATCTGTACCAATTGCACTTTTTTTTTAAATCAGGTTCAGTGCGAATTTGTCAATATCTCAAGGTGGAAAGTTGCTATATGCGGGGAGTACATGAAGTCCAGGCTTAAAGTATGACTCTCTCGTCTAATATCATATTCATTTGTCAATAAACACAATTTTTCATTTTATTGTCATCTTTTTCTCAGGTGGCTGATCTGAGTTTCATATTTTGGACCCATCTCTATTTGACTATGTTTTCATATTCTGACAGACATGCTCTCGAGGATCTTCGTGCAATTTTATCCATTGCTTCCGTAATCCTGGTGGAGACTATGAATGGGCTGACTATGACAAACCACCTCCAAGATACTGGATAAGGAAAATGGTCGCTTTATTCGGTTATTCAGATGAATATATGAAGCAGAGAGAGTGTGAATCTTCAAGCACATTGAAGGACTCTGGCTCGGATTCACATAGGTAAAAGCTTCGTATATACACTTACAGCTTTTTCAGATCCTTATCTATCAACTCAAGCCATATATTGCAGTTGGCTGCATCTCATCTATCATGTATTCGAAATCTTGAATGATTCCGTGCTCTGGAATATATCATGCTTAACTTATCGATCTCTTACTTGCCTGTCATTTGTTTTTTACATTTCGTTACCCTGTCAGGCGACCTGCAAGACGATCTAGATCGAGGGATGGTGGTTATGTGAGTGTTCGTGAGAGGTGTGGTGATACATCGGAAGGCAGTCATGGACACAGAGCTGGTAGGGTGGAAGATCATGGTCATGATGAAAGAGGAACTCTTTCTAGTGACACCAAGGAAGGTAGTTCAGGGAGGGAGTACGCGAGGAGAACGTTGTATCGTGAAAGCAAATGGTCGGATTGCACTCCTGGCTATTGGGTCACAAGAGAAAGAATCCGTGAACAACATTCTGACGATGATTCTTCAGATGGAGATGGGGACACCAAGAGATTCTACAAAAGGAAAAGATCAAACCATTATGGAAGACCAGCTTTTGAAGTTCGTGGAGAACAGCTGGACGATGAGAAAGAACAGAAGAGTTCAAGAAAACGCAACAGGGAAGGATCATCATCAACTGATAATCAGGTCAATACAATTCAGGACAGATCTAAACATCGGCACGAAAGAAACAGCTCAAGATCTTCCCCTGGAGATTGGTTGGAGGAAGACTTTGTCGAGAAAAGACATCATCACCATAAAAGGAAAGGATCATACCCTCAAGATGATGTTTCGGACAGATCAAATGTACAAAATCTGGGATCAACTCGAGATCGTAGGAATAGCAGGCAGAGAAAGCGTGACTCGGGTCTTAAGTACGGGACACGAGATGACGAAACCCATCCCAGTGAGGAGAAATCCGAGGAAGAAACATGGGAAGGGAGGCATCATCGCCATAGAAGAAGAGATTCAAGACCGAAGCATGAGATTCTGCCATCTGCAAACAATTACCCAAAAGAGAGAAACTCTGAAACCAATCCATGTAAGTCGTCATCAGCCAGTTTAGTTTGTGAAACAAAAGATTACGTTGACGGGATTGAGCGTTGGAAGCCACATTGTTCCGGGGACGAGTCTACATAACTGTCGAGGAGAATAAGAGCGACGGGTAATATGATGGGGGAAGAGCAGATGTTTTCTCAATCACTTTCAGAGTCTTAGTTTATGTTTTTTTGAATTGAGAAGGTGGACACGAGAAGAAATACTGTAATACTAACACTCCCTAAACATGTCTTCTCATTGTTCTCTCTCTCTGTAAATATCTGTTTTTTTTTTTTGGATTTTCGGGTTTTTGTTTTTCACAAAATCTGCAGATTTTTTTAAAGCAGTTTTCGGATGTAGAAAAAAAAAATTAGAAAACTAGAAACTTGATGGATTGTTTTATGAGATTTTTGATTTAAAAAACTAGGAAATTTATTTCTAGTCAAATAATTTCAGTCATACATGTTACACCATTAATGTCTAATTACCTCCTCCGATGTGGAAACATCTTTCCCTGCGGTGAAATAAGAACAATAAGATATGAAAAACCTGTCTTCAAACATCGCAGGATGTTACAAGGGACAGGAGACGGTCACAGCTCATAACATACGACGGAATCAAGCAGAAGTTACATGGACTTTGGCTCTCTGCGCCTGCAGAACCCGGGAGCTCCATTACGCTCCGCGGCGGAAAAAAGGTATTAATGTTATTAGTTTTCTGTTAGGCTTTCAGTTAGGGAGTTAGTTACTGAGCTAACAGACTCTTGGGTTGTATATAAAGCAGTTTCCGTATGTTTCTCTCGTTTTCTGACGATTTCTCGCCATCCAAACATCTTATCGTTTAGATCTGATTTTATCTATCGTTCTCTTAACAAACTCTATAAGCTATTGCAGGTGGGGAAGGTTATGAGCTGTACATCGGGAAGGCAAGAGTCGGGATATTTTGGATTAGGGTACGTCAAGAAACAAGCGACGTGGACGGGAAGTAGGTTGCTTGTGGGCGAGAACATCGTCGAGACAATGGTTGAAGTCCCGTATCTATCTCGGCAAAGCCCTCCGTCCGACAAATCGAGTTCTTCACTGGGAGGAGAGCGGTAGCAGGCAAAAAATCTTGGACAGAAAAATCTCCCGACATAACCAAATCACGGATCATGCATATGTTTGGTTCAATAGTCATAAAAAATCGACAATAACTTCAAAGGGTTTGTGAGCAAGGGAACTGAAAATCCCGCTAAAGCGGGAAATCCTTACGAGTATATTGGCCAAGTTATGTCAGGTTTTTTTTGGAACATAAGGGGACTAAATGACCCCAGGAAACATGCAGCGGTTTGTGAGCATTTCCGAGCAAGCTCACTGCTTTTTGGGGCCATCCTTGAGACACACGTAAGGGAGGCCAACAGTGGAAATATTTTGGGCAGACTTGGCGTACAATGGCAGTTTTTTGATAACTATTCCGAAGACGAGGCTGGTCGTATATGGGTTTTGATTAACCCTTCTGTAGCAGTGACCACCATTTTGAAGAGTAGGCAAGCTCTTACTCTGCTTTTGTGTCCCGACAACCTCAGATCATTTTACCTGATCGTGGTTTATGCATCAAACCTTTCAGCAGAAAGAAGTCTCCTTTGGGAGCATCTTCAAAGCCTGAATCAGTCTCATATCTCCTCAGATTCACCCTGGCTAATCTGTGGAGATTTCAATGAGATTGCCTACCCTCATAAACACTCATCTTTGTCTGTCACCCATCATTCCCCCTCCATGTCGCGATTTCTCAACTTCATCCACTATACAGAAGCTTTTGATCTACCATTCCAGGGGCCCCTTTTCACCTGGTCAAACAAGCAAGCTAGTAACCCAATCGCCAAGAAACTAGACCGAGCCTTAATCAATGCCTCTTGGCTGCTGTCCTTCCCGCACAGTCATGCAACTTTCATCTCTCCCCGCCCATCTGACCACTCACCATGCCAAATCACTCTTCAACCTTTATGTAAACCCAATCCTAAGCCCTTCAAAATCTTTAACTACATCCTTGGCCACCCGAGCTTTATTCCAACCATCTCAACCTCTTGGCTAATGGCGGGGCGCCGAGCTGTGACACTATCGGCACTCCATCTCAAACTAAGGAAGCAAAAAATTCCGATTAAGACCATTTGTAAAGAAAATTACAGCGACTTACAAAAGAAAGTCATTGATTCACATTCTCTATTGTTGCATGCGCAGGACACTGCTTTGCGGAACCCATCTTCAGCCTCCTTTGCCGAGGAGAACCGATGCCTTCAGCGGTGGACTCATCTTAAAGAGATCGAGGAGAAATTCCTAAAACAAAAATCTCGGGTCCACTGGCTTCGTACTGGCGATCAGAATTCAGGTTTTTTTTTCAGATCAATGGTGCTCAGGAACTCCAAGAATACTATCCGTCATTTGATATCTCCGGAAGGGCAACGGATAACGGACCCAGAACAAATTTCATCCATGGCTGTTGAATATTTTGAATCTGCCATTGGGCCCACGCGGTTGGCACGTCAGGATAACTTCGTTCAGAGTTTTGTTGTAGGAAACATCTCAAGGGCTCCTGAATCTGTGATACAGGCGGCATCAGTGCCATTCTCAGATATTGAAATCAAATCAGCATTGGAATCCTTGCCTTCGAATAAAACCCCAGGTCCGGACGGTCTAACAGCGGAGTTTTACTTGAAGACATGGGATATACTCGGCGCAGAATTTACTCAAGCGGTCCAGCACTTTTTCAGAACTTGCTCTATGCCGAAGTCTATAAACGCTACCACATTGGTTCTGATCCCAAAGGTTCCTGGTGCAGAAAAGTTGACCGACTTTCGTCCCATCTCTTGTTGCAACACAGTCTACAAGGTGATCACTAAACTCCTAGCATCCAGACTCAAGCCAATTGTTGAAGCAGTTACACCTCGCAACCAATCGGCATTTCTTAGTGGACGAAGCATCACTGAAAACTGCCTATTAGCTGCTGAAATCCTTAAGGGTTACCACAGGAAGAATGTCACTAGGAGGGCCACGATCAAGCTAGATGTTGCGAAGGCTTTCGACACAATCGAATGAGATTTTATGTTGGCTGTTCTACGTGCCCTGGGGTTGCCTGACATTCTCATTGCACCAATCCAGGCATGTATTACATCTCCTCACTTCTCTGTTTCTATTAATGGGGGTCTCTTTGGTTTTTTCAGAGGAACTAGAGGGCTGCGACAAGGATGCCCTCTATCACCATATCTGTTCATCTTGAGCATGTCGGTCCTATCTAACATGCTAAATTCGGCGGCAGCTCAGAATTTATTAGGCTTCCATCCAGGATGCAGAGAACTAAACATAACCCACCTGGCATTTGCAGATGATCTGTTGGTTTTCTGTGATGGTTCGAACCTCTCGGTTCAGACATTATTGCAACTACTCACCCAGTTTGGTGATATATCAGGTTTATACACCGACAAAGGAAAATCTAGCCTTTATGCAGGAGGTTGCACTGAGGAGGAACTGCACCATATGGCTTTGATGACGGGAATCGAGCCCTCGGATCTGCCTTTTAAGTACCTTGGACTACCCCTCTCCTCCCGTAAATTATCCCCCAATGATTGCTCACCTCTTATATCGAAAATCAGAGGTAGAATGGAATCGTGGACATCACGTGCTCTCTCTTTCGCTGGTAGACTACAGCTGTTAAGTTCAGTCATCTCAGGTATAATCGGCTATTGGTGCAACGCCTTCATCTTACCGAAGCGTACCATACAACAGATCAACTCCTTGTGCTCAGCATTCTTGTGGAAAGGAAAAGTCGAACCAACTAAAGGGGCAAGAGTGGCTTGGGATACAGTGGCACAATCGAAGCGGGAAGGAGGCTTGGGGTTACGGAACTTAGCACAATGGAATGACATTGCAGCACTAAAACTGATCTGGAGTTTATTCTTCCGGGCGGGCTCCTTATGGGTGGGTTGGATAATTAATAAATACCTTTCCCGCTCCTCCTTTTGGTCGGTTACTATCAAGCCTAATCAGTCTTGGACATTCAAGCGGCTGTTGAAACTGAGATCGTGGGCTTCCGAGTTCTTTACTGTGCAAGTTGGAAATGGGCTAACCACAAAGTTTTGGTTTGACCCTTGGACTCCCTTCGGTCCGTTGATCAATCTGTTTGGAAGAGGGGGAATATCACAGCTTGGCATTCACCTTCAATCGACCGTCGCTGAAGCTTACTCGGATGGGGCATGGCAGCTACCCCCTTCAAGATCTGACCTCGCTATTCAGCTGGCCATCCACTTAGCTTCTTTCCATCTCACGAACAGTCCTGATCAGACATTATGGCAAGTCAAGGGGAAGGTACACTCGACTTTCTCTTCTAAGGTTGTATGGGAATCTGTGAGCAGCTCCTCCACGTCTGTTCTATGGCCAAAGGTTGTTTGGCACAAACATCATATCCCTAAGTTTGCTTTCCATTGCTGGCTAGTTAATTTAAATCGCTGCCCCACTAGAGCTAGGATGATCTCTTGGGGTCTTCATGTTGATCCAGAATGTCTCTTATGTCGGCAACAAGAAGAAACTAGAGACCACATCTATTATGAGTGTGTATTCTCGAATTCCCTAATCCAGACCACATTGGGTAAGCTAATTCCGGTAGGGTCATTCCCATCTTGGAGTAATATCTTGCATGTGTTGGAATCCTTCCGTGGCTGTAAAATCAAGAGATGTATAGCTTTAATGATTTGGCAGATCATTACTTATATTATTTGGAAAGAGCGGAACATGAGACTTCATCACTAGATCTTTCAGGATCCTCACCACTAATCAGGGAAACGGACAAAATCTTCAGGACTCGTATTGCGGCCCTCCGCATGACGTCATCGGAGCTCGCGAGCAGAAGCGTACAGTTATGGTTCTCTGTAACTGCTTAATCCCATTTATCTATCACTCCACGGTTATTTGACTGGTTGGAATGATTGTTGATTTTGTAATGCTTCTATAGCAACACTATGTACCTTTTCACCCACAGTTAATACAATCCTTTATCAAAAAAAAAACTTCAAAGGGATGAAACACTCAAAACTTTGATATCGAAAATTGATGGATATTTATTTCTCGTAATCGCAAGGATGAATAACCAGGAACACGGCAGCTTCAGTACTGAAATGGTACGAGGAGCTTTCGTGTTTT
This sequence comes from Tarenaya hassleriana, assembly GCF_000463585.1. Lineage (NCBI taxonomy): Eukaryota > Viridiplantae > Streptophyta > Magnoliopsida > Brassicales > Cleomaceae > Tarenaya > Tarenaya hassleriana. The sequence continues at coordinate 78,675 of NW_010965123.1, forward strand.
TGGTACCAGATCTTGAATTTATTTTTCGAATTTTGGATATTTACGGAATATAAATAATTAATAGATGAAAAATAATATTTCTCAATTGATAAATCATTGAGTATTTTTAATTTAAAGGAGTGTCTCGTGCAGTCACCAGCCGTAAACGAAGTATTTGCTATTCACCGCTTACGGGATGATTAAAAAACTGACTGTTCGAATCCTAATCACCCAATCGCAATCAATGAATTTCTAATCGCAAATTCTATTATGTGTTTTGGTAACGATTTTCCATTGTTTAAGCAATTTAACACTAAAATAAAATTGTAAAAATATTAACATATATCTTGTTGATGATTTTGTTTAGTGTTCTGATTAGAAATGATTTTTTCGTATTAGGTTTTAGTAAAAAATTACGTGATTATATAATTTTTAGGTTGAATAATAATTATTTTTAATACTTTCTTAGTTGAAAAATTACTCATATGTTGAATATTCTAATTTTGTTCTATACGTAGGATTCAGTGAATTCTAAAAAGATTCAATAATCGATTCTTAAGTTTTCATTGTTGGCGATTTTGTAGATGTATAAAGTTTTATTCAAAAGGAACATATATACAAGGTTCTTATTCAACATGGTTTCGAACCTTTGCTTTGTCCTTTTGGAGTCACCGATGAGTGATCAACAAAGAATACAAGGAACATGAACATAGTTGTCTTGCTCTTCTCACCCATCATGTGAAGAGAATTGAGAGGCTTTCCAAAAGATAATATTCTTGTATCCATCATAACGTTTCGTAATAAAAACAATGTCTCTTGTATCGATTGTTTTCCCGACAATATTCTTATCGTTATCTCAAAAAGATAATATCTCAATCCCATACGAGATTATATTCAACTATGATATTGAACCCGGAATAGGATTGCTTCTTATCGAATGAGAGACATTCTTTCTCGTACGAGAGACACTCTTGAGGGAGTCAAACGTCTGATATAATTAGAACTAGTTTGTTAAGATGTGTGCCTCGTCCAGAAAGATGAAACTCTCCAGTCTTGCGTTGAAAGACGAATTTCTTCCAATTTAATCTTTTATTTTAATTGAATGATATTTGTATTGATGGACGAATAGAATGTCTTCATGGTTCATTCCAAAATGCATTTTATTACAAAATGAGAAATATTTCCTAACGAGTATGAATATTATTTACATTTTTCAAGCACATCACCTGGACATGATTATCGATTTCCGTGACAAAGTTCCAGACATGATGTGGATTTCCGTGACAAAGCCGAAAATGGGGCACGAAATTTGGGTAAACACTCTCGTTCACACAGGACAATCGAAGACTTGACTTGACGTGAAGGTTCACAGTAATGAAGCCATATCCTCGCGCAAAAACCCTTGATTGTCGTGTGGAGAAAGAGTGTTATTCACGCAATCTACGCGCGAAACAAGGTTAGAGTGTTATTCACGCAATCTACGAGACCCTCCTACAAGTTTATCAATGCGGACAAGATTCTCAAATATAGGACAGCCACCAGAAGAGATTATCATCCTCTTCACACGAGGATATATCTGAATCCAGAACTGATTAATCTTGATAATAAACTACACATATTCATCTGAAATGATTTTCGATTCTGCCAAAAACCCTGAAAAGAGAAAGAAACTCTTCTTGGGTATCACAAGTAGAGAGAAGCTGCAACTGAAAATTGGCCTCGTGAAAAAAAAAAACATATCTTCTTGATGGAATGATTCTAATTTTTATATTACAAATTAGATGTATGTCAAAAAATTGCAACAGCTGAAAATTGGCTTCGTGAAAGGAAAAAAAAAGTCGAACTAGGCCTGCACTAGAGTAATGAATTTTTGGATGTGTAAACGATAAAACACAGGAACTTGAAGCCGAAAAAATGGGATATGAACATACAATAAGATCAGCCATATTACCTTAGATAAGGGAAGAGATACAATAACAGGCTCTCCTCGCTCCTTGAGTGGCATAATCTTAAATTTCTTCTTCCCGACTTCATCTTTGCTAATTACACAATCTAGTCAGAACATCTACCGTGTAATTTGCATCTTCAGGTCTTATATTCGCATCATCTAGAAGGATGAAAAAACCCACAACAAAGTCTAACGGTACGATGCATGCTGAAAGAGAACTATATTTAACTTAAGAAGTCCTTATATATCTCTCACCTTCGGAGGAGCTTTTGCCTTTGGTAAATTTCAATATCACTCCCCATGAATCCTGGTCTTCAACAGAGAAAGATGGTTGCTCTTCATCATCGCTAGTGCAATAAATACACAGCCCTATTAGGCCGCAAAAAGGGCAAACAATGCTTTGGGGAAATGATAAGCTTTTCCAGGTGTGTGACGGGCCAAGGAGAGGAAGAGCAGAAATGGAATATGCTGACGAGGAGAGAGAAGATTGTAGTTGCGCAATTCCAGATTCTCTCAAACTCCAGTGACACTCGATGAATCGAAGCCGAATGCTAATGAACAAAGAACACAACATATTTTACGAGTTCAGATCTTTAGATCCTATGTCTCGGCCAAGTAGCTTGGCGAATTCACTAGAGGTGGTTGAGTTACAGCTTGAGTGAATTACAACGCTCTCCCGAAACCCCAATCGTAAGAACCCTAGAAAGAAAGAACCAGAAGGAAAAAGAATTACAGTGAGGAAGAAGAAGATCGATTACTATGTTATAATACCAGAACTCGTTACAACGAAAAAATAACTAACTTCCCAGCTGAAATTACCCCTTAGTCCTTAAGCCTTTACATGGTTTGGAGACTTTCTACCGTGCAGGCATATCCCCACAAACTCCACCTTATGCATGTACTACTCATCTCCCTCCCGTGTCTCTTTCTCCCTGACTAGTGAATTCCTTCCAAGCTGTTTTATATACCCCTTGACAGGGTCTTACAGACACTAACTGATGAGGTCATTGATACGTGTGTACCGAGTCTAAAATCTATAACCCGATTCACAACTCACCGCAAGGATACGGATCGTCGTAACACGGGGTCGAACACGAGGACCGGTTGCTAAATCCAAATCTAAATCGAAAATAGATCAAAGCAAGCAAGCAAGTGATGATGGAAGTAATTGGAATCTATAGAAAACGAAATAAGAAATCAATGAAAATGAGTAACCTATCAAACAAGGATGACTACGGGTGTCGGGATCGTATTCGCGTGTATGGGTATATGCTAAGCATGCGAGAATAACGATTATGACTTGTATTCGGGAATCATCAAGCAACAAAGATAGAGAATTCACCTCTCGGTCTACTAACTCCCTACCTACAAAGTAACTCGTCAATCTCTCGATCTATTCAAGTTAACCCTAGGTGCATAAAGAACGCTATCATCAACCCTAGATCGATTAAACCATATCTCTATGTGAATAATATGATCTATCCTATTGATTTTGATCCGAAACCAACTCATATCTCTATGTAGTTTAGAATCTAAGATAATTGACCAAGGGGTTAGCAAACATCAATCCAATAAAAACGCAAATCAATAGAACCGAAATAAATCAAAACCGAAATCCAAGTTAGGGTTCAAACATACCCAAAACACATACGAATCCCTAACCCTTAGTCGTGGATCTACTCACGGTTCATAGAAAACAACAAAAAGTTCTGAGAAAAAGAGATAAAAGAGAGGAAAGAAAGGCTCATGCAGATGTCTAGTCTCCATGATCGAATCTTCCTTCTTCTTCCCGAAATCCCGTGAACTTCTATTCTTCTCTCACCAAAAGCTCTCCAAAAGTCTGTATCTAAGTGTTCTCTAAGGTTCTCCTTGTACTAGGACGTGGCTAGGTATTTTTTATAACCCTAGGGCGACTCTCAAGAGTCCTATTCCCATTCTGATGCTGAAAATCGCGAAACAAGGTTTTTGACTGGATCCGGGCCGATTCCAGGTGGATCCGGACCGGATCCAGATTCCTGGAGTCGAATTCTGCGTTCTTGATCCGGACCGGATCCAGTTGGATCCGGCCCTGCACTGGCATTTTTCTAGTCTTCACGAATTCGCTCATAACTTTCTACTCCAGTGTCGGATTTACGTGATTTTGGTGTCTACGTGAAGCTCTTGAAGAGCTCTACCCAATGGTATAAGTCTCGTACGATTTAGACCTCTGTAGAGAAAGTTGTTGATGTCGCAGCATGAGTACCTCATCCGGACTTCTCCTTTAAGGCTCCAAATAGCTCCTTTTCGAGTCCAATCGTCTTCGAAACCTGTAACTCTGCAAAACTAAAGTACAACCGGGTTTTGTGTCCTAACACGCCTAGAATATCTATGAATGCATGTGATTATCCCGTCAAGCAAGGAGAGACAACCAATGAACCAGTCTTTCCGATCATTCCCGATCCACCACTCACAAGGGAACGAGCAAGGAGCCTGCGTTCAAGAATCAACAAGTTCGTGGTCAAGACCCTTGAAGACAATCCAAGAACCGAAGAAGCTTGCGGATTAAGCAACAAGAGCCTGCTCGTTTTTGAGCTCTTGTTGTCCAACACCTGATTCATCATCATTCGTTGTGGAACACCTGAACAACCACGACCCTACCTGAATTTTGTTGCCACAACAAGCTCTTGAAGTCAAGAAGTCTGATCCCAATCCCTCATAACCGTTAGAGAATCCTGGAGCATCATTCATGGGAGCTTTGGCTAGATTTCTGCAGAATCTCCTCTAGCCGTTACAAGGAGATTGCTGCAGAATTCTTGTTTCCTTTTATGTATTTTCGCCATCTTTCTTTTCCTTTTCTTGTTGCACGAAATTTCCCTCTTTTCCTTTCACTTGTTAGCCTATTTAAAGGCTGCATCTATGTCATTTTTCAGCAGACTTTTCAGAAATAAAAATTGGAGCATTTGTTCTTCTTATTCTCGTGTTGTCTTGAGCAAATACAAGCAATTTCGAGTTTTTCTTTGTGTTAAGGTTTGAGAGAGATTCCTAAGCCCTAGCCAAAGAGTTAGTGACGAAATCAAAGAGTTTTCCATCCCTCTTTGTGGTGTCACCTATCCCATTCCATTCCATTCCTCTTGAAGTGTAATCTGAGTGCTCATAAGCCTAGAACACTTCTCCATCACTATCCCTTGGAATCGTTTGGTGAGAAGCCCATAAGCCTACCGAATCTCCAATCTATCCCGAGCCTTGCTCCATTAGAGAACCGTGCGTGTATCATTTTTGGTATCAGAGCCCGGTTCAAGGCCACACGCAAGGTAACGCTGTTGATTCAATTTTATTCTTGTTATTTTGATTTTGTGAGTGTTTGTGCAAGAAAATGGCTGAGAACGCAGAGAACACTCAAACTGCGATCCTACAAGTCCTGCAACGTCTAGAGGAACGTTTAACGCGTTTAGAGGAGGCACCACGAAGAATACAACCTGTTAGGTTCAATATGCGCCCCAATAACGCAAATCCAGAACCGGATCCACCTGATGCACAACAAAGACCGAGAAGAATGCAAAATCCAAGAGCTCCTCTCGAAGTGGATGAAGATTCTGATCATTCTACTCAGAACCGACGGAGGAGAAATGTTCAAAACCAAAGGTATGTTGATGACAGTGATGAGGAGGATGTACCTAGGAGGCAACCACGAATTCAAAGACACCAAGGTACAGATTTGAAACTCAAACCTCCTACTTTTGCTGGTAAAGTTAACCCTGAAGCTTATCTCGATTGGGAGAGGCGGATGGAAAATATTTTCGATTGCTATACATATACCGAACAGAGGAAGGTTCAATACGCGGCGGCTCAACTCACGGACAATGCACTCACATGGTGGGACCGAGAAATAGCCGAAAGGAGACGTTCTCACTATGATCCAATAATCTCCTGGAGGGAAATGAAACATCTCATGAGAAAGAGGTATGTTCCACCACATTTCCATCGGGATTTACATAGACGATATCGTAAGTTGGCGCAGGGGAGCAGATCGGTTGAAGACTACTTTGAGGAGTTTGAGCATCTTCGGAATCGATTAGAGATAGAAGAGGATGATGAGACTGTTATGACTCAATTCCTAGACGGACTACAAGAACGCATTGCAAGAAAGGTAGAAAGACAAGTTTACCATGATATCCATGATCTTTTACATCTTGCTATACAAATAGAGCAGCAGATACACAAGAAACAAGCTAGGACAAACCGGTCCAGAATGCCTAGCAATGTGTATCCGAGAACCGAGAGCAAAGGACACAACATGCCCACCTCAAAACCTGTTCAAGAGGATCCAAAGAACAAAGGAAAGGGCATTGCAACATCCAAAGGTGAAACTTCTGTAAGTAACAAATCTAACACTCCGAGCCACGAGATTCTTTGTTACAAGTGCAGGTGATACGCACCTCGGTCCAATTCACGTCCACAAACACAAGGAGATTTCGGACAGATTGGACAGATTTAGGTTTTCTCGGTAAACAAGGGATAGGTTGCGATTTAAGGTAATTTTCTTTAAGATAGAGACTCAAACCTGAGGTTCTGATCCTAGGATACTCACTCTAAGGTTTAGGGTCGAAAATTGTAGAAGAAACAAGAAGAAAAAGATAGTGTTCTCGGACACACCAAGAACAAGGCTCGGACACACCA
>NW_010965123.1:88400-88612 GCF_000463585.1 Tarenaya hassleriana
TCACTTGTTAGCCTATTTAAAGGCTGCATCTATGTCATTTTTCAGCAGACTTTTCAGAAATAAAAATTGGAGCATTTGTTCTTCTTATTCTCGTGTTGTCTTGAGTAAATACAAGCAATTTCGAGTTTTTTCTTTGTGTTAAGGTTTGAGAGAGATTCCTAAGCCCTAGCCAAAGAGTTAGTGACGAAATCAAAGAGTTTTCCATCCCTCTT
>NW_010965123.1:89348-90738 GCF_000463585.1 Tarenaya hassleriana
TGATATGCTCAAAGCCGAGCATTCTTGCCTCCATGGTGGTGATAAGAGTGTGCCTCCTTGAGAGTGCATCTGCCACCACATTATCCTTGCCTTTCTTGTACTTGATCACATATGGGAATGCTGCACAAGGAATGAAATGCGCCATCTTTGAAAACCTGTCAACAACAACAAAGATGGAATCTTTGTTCCGGATTTTTGGAAGTCCAAGAACAAAGTCCATAGAAATGTCAGTCCAAGGACAAGTAGGAATAGGTAAGGGAAGATACAAACCGTGCGGGTGTGTCTTAGACTTCGCTTGATGGCATTGAACACATCGAGCACAATGTCGTTCGACATCCCGTTTGAGACGTGGCCAAAAGAAATGCTCCTTTACTACAGCGAGTGTCTTGTCCACGCCAAAGTGTCCCATGAGTGCTCTCGGTCAGAAACGATGGTCTTAGGCAGCCCATGAATCCTCACGATCTCCTTAAAGAACATATCAACTATGTAAGAGGCGTCATTTGTCTTTGCACAAGGAATGAAGTGCGCCATCTTGGAAAACCTGTCAACAACAACAAAGATGGAGTCTTTGTTCCGGATTTTTGGAAGTCCAAGCATGAGTTACTTTTGGAAGACATTGTGGAGAAAACTCGGAACCAAGCTTTTGTTCTCTACAACCTCTCATCCTCAAACCGATGGGCAAACGGAGGTTGTCAACCGCACTTTGGGGACGTTGTTGCGAGCAGCTATAGAGAGAAACTTGAAGAATTGGCTGGACTCCATTCCCCATGTCGAGTTTGCATACAACCGAGCTATCCATTCGGCAACAAAGCATTCACCCTTTGAGGTTGTCTACGGATTCAACCCCATCACTCCGTTGGATCTCTCGCCTATTCCAAACAAGGAAATGGTCAGCCTTGATGGGCAGCAAAAGGCCGAGAGTGTGATGAAGTTGCATGCAAAAGTCCGGGAGAATATTGCAAGGAGAACGGAGCAATATGCACAACAAGCAAACAAGGGGCGAAAGAAGATCACTTTCAATGAGGGAGATTGGGTGTGGCTACATCTAAGGCCGGAGCGCTTTCCAAACAAGAGAACATCCAAGCTAGCACCAAGAGGAGATGGCCCATTCCGCGTGATTGAGAAGATCAACGACAATGCCTACCGTTTGGAGCTTCCCGGTGAGTATAACGTATCTTCTACTTTCAATATAGCTGACTTGCTTCCTTTTGATGCAGGAGATTCTGTTTTGAGGTCAAAACCTTCCCAAGGGGAAGGAGATGATGAGGTCAGCCGAGCATTCTTGCCTCCATGGTGGTGATAAGAGTGTGCCTCCTTGAGAGTGCATCTGCCACCACATTATCCTTGCCTTTCTTGTACTTGATCACATATGGGAATGCCTCAATGAACT
>NW_010965123.1:92631-125966 GCF_000463585.1 Tarenaya hassleriana
AAATCAAAACCGAAATCCAAGTTAGGGTTCAAACATACCCAAAACACATACGAATCCCTAACCCTTAGTCGTGGATCTACTCACGGTTCATAGAAAACAACAAAAAGTTCTGAGAAAAAGAGATAAAAGAGAGGAAAGAAAGGCTCATGCAGATGTCTAGTCTCCATGATCGAATCTTCCTTCTTCTTCCCGAAATCCCGTGAACTTCTATTCTTCTCTCACCAAAAGCTCTCCAAAAGTCTGTATCTAAGTGTTCTCTAAGGTTCTCCTTGTACTAGGACGTGGCTAGGTATTTTTTATAACCCTAGGGCGACTCTCAAGAGTCCTATTCCCATTCTGATGCTGAAAATCGCGAAACAAGGTTTTTGACTGGATCCGGGCCGATTCCAGGTGGATCCGGACCGGATCCAGATTCCTGGAGTCGAATTCTGCGTTCTTGATCCGGACCGGATCCAGTTGGATCCGGCCCTGCACTGGCATTTTTCTAGTCTTCACGAATTCGCTCATAACTTTCTACTCCAGTGTCGGATTTACGTGATTTTGGTGTCTACGTGAAGCTCTTGAAGAGCTCTACCCAATGGTATAAGTCTCGTACGATTTAGACCTCTGTAGAGAAAGTTGTTGATGTCGCAGCATGAGTACCTCATCCGGACTTCTCCTTTAAGGCTCCAAATAGCTCCTTTTCGAGTCCAATCGTCTTCGAAACCTGTAACTCTGCAAAACTAAAGTACAACCGGGTTTTGTGTCCTAACACGCCTAGAATATCTATGAATGCATGTGATTATCCTGTGAAACCTAGACAAACTCTCATCAAAATATAGAGAAGAATAGGAGTTATCTGTCATCGACTTAGATGAGCTAAACGAGGAGCAAGCGGAGCAAGGAAACCATGGAACGCACAAAGGAGCTGAGGAGCACAAAGGAGCCAAGGAGGAGGACAAGCAAGGAGAGACAACCAATGAACCAGTCTTTCCGATCATTCCCGATCCACCACTCACAAGGGAACGAGCAAGGAGCCTGCGTTCAAGAATCAACAAGTTCGTGGCCAAGACCCTTGAAGACAATCCAAGAACCGAAGAAGCTTGCGGATTAAGCAACAAGAGCCTGCTCGTTTTTGAGCTCTTGTTGTCCAACATCTGATTCATCATCATTCATTGTGGAACACCTGAATAGCCACGACCCTACCTGAATTTTGTTGCCTCAACAAGCTCTTGAAGTCAAGAAGTCTGATCCCAATCCCTCATAACCGTTAGAGAATCCTGGAGCATCATTCATGGGAGCTTTGGCTAGATTTCTGCAGAATTGAAGACTTACCATAGGTGAATTGGAGATTGATTTCTTGCCATATTCATCACTAGCCGTTACAAGGAGATTGCTGCAGAATTCTTGTTTCCTTTTATGTATTTTCGCCATCTTTCTTTTCCTTTTCTTGTTGCATGAAATTTTCCTCTTTTCCTTTCACTTGTTAGCCTATTTAAAGGCTGCATCTATGTCATTTTTCAGCAGACTTTTCAGAAATAAAAATTGGAGCATTTGTTCTTCTTATTCTCGTGTTGTCTTGAGTAAATACAAGCAATTTCGAGTTTTTTCTTTGTGTTAAGGTTTGAGAGAGATTCCTAAGCCCTAGCCAAAGAGTTAGTGACGAAATCAAAGAGTTTTCCATCCCTCTTTGTGGTGTCATCTATTCCATTCCATTCCATTCCTCTTGAAGTGTAATCTGAGTGCTCATAAGTCTAGAACACTTCTCCACTATTTTCTCTTTGGAATCATTCGGTGAGAAGCTCCTAAGCCTACCGAATCTCCAAACTATCTGAGCCTTGCTCCATTGGACAACCGTGCGTGTATCATTTTTGGTATCAGAGCCCGGTTCAAGGCCACATGCAAGGTAACACTGTTGATTCGATTGTATTCTTGTTATTTTGATTTTGTGTGTGTTTGTGCAAGAAAAATGGCTGAGAACGCAGAGAACACTCAAACTGCAATCCTACCAGTCCTGCAACGCCTAGAGGAACGTTTAACACGTTTAGAAGAGGCACCCCGAAGAATGCAACCCATTAGGTTCAATGTGCAGCCCAACAATGAAAATCTTGATCCGGATCCACGGGATGCACAACCACGAAGGGTGCAAAATCAGAGGGCTCGTGAAGAAGGTGGCGATGAATCTGATAATTCTGTTCAGAATAGAAAGAGAAGAAACAATAGACACCAAAGGCATATTGAGGAGGAAAGTGATGAAGAAGATGTGCCTAGGAGGCCACAAAGAGCTCCAAGGCACCAGGGTACAGATTTGAAACTCAAACCTCCTACTTTTGTTGGTAAAGTTAACCCTGAAGCTTATCTCGATTGGGAGAGGCGGATGGAAAATATTTTCGATTGTTATACATATACCAAACAGAGAAAGGTTCAGTACGCGGCGGCTCAACTCACGGACAATGCACTCACATGGTGGGACCGAGAAATAGCCGAAAGGAGACGTTCTCAATATGATCCAATAATCTCCTGGAGAGAAATGAAACATCTCATGAGAAAGAGGTATGTTCCACCTTCCATCGGGATTTACATAGACGATATCGTAAGTTGGCGCAGGGGAACAGATCAGTTGAAGACTACTTTGAGGAGTTTGAGCATCTTCGGAATCGATTAGAGATAGAAGAGGATGATGAGACTGTTATGGCTCAATTCCTAGACGGACTACAAGAACGCATTATATTGCAAGAAAGGTAGAAAGACAAGTTTACCATGATATTCATGACCTTTTACATCTTGTTGTGCAAATAGAGCAGCAGATACACAAGAAATAAGCTAGGACAAACCGGTCCAGAATGCCTAACAATGTGTATCCGAGAACCGAGAGCAAAGGACACAACATGCCCACCTCAAAATCTGTTCAGGAGGATCCAAAGAACAAAGGAAAGGGTATTGCCACATCCAAAGGTGAAACATCTGTAGGTAACAAATCTAACACTCCGAGCCATGAGATTGTTTGTTACAAGTGCAGGGGTCGAGGACATTATGCTCGTGATTGTCCAAACAAGCGTATAATGGTCATCACCAAGGCTGGAGATTATGATTCTTTGGATGAGGAAGAGGTTGAAAATCTGGAAGAAGATGTTGAATATCCGGATAGTGGGGAACTACTTGTCACACGACGAGTCTTGAGCACCATGACTTCCCCAGAAGAAACAGCACAACGTGAAACCATTTTCCACAGCCGTTGTACCGTGAAGAACAAGGTATGTGGGTTAATCATAGATAGCGGTTCCTGCACTAATGTTGCTAGTGTTTACATGGTGAAGAAGCTAGGGCTCGAAACGGAAAAGCATCCCCACCCTTATAAGCTACAGTGGCTGAACAACCAAGGAGAGCTTAAGGTGAATGAACGGGTGAAAATCTCGTTTACATTGGGAGATACCAAGATGAGGTAATGTGCGATGTGGTTCCTATGCAAGCTGGTCATGTTCTCCTTGGAAGACCATGGCAATTCGACCGAGAGGTTAAGCATGATGGTAGGACAAATCACTACTCTTTCATGTTTAATAAGCGTAAGATTTCATTAGCACCTTTTAGCCCTTTACAAATACATGAAATGCAATTGAGGTTGTCTAAGGAAGTTGAGGATAGCAAGAAACCGAATTTCTATGTCAAACCGAGCATGGTAAGTAAAGCTTTGGTTGATGAACGAGTTGTACTACTCATGGTCTTTAAAGATGTTTTGAGTACAGGATTCGAAGAGAAAGAGCTTCCTTCCGAGATCACACGGATTCTAGAGCGGTTTAAGGATGTATTTCCGGAAGAAACTCCACCGGGGCTACCACCAACGAGAGGAATCGAGCATCAAATCGATTTGATCCCGGGAGCACCTCTTCCAAACAGACCCGCGTATCGAATGAACCCCGAAGAGACCAAAGAGCTACAAAAACAGGTACAAGAGTTATTGGAAAAGGGTTATATTCGTGAAAGTTTGAGTCCATGTGCAGTTCCCGTTTTACTCGTCCCAAAGAAAGATGGAACATGGAGGATGTGCGTGGATTGTCGGGCTATCAACAATATCACAGTCAAATACCGACATCATATCCCGCGTTTGGACGACATGTTGGACGAGCTTAGTGGAGCCACTATCTTCTCAAAGGTAGATTTAAAAAGCGGCTATCACCAAGTCAGAATGCGCGAAGGTGACGAATGGAAAACCGCATTCAAAACGAAGCATGGGCTGTACGAGTGGTTAGTCATGCCCTTCGGCTTAACCAACGCACCAAGTACATTCATGAGGCTCATGAATCATGTCCTACGAGCCTTCATTAGTAAATTCGTTGTGGTTTATTTCGATGATATTCTGATTTATAGCAAATATCTTGTCGATCATTACGTCAAAGGTCCTGCGTAACAGGAGGACTATAAAAGCGTGTATGAGGTACGAAATGAATCATGTGCTGGATTGTAGATAGTCAAGACGGGATTTGTACCTCTCGTAAAAGAGAGAGATATCGCTGGGCCCCTCGTGTGAGCGAGACTGTAGAAATGTGTGGCCGCACTATAGACGAACGTCGTCTATTTCAGACAGTCAAACTCAGTGAACGAGAAAGCAGTCGAATCAGATAAGGTGGCTTGTCCATGCCTTATATTCGACATATGATATCATGATACAAAAGGATCATCAAACGGAATCATCGTTGGCGTTCGTAGGATCACGAACAAACTCTATTCGAGATAGGTAGTCATAGTGTCTTGCTAGAGACCGCCTATGACTTGTGTAACCGAAATAAGAGATTTCGTGTTATACTGCTATATCGGATGAGCCTACAGGGTCACACACACAGGAAAGGACGAATGCGCGAGAAGAGACGAGAAAATCCCGGTGGAGCGGAGGCCAGACCGACCGGTCCAGAAGGTCTGGACCGATCGGTTCAGCTAACCCAGACCGATTGATCTAGACGTAGACCGGTCGGTCCAGAGGTAACGTATAAGGTCCAGAAATTGTTCTAGACCGGTCGGTCCAGACGTTAAGCTCCAGACCGATCGGTCCAGACGTCGGAATTTACTAAACTCGCTCTAATTAGGGTTTTAAAGGGAAGAAACTTTGGGGAACGCCACCCAACTCTTTTGGGACGATTTTCAGACCCTAGGGAGAGGTTTGGAGAGTGATAAAGCTAAGAGAAAGATCCCTGAAACCCTTGCGTAAAGAAGAAAGCGTTCTTCAGTCCTAGCAGACAAGTTCCAACCGTTGGAATCCTTTCCGCCGTGTGGATACGTGTAGAGGGCAAGGTATTCTTCCTGCCTACAGTGATCAGACGCGTTCTTCGATTGATACAGGCCCCGGATCGATTGAGGTAAGCGTTCTAACGTTTCTACAAGATCATGCATGATAGGTTTTAGGGTTTCATCAAAATTTTTGTTTTTCATCCGCTGCGCAAACCCTAGAACTGATCTCTTAGGAATTAGATTCGCTCTTGAGATCCCAGGAAAACCCAACAAAATCGATTTGATCCCGGAAACACCTCTTCCAAACAGATCCGCGTATCGCATGAACCCCGAAGAGACCAAAGAGCTACAAAAACAGGTGCAAGAGTTATTGGAAAAGGGTTATATTCATGAAAGTTTGAGTCCATGTGTAGTTCCCGTTTTTACTCGTCCCGAAGAAAGATGGAACATGGAGGATGTGCGTGGATTGTCGGGCTATCAACAACATCACAGTCAAATACCGACATCCTATCCCGAGTTTGGACGACATGTTGGACGAGCTTAGTGGAGCCACTATCTTCTCAAAGGTAGATTTAAAAAGCGGCTATCACCAAGTCAGAATGCGCGAAGGGGACGAATGGAAAACCGCATTCAAAACAAAGCATGGGCTGTACGAATGGTTAGTCATGCCCTTCGGCTTAACCAACGCACCAAGTACATTCATGAGGCTAATGAATCATGTCCTACGAGCCTTCATTGGTAAATTCGTTGTGGTTTATTTCGATGATATTCTGATTTATAGCAAATGTCTTGTTGATCATGTGACACATCTTGAGCTAGTCATGGAGACCTTCCGAAGAGAGAAACTTTATGCTAATCTCAAGAAGTCCACATTCTGCACTAATGAGGTTGTCTTTTTAGGATTTGTTGTGAGTTCACAGGGGTTACGTGTAGATGAAGAAAAGATCAAAGCAATCTGAGATTGGTCATCCCCTACAATCGTCGGACATGTGCGGAGCTTCCATGGCTTGGCTAGCTTCTACCGTCGGTTTGTTCGTGACTTTAGCAGCCTTGCAGCCCCTCTTACGTCCATCATCAAGAAAGATAAGCCATTCGAGTGAGGAGAAGCGCAAGAGAAGGCATTCAACACGTTAAAGGAGCAACTCACGAGGGCACCCGTCTTAGTCCTTCCCGACTTTGACAAGGTATTTGAAATAGAATGTGATGCATCCGGTGTGGGTATTGGAGTTGTTTTGATGCAGGAGAAACGACCCGTGGCCTACTTTAGCGAAAAGCTAAATGGAGCAACACTCAACTATCCCAAATATGACAAGGAGCTATATTCTTTGGTGCGAGCATTACAAACGTGGCAACACTACCTATTGGCGAAGGAGTTCATCATACATACGGATCACGAGACCCTCAAGCAACTCAAAGGACAGACTACGCTCAAGAAGAGGCATGCGAGGTGGATGGAGTTCATTGAGGCATTCCCATATGTGATCAAGTACAAGAAAGGCAAGGATAATGTGGTGGCAGATGCACTCTCAAGGAGGCACACTCTTATCACCACCATGGAGGCAAGAATGCTCGGCTTTGAGCATATCACAGGCCTGTACTGCGACGATCCAGAGCTCGGGGATATCTATGAGGGGTGCAACAAAGGAGCATATGGATCATTCTACAAGGAAGGCGATTACTTGTTCCGAGAGCGCAGATTGTGCATTCCACAATGCTCAATGAGGGATCTCATTCTTCAAGAAGCGCATGGAGGAGCACTCATGGGACACTTTGGCGTGGACAAGACACTCGCTGTAGTAAAGGAGCATTTCTTTTGGCCACGTCTCAAACGGGATGTCGAACGACATTGTGCTCGATGTGTTCAATGCCATCAAGCGAAGTCTAAGACACACCCGCACGGTTTGTATCTTCCCTTACATATTCCTACTTGTCCTTGGACTGACATTTCTATGGACTTTGTTCTTGGACTTCCAAAAATCCGGAACAAAGACTCCATCTTTGTTGTTGTTGACAGGTTTTCCAAGATGGCGCACTTCATTCCTTGTGCAAAGACAAATGACGCCTCTTACATAGTTGATATGTTCTTTAAGGAGATCGTGAGGATTCATGGGCTGCCTAAGACCATCGTTTCTGACCGAGACACGAAGTTCATGAGTTACTTTTGGAAGACATTGTGGAGAAAACTCGGAACCAAGCTTTTGTTCTCTACAACCTGTCATCCTCAAACCGATGGGCAAACGGAGGTTGTCAACCGCACTTTGGGGACGTTGTTACGAGCAGCTATAGGGAGAAACTTGAAGAATTGGCTGGACTCCATTCCCCATGTCGAGTTTGCATACAACCGAGCTATCCATTCGGCAACAAAGCATTCACCCTTTGAGGTTGTCTACGGATTCAACCCCATCACTCCGCTGGATCTCTCGCCTATTCCAAACAAGGAAATGGTCAGCCTTGATGGGCAGCAAAAGGCCGAGAGTGTGATGAAGTTGCATGCAAAAGTCCGGGAGAATATTGCAAGGAGAACGGAACAATATGCACGACAAGCAAACAAGGGGCGAAAGAAGATCACTTTCAATGAGGGAGATTGGGTGTGGCTACATCTAAGGCCGGAGCGCTTTCCAAACAAGAGAACATCCAAGCTAGCACCAAGAGGAGATGGCCCATTCCGTGTGATTGAGAAGATCAACGACAATGCCTACCGTTTGGAGCTTCCCGGTGAGTATAACGTATCTTCTACTTTCAATATAGCTGACTTGCTTCCTTTTGATGCAGGAGATTCTGTTTTGAGGTCAAAACCTTCCCAAGGGGGAGGAGATGATGAGGTCATCCACTTAGATGAGCTAAACGAGGAGCAAGCGGAGCAAGGAAACCATGGAACGCACAAAGGAGCTGAGGAGCACAAAGGAGCCAAGGAGGAGGACAAGCAAGGAGAGACAACCAATGAACCAGTCTTTCCGATCATTCCCGATCCACCACTCACAAGGGAACGAGCAAGGAGCCTGCGTTCAAGAATCAACAAGTTCGTGGCCAAGACCCTTGAAGACAATCCAAGAACCGAAGAAGCTTGTGGATTAAGCAACAAGAGCCTGCTCGTTTTTGAGCTCTTGTTGTCCAACACCTGATTCATCATCATTCGTTGTGGAACACCAGAACAGCCACGACCCTACCTGAATTTTGTTACCACAACAAGCTCTTGAAGTCAAGAAGTCTGATCCCAATCCCTCATAACCGTTAGAGAATCCTGGAGCATCATTCATGGGAGCTTTGGCTAGATTTCTGCAGAATTGAAGACTTACCATAGCTGAATTGGAGATTGATTTCTTGCCATATTCATCACTAGCCGTTACAAGGAGATTGCTGCAGAATTCTTGTTTCCTTTTATGTATTTTCGCCATCTTTCTTTTCCTTTTCTTGTTGCACGAAATTTCCCTCTTTTCCTTTCACTTGTTAGCCTATTTAAAGGCTGCATCTATGTCATTTTTCAGCAGACTTTTCAGAAATAAAAATTGGAGCATTTGTTCTTCTTATTCTCGTGTTGTCTTGAGCAAATACAAGAAATTTCGAGTTTTTCTTTGTGTTAAGGTTTGAGAGAGATTCCTAAGCCCTAGCCAAAGAGTTAGTGACGAAATCAAAGAGTTTTCCATCCCTCTTTGTGGTGTCACCTATCCCATTCCATTCCATTCCTCTTGAAGTGTAATCTGAGTGCTCATAAGCCTAGAACACTTCTCCATCACTATCCCTTGGAATCGTTTGGTGAGAAGCCCATAAGCCTACCGAATCTCCAATCTATCCCGAGCCTTGCTCCATTAGAGAACCGTGCGTGTATCAAGAGTGCATCCAAACATACTTAGAGTGCATCGAAACACGTATAGAGTGTTGAGGAACAAAGGAACCACGAAGAAGCACACATAGAAGACGAAGAGCATGAAGGATCTGAGAGTGAAGCCTTGAGTTTCTTGAGTAACACTCAAGGTGACAAAGCCTCAGATACAAACAGAGGGTTCCAAGATGCTGAAGACATGGATTCAAGTGGAGACTTTGAGAGATCAAATCAGATCAGATGTGACCGTTTGATAGCTTCAAATCTGCTGGAGATTCACTTACATCAAGAGAAATCACAATCTGCTCATACTTAGGATATTTCCTTTTATGTATTCAATCTTGCTTAATTTTCCATGTACATAGGCAGCAGTATTATTCACTTTCCCTATCGTGATCTGTACAGATTTCTATAAATTGTAATTCTAAGTTATCAAAGAAATATACAGAACTAAGTAACCTAATTTGGTTACCTTCTTCCTTACATCTCTTGAGTTCTTCTCTCTTTACCTTGCTTCAGATCATAGTTGCTCGAATTTGGTTAACCTTAGCTCAGATTTCTTTATGGTATCAGAGCTCTAAGGTCCAAATCTAACGTTCTACGGTCTCTACTCTTTCATATTATCTTTTCTGATCCATTTCCCCAAATCTGTTCGGTTGATAATGGAGAATTCCTTGAAACCCATTCCTATCACCTTAAATGGTGAAAACTATTTTTATTGGTCCAAAGCAGTCAAAGCTACACTGAGTAGCAAGGGGTTATGGCACCACATTGTTGAACACGAGTTCCCTTCCTCTCCAGTTTTTGAGACGCAAGAAGGAGTTCCCGTGCAAGTTCCACAAACCCAACAAGCTGCTCGTGTTGAAAGGGCGAAATGGCATCAAGAAGACCAACTAGCCCTGGTCCTTTTGCAAGGATCGCTTGATCAGAATGTGCTCCAATCCTACATAGCCCTGGATTCAGCAAAAGCTTTGTGGGACGCACTCAAAGATGTCTACGGTAACTTATCAAACATTAGCCGTATTTATGAAATCAAAAAGAAGTTGTCTATGTTGCAACAACAAGGCCGGCCTTTTAACAAGATTCAAGGCGACTACACAGCTCTTTGGAATGAATTGGAAGAGATTAGACCTGTCACGATGGATGCTAAAATAGTGCTGGAACGTGCCGAGGAGGATAAGGTGTTTGGGCTTCTGCTTACATTGGATACATCCTACAATGATTTGGTGTATCATATTCTACGCCAAACCAAACTTCCGCCCTACTCCGAGGTATGTATGATGATCAAACGTGAAGAGGGTGGCAGAAACTTGTTTGCAGGCTCCCTTGAGATGGCACACTTCACCAAACGGTACCCAGCCTCACGGGAGAAGAGGACGTTGCTGTGTGATCACTGCAAGAAACCGGGACACTCCAAAGATAGATGTTGGATTCTTAATCCGCACCTCAAACCCTCTCGTTACAAAGATCATACTCCCATGAAAGGAGCAGCCTTAAGTGCCGGCAATACCATCTCCTTCTCTCAAGAAGAATTCAAGCAATTCGTCCTTGCAATGAAGGAGAAGGATAGTGGTAACTTCTCTTCTCTTCTAACACCTCATATTGTGATTGATTCTGGTGCTACCTCACACATGTTTAAGGATAAACATCTGTTTCTTAGTATTGATAAGTCCTATGGCATGGTTACTGTGGCTAATGGTAAGTTCGTGCCCATTGAAGGCAATGGAACCGTTAAGTTATTTGGTATTGAATTTCAGGCTCTCTATGTCCCACAATTCAGTACAAATCTCTTGTCTATTCCTAAATTTGTTGAAGACACCGATTGTCGGGTTATTTTTTATGCTAACCAAGTGTTGTTTCAGGATACTAAATCTGAGCAACCTTTTGGCAAAGGAATAAAGAAGGGCAACCTCTACTATGTTCAAGATTCGAATTGTTTTCCTCATTCTACATTTCATGTTTCTGATTCTGTTTGGCATGCTCGGTTAGGCCATCCACATAATAAGGTTTTACGTTTACTTTTTCCTCAAGCAAAAGACATTGTTACTCATGGACATTGTGATGCTTGTGTGCTTGGTAAACATTGTCGCTATGTTTTTCCGACATCCACAACAACTTATGACAATGCTTTTGATTTGGTACATTCTGATGTATGGACTTCGCCAATCTTTTCAAGAGATCACTACAAATACTTCGTTACATTCATCGATGAGAAAACAAAATTTACTTGGTTATATCTCATGAAAAACAAGAGTGATGTTTTCGAAATTTTCAAGACATTTCTCGCTTTTGTTACTAACCAATTTGCTACAAAGATCAAATGCTTAAGAACAGATAATGGCGGGGAATATACAAGTACTGCTTTCCGGAGCTTTCTTAATCAACATGGTATCATTCATCAACGATCATGCCCTAATACACCGCAACAAAATGGAGTTGCGGAACGGAAGAACCGCCATCTGATGGAGGTCACTCGAACACTCCTTTTTCACCGAAATGTGCCCAAAACATACTGGAGTGATGCGGTCAAAACAGCATGTCACCTTATCAACAGACTTCCCACACAAGTTCTTCGGGATAAGTCTCCCTTTGAGGTACTCTATCACCGTAAAGATTCTCTTGACCACTTACGTGTTTTTGGCTGTGTGTGTTATTTGTGACTCTTTCCCATGATGCAATCTTCACAGAATTGCAGGTCTTTGATTCTGGTTTTGTCCAACAATCCTTTTTGAACCATAAGCTGCAATCCTTTGTTGCTCATATGCCCAAATCTTCTATGCCACAAGAGTGTATCATCTTTAACTCTAGTGATGTTCACTTCACCTTCCAGAGTCTCATCTTAAAGAACATACAGTCCTTGTTCCAGATTTCCACACATCAACATTGTAGAACCTTTAAATACTTGAAGCTTGCCTCCTTGTGATTTGTAAAATATCCCGAGACTATCCAATGAACCTAGAGAGATCAGATTTAGTTTTAGTTCAGGTATATATCTTACCTGACTTAGAATTCTGATCTTCCCGTCATGAAACTTAATCTTGATATCTCCCATGCCTTTAACCTCGCATGAGCCATTGTTACCCATTAACACCTTTCCGCCTTCACTCTCTTTGAAGGTGGTAAACCAATCCCATCTTGGTGTCATGTGATATGTGCAGCCAGAGTCTAAAATCCATTGCTTCCCTGGTTCCCTGTCGGAGACAGTCAACACTTCTGTCTCCATTTCATTTCCAGACGTTGCAGCCACTTCTCCAGCTTGGGTTCCTTGATTTTCCAGGAATTTCTTCCTGTTCCTACATTTCCTTTTGAAATGCCCTTCTTTTCCGCAAAACCAGCAGCCAGTTTCACTTTTAACCTTCGGTTTCCCTTTCCCTTTCCCTTTGGCTTGCTTTCCCTTTTGGTTCTTGAAGTTCCTTTTACCAGGCTTCCCTTTTACCAGCAAACCCTCTCCCGAGCTAATCTTGGTCTTGGCCCTGAACTCTAACTCTTTGGAGTAAATCGCGGATGTGATATCATCCAAGGTTATATCTTCTTTTCTGGAAAATCTTATAGTATCCTTTAATGATTCATATCTCTCTGGTAAAGAGTTCAGGAGATACATAATCTGGTCTTCCTCTGTGATATCTACCTGGAGAGTCAAGAGATCTCCTATCAATTTCAAAAATGTATCCAGATTTTCTTCCATTTGTTTGGATTCATCCATCTTATACCCACAAAGTTTCTGCTTCAGATACATCTTATTCGGCAATGTTTTGAGCACCAATTCACGTTCCAAAGCCTTCCAGATACCCTCAGCTAGTTGCTCAGTCTTTTACCTTCCTCATCACCTGGTCTCCTAAACATAGGAATATCAGGTTACGAACCCTTTGACTCTTTTCGAGTCTTGCCTCCTGAGGAAAAATTCCTCCTTTCTTAATTGCTGGAATTTATTTTCCTTCTCTTTCTGTTTTTATTTATGTTTCATCAGATTCACTAATTTGTTCTTCCTTTCCGAACACATATCCCTCCACCAGAGTATCATTCAATTGTAAGATATTCAAGCTTGCTAAGATCTTATCTTTCCATAACGAGAAATCGACCTTACCGCCATATTTCTCAACATCCAACTTCACCACCATTGGAGCGATGTCATTTCTGATCGGGGTTTCTTTCAGACGGTGTCTGTAGTTCAATTCCGATCCAAGTCTTCGATCTTGCAAGAATGAAGTTCCCGTTGTCGAGACCGTGCTCTGATACCAATTGTAATTGCGCAATTACAGATTCTCTCAAACTCCAATGACACTCGATGAATCAAAGCCGAATGTTAATGAACAAAGAACACAACAGATTTTACGAGTTCAGATCTTTAGATCCTACGTCTCGGCCAAGTAGCTTGGCGAATTCACTAGAGGTGATTGAGTTACAGCTTGAGTGAATTACAACGCTCTCCCGAAACCCCAATCGTAAGAACCCTAGAAAGAAAGACCCAAAAGGAAAAAGAATTACAGTGAGAAAGAAGAAGATCGATTACTCCGTTATAATACTAGAGCTCGTTACAACGAAAAAATAACTAACTTCCCAGCTGAAATTACCCCTTAGTCCTTAAGCCTTTACAAAGATAAAAAAGAGAAGCAGAATTAAGGGGAGGATCGCGTGCTGTGGAGGGTGAGATTCCTAAGGGTGGTTATCACATATGTATACATACTAGCTGCTTGTATAGGTTGTTTAATCATTAGTGTGTTAGTGGGTTGGTTATATATATAGCCAGCGTGTTTTTCTGCAAGGGGTATCAGAAATCTTAAGAGTATTGTGATTGGAGAGGTTAATAGAGAGTGGTGTTCCTCTCTAAACCTTGGTGGGGAATGGAGAGTGGTGTTCCTCTCTAAACCTTGCTGTTGTTTCCTTTTTTTGGGTATTTCCTTAACACAAATCAGTATTATCCTTACAAGGTTCTATCAGGAAAACACAATATCACGGATTTTCTTTTTCAGACTCTTTTTTATAATCAAAATGTGGTATTTCTATTCTTATAACTTATACAAAAGCTTTTCAAACCTATACAAGATAGGTGAAAAGCCAATACAACCAAAAGAGATCTTGTGACCGGTATCGTCCCGATCTAGTGGTTAACAAGAGATTCCTAATTGGATTAGATTATAGTAATTCTTTAAGCTTTCTTCTTCTTCTTCTATAATCATAGAATCTCTCTGTCCATCAAGGACATATATTCAATCAATCCAGAATGTTGAAACTATACCTCAACGTCAGGAATAGCGCGATCAGTTTGGAACTGGAAGAAAGAATTCCGAAGCAGATACGCAGGATCACCATCTTCAGACCGCAACTGATTAAGAAGCATGTTATAGCTCAAGTGGAAGGCACTGAAAAAACAAAGGAAAATAATCGTCAACACATATGTAAAATAACCAAAACTCTTCAAGTAACATCCACTAAATCAACACGCCGAGGGGTAACATTCATTCGACTGAATCGACTGGGTATCTATGGGTAATATTCAAAAGATTTGACATTAACAGAATCAAGTAAACCTTTGTCCATGAACTCCAGGGGGACATTATGAATACCTTTAACACTTACACAGCATATTACCTGTTTAAAGAATCAGAACTTCCTTTGAGCATTGATTTAGCAATAGCAGGTTTCATCTTCTCATCAACCATGAAGGTACAGGTACCACGCTTGTCAATGCCTCGACGTCCGGCACGACCACTCATTTGTATGTACTCTCCACTAGATAACCATCTGAACTTGTCTCCATCAAACTTATGCACATTTGTAAATACAACTGTTTTTGCAGGCATGTTCAATCCAATACTGAAAGTCTCTGTTGCAAACAAACACTGAATGATGATAAGTCAGACTTATGAAACAGAAAGAAAACTAGGAAGAGTGAACAAAAAGCCAGAATGGGGGGAAACTCGACAAAGAAAGTCATTGATGCATTTCCAAGAAGAAAATGAACACAGAAGGTCTGAAAATCCACGTTACCAGTTAGAGTTCGACAAATTTATAATACGTGTCTTCAACTTATTAATATAGGATAAAGAAAATTAATTTCATGCCACAAGTTACAGTAGCCACTAAGTTTGAAACATGACCTCTAGAAAGGGGTTTTATCAAAAATACCCCTATTATGCTACAAAGACTTCACAGCATACCCCTATAAAAATAAAAATAAAAACTACTTCAAAACATACCTTTATAATTATGTTATTCCCAAAATATCCATTGGCGTGGGTCCCAATGACAGAAACATTAATGAAAAGAGAGAGAGAAAAGCAGTTTTCGATTTCCTAGGAAAAAATTTAAATATTTTAAAAATTTTAAAACTCCCTCCATCACAAAAAAATAAATATTTTCGCGTGAATTTTAAAAATTTTCGGTGTGACCAGTGTGACTAGTGTGACCAATGTGACCAATATGACTAGTGTGACCAAAACTAAAATTTGAACGGTGTTACCAGTGTGACCAATGTGACTAGTGTGACCAGTGTGACCAATGTGACTAGTGTGACCAAAACTAAATTTTGAACGGTGTGACCAGGGTGACTAGTGTGACTAGTGTGACCAGTGTGACCAAAATTAAATTTTAAACGGTGTAATCAATATGACGTACCTTTGTTTTCGTTGTCAATCCGTTCCATTATCGCTCCGAACATTTATTTGAAATTAAATATGCACCTCTTGCATATTCTTCGACAGATTTGCTATGCATCTATCTCATTTTCATAAAAAAACCACACGATTCACTCTAACAATCATAAAACTCAAACCCAAAACACAAAGTTCATGCATCGAACCAATCTCTTGTATTAATGAACTTACCTTCAATTCTTGTCATTTGTTCTGTCTTAGATCGACTCAAAAAGAAGATATGAGGTCGTCGGTCAAGATATGCTCAACGAAATAACCATTTTTCGTTTGTTTTTCTATGTATAAAAATGAAATGAGAAGGGAGAAAATGGAAGAGTTGAGAGAAAGATAAGAGTGGAGAGAGAAAATTAAGAAAGAAATGAAGAGTTGTCAAAGAATAAAAACGAGAGAGATGAATTCAAAATGAAAAGAGGAGTATCACGTTACTTTTGTGAGAGGGTTAATTATGTCTTTTTTTCCTTTTATTTTTTTTTCTAAAATTTTAGGGTTTTGAAAGGTATACCATGAAGTCTTTATAGCAAAGTAAGGGTATTTTTGCTATATTGCCCTCTAGAAACTTAGTATTAGACCAACAACAACACAATGAACTTCATATGGGATAATCATATGAAGTCAAGACAAATAGTATAGAATCTATAGATAACCTTGTGGCTAATTGATCTACCTTTATAAGACCTTGAAATAATAACTCAATTACTTCTTTCAAAATTGGAAGCAAACCAGAATGGTGCACACCTACACCGCGTTTTAAGATCGGTAAAATATTAACAACCTGCAATCAACGAAAGTCAGGGATCAAGTCAAATTGGCCAAGGGACAGATATTAATGAGAGCAAGAAACAAATTTGAAACAACCCTCATCCAAATAAAGATTGAACTGACCATTGTAGACCACAAGATTCAAAGAATTGCAGATCTTACAAAATTGTTGAATGAATAATAGAAAAAAGGGGAAAATGGCAAATAAATACATCAATTTGGTAAAAACTTATCAATAAATACATCAATTTGTAAACTGCCAGATTAATATATGAAATTGCAATTTTTTGGCAAAATCCTACAAGGACGCTGACGGTAACGTTTTTCGTTAAATGATGCTGACCTGACTTGCTTAATTTTATTAAGTAGACTCCACATCAGATTTTTATGCCATATCAGCAGCCGGTTAATAAATTTCAATCGAAATCAGATTATCTCGGTTTGGATACAACCGAATACCGAAACCGGTCGAGATGAAAAAATAGATAACCATTTAACCTAAGTGAAAGTGAGAAAAAAAAAGGTAAAATCGAAAGATAGCAGGTGAAAGCGCGAAGAGGGTTTTCGGCCGAGGGTGTAATCGTCGTCGGTCTGAAAGTTCACCGGTGATTTCGTCGGAGGTGCTTCACCGTCGATTTCGTCGGAGGTGCTTCAAAGGTAAGAGATTCTATTTCTGATTTTCATCTCCATTCTCTGGAATTTTTCGATTCTGAATGTTCGATTCTGATTTTGAAATCGGATGTAATCGACGGGGGTTTTGTTTTTCAAACTGAAATCGACAAGGACCCGAAGCTTTTGTTGGTGAAGTGACGGTGAAACATGGGGTAAGTTAGATATAAAATTTCTGAATATCATTTGTTTGGTTTAGGAAAATTGTGTAATCGACAGTGATTTTTGGATCATTGTTTGCTCATTTTGTAGGAAAGTTAAAATAAATTTCCATATGGGAGGGTTTATGGCATTCATTGATGAACGTTGGACTTATGTTGGTGGATTTGTGGAGAAAGGGGTAGAGATGGATCCGGATTATTTTTCTTGGTTTGTATTCGAAGATTTCGTGCATTCAAGAAAATTTGATGCTCCAATCTGTGAGATGTGGTATAAATTACCACATCAGAGTCTTGAGGAGAAGAAAGTAATTCTGGATAATGTTGATTTTGGTATGCGAGAAATGTATAATTTAGCTACCATGGAGGGAGAGTTGGATGTTTATATTGATCATGAGTTATCGGTAGCAAAACTAGTCACTCCTGAGAAATCAAAGAATGATAAGGGAACCGAAGAAGTAGGTTGTGTTAGAAGGATTGAGTTTAGGTTGAAGTTGTTGAATTGCAGAAAGAGAGAGACATGGGTGTTGGTGCAGAAGATGTAGGTAATGTTAATGCCGATGTTGGAGTCGAAGCGGGTGGTAGTGTTGATGATAATGTTGGGGTTGAAGCGGATGATAATGTTGAACCTGATGCTAAACCTGAGGCTGAACCTGAGGCTGATGTGAATGCAGAAACTGATGCAAATTCCAAGCTTGATGATGAAACTATTACTGCGATATTTAGAGAGATTGAGTTGAAGGAATATGCCAGAAACTGCGAAGAGTATGTTAGTGATGAAGAATATGTTGATAATGAGAATGTGTGTCCAGGAACTCCGCTGGGTACAGATGAAGAATTGACATCTATTGTGGAAAATTGAGAGGCTTTAAGTTCAATTTGAAACATCAAAGGACAAATAATAAGCAGATGATGATCTATTAGCCACACCATTAGAGCAGTGCCAGAGGAGAATATAGATATCGTCAGACTACCTTTACAAGCAAATTAAACGAAGAAACAATATGGAAGAAATAAAAAGTTAATACAATTTGACAACAATTCTAATTCCAGATCATCTTATATGTATAAGATAGGCCATCCACATTAATATAAGAAACACAGAGCCAATGTTTCTACCAAAATTCCCTTTTTTCCAGCAGAAATAGAGAGCACGAAAATACTAAGCATTTCAGGATTCTTTTTGGCCCACAGAAACCAAACTCAAAATGTCAACCCATTAACATGAAAAAAATGGTAAGTACGATTCGCTATATCTGCAATGAAAGTTCTCTGCTATATGAAAAAATCACCAGAAAAAAGAACAAAACAGGAAAATCTAACCTGCATTGCAAGTGCCTCACATTCTTTCTTGCTGAAACTGAACAATATCACATGATCATATTGACGCATAATGATCATCTTTACCAATTTGAAGATGTCATTTTCTTCACCAAGTTTGTGATAAACCTTTTCGGGTTTAAACGAGGAAGAAGAAGAAGGCAGGAGGAAAAGAAACACTGCAAGGAAAGGTGGTGGGGCCTCATTCTGGAGAGAAGGAGCAGGGAACGACCAAGGGGCAGCTGCAGGGGAACATTCCTGGCAGAGAATAATCATGGGAGCGTATTCTGTTATGCAGGAACGTGTGGCGAAATTTGTTACGGACGCCACCTCAACAATCTGTTGCTAGGTGTGCCGCTATATATATTTACGCCTTTTCATCTTTTTAGGGTATCTGAAAAATCTGGAATCTTGTGTATGGGAAAGAGAGGTATGACTCTCTGAATCCTGTATTTCTTCTTGGTTTTTGGAATACAAGCGGCAGTTTATTAACTTTGTTCTAACAAATCTGGTATCAGAGCACGGATCCACCATGCCTCCCAAAGAACAGCAACGTTTGGAGCAATTGGAAGATCTGGTGACCTCGAAACTGGGTGTGTTTGAGGTGTCCATGGGGGAACTCAGAGGAAACATGGGTGAGCTCCGTGGAAACATTTCTCAAATCCAAATAGATGTGGGTAAAATGCAAGCTATGGGCCAAATCATGGAGATACTGGGATTACAGAGCCCTGAACAAAGTAACGGTGCCGGACAAATTCCCAATTCCCATGATTAATCAGCTCCTCGACGAATTATATGGGGCAACAGTGTACTCCAAATTCGACTTGCGTTCGGGATATACACAAGACTGCTTTCCGGACCCACGACGGCCATTACGAATTTCTCGTGATGCCATTTGGCCTTACAAATGCTCCAACGACGTTCCAGTCAATGATGAATCAGGTTTTTCGACCTTATTTGCGACGCTTCATGCTTGTATTTTTTGATGACATCTTGGTTTACAGCCGGACATTAGAGGACCATATTTCACACCTCGGATCAGTATTAGCAGTCTTAGCCGAGAACAGCCTCTTTGCTAACCAAAAGAAATGCCAATTCGGACGGGACAACATTGACTATCTCGGTCATGTGATCACATCACAAGGGGTTACGACGGATCCGGCTAAAACAGAGGCCATGTGCACTTGGTCCTACGCAACCTCTGTTAAAGAATTACGCGGATTCTTGGGGCTCACTGGATATTATCGCTGTTTCGTCAAGCATTACAATACCTTAGCTCGACCTCTCACTGAATTGCTTAAGAAGGACTGTTTTAATTGGACAGCAGAGGCTTCTCGGGCGTTTGATGCTTTGAAGTTGGCTATGTCTACAACACCGGTGTTAAGTTTGCCTGATTTTTCTGATGTTTTCATGGTCGAGGCAGATGCATCAGGGATGGGTATCGAGGCTGTTTTAATGCAGAAGAATAGACCCATAGCGTACTATAGCCATGGACTATCCGCTCGTATCCAGTTAAAGCCTATTTATGAGCGGAAGTTGATGGCAGTAGTGTTGGCAATACAACAATGGCGACATTACTTGTTGGGTCGGCATTTCGTCGTGCATACAGATCAAAAAGCTCTCAAGTTTCTGCTGGATCAGAGAGAGGTTAATTTGGAATACCAGAAATGGCTATCGAAGTTGTTGGGTTATGATTTTGAGATCATCTACAAGCCGGGCATTCAAAACAAGGCAGCGGATGGGTTGTCATGCATTCCACCTACTCCGGGTATGTCGATGCTAACTACCCTGTTTGCTTTGACAGTTCCTTCGGTGCTGCAGCTGGAACAGGTTCGTAAAGAGGTGGAATCTGATCCGTTTTTATCGGATGTGTATGCAAAGCTTCTGTCACAATCTGATGCACCGTCTGGGTATCATATTCGCCATGGTAATATGTTGTTCAGGGATCGATTTGTTCTCCCGCCATCTTCAGGTTTCATTCCTCTGATTCTCCATGAGTTTCATGATGGCCCCATGAGTGGACACTCGGGGTTGTTAAAGACATTGAAGAGGATTCAATCCGTTTTCTATTGGAAAGGTATGAAGGCTGTCATTAAGAAGTATGTTGCGGAGTGTCTAACATGTCAGCGGAACAAATACTCAGAGTCATTTTTGGAAGGAATTGTTGTGTTTGGTGGGAACTCGCCTCAAATTTAGTACGGCATTTTACCCGCAAACCGACGGCCAAACTGAGGTATTAAACCGTTGCTTGGAGACTTATTTGAGATGCTATGCAGGGGGACATCCGCGTACTTGGCTGAAATTTTTGCCTTGGGCCAAATTTTGGTATAACACGTCCTACCATTCGGCACTCAAGTCAACACCGTTTCAAGTGGTGTATGGGAGAGAGCCACCATCCATTCTGAATTTTCATATGGGTACCACTGCCAACTTTGAGCTGGAAAGGGAGCTTTGTGATCGTGACGCGATGTTGGTCAAGTTACGTGATAATCTCGCTCGGGCACAAAATCGGATGAAGCAATATGCGGATGCTTCTCGATGAGATCAATAGTATAATTCTGGTGATTGGGTTTTCTTAAAATTGAGACCGTACCAACAGCAATCAGTGGTTCGCCGGAAGTATCAGAAGCTTGGTGCTCGTTTCTTCGGGCCGTACAAAGTTCTAGATCGTGTCGGGCCAGCGGCTTATCGCCTGCAGTTACCTCCTACTGCTCGCGTTCACAATGTCTTCCATGTTTCTCAGCTGAAGCCGGCGCGAGGTAACACATTTCTGCCTACTCCCTTACCTGACAATCTCACTGCTGACATGGAGATGTTATTGGAACCTGCTGAGTTGCTGGATTGTCGTTACAACCCGCATGGGTTCCTCGAGGTTCTTATTTCATGGCGGAACCTGCCTCGCCATGATGCTTCGTGGGAACAGGCCGAGTGGGTCGCTGGTCAATTTCCTCAATTTCAGCTCGAGGACAAGCTGAAGCTTAAGGCGGGGGGTATTGATAAACCTTTTCGGGTTTATACGAGGAAGAAGAAGAAGGCATGAGGGAAAGAAACACTGCAAGGAAAGGTGGTGGGGCCTCATTCTGGAGAGGAGCAGGGAACGACCAAGGGGCAGCTGCAGGGGAACATTCCTGGCAGAGAATAATCATGGGAGCGTATTCTGTTATGCAGGAACGTGTGGGGAAATTTGTTACGGACGCCACCTCAGCAATCTGTTGCTAGGTGTGCCGCTATATATATTTACGCCTTTTCATCTTTTTAGGGTATCTGAAAAATCTGGAATCTTGTGTATGGGAAAGAGAGGTATGCCTCTCTGAATCTTGTATTTCTTCTTGGTTTTTGGAATACAAGCGGCAGTTTATTAACTTTGTTCTAACAGTTTGCCGAACACTAACCCCTTTTGAAGCTTTACATTCCCTCTTTTCTTGTCAGCCTCCTTAGAAGGAATAAGGGTGTTTATAGATTTTTGGAAGCCTCATGGAATTTTCCGTTTTCGTTGACCATCAAATAAAGACCATTACCTCCGACAGGAAGGACGTAGTGCTGAAGAGGTGTTGGCCGATAATCAGTGTAAACAATGTGTGACATGGTTGTTGGTGAACCTGCAATACGATGACTAAGTTATACCATATGCATTTCCTATTTCTAATTTTGAGTTTTCTGCTATATTCCAGTGCTTCAAGGAAACATCATTAAAATGGAAACCTTGAGCAAGTTAGCACTAATATGAGTCATATGACCAGCTCACTTTGTAGATTCAATTTAAAGAAGTTTAAATCAGCAATAGACATGCATCAATCACACAAACGAACAAAAGCACTACAGCCAAAATCACAAGTTGACATGAAGGAGAGATATCGCAATACATATTATTGATACATTCATACAAGAGAGCAAAATCTAGAGGTGTTAGCAAGGGTAATCACCTTTGCAACCCAATCGGCAAATTCTTTGGCATTGGGCACAGTAGCTGATAGAAACACAAAACGGGAATTCTTCGGAGCCATTACTATGCTCTCTTCCCACACCACTCCTCTCTCCCTATCACGAATGTCATGTACTGATGGAAACCCGAGTCTCCAACACGTGATTAGTTGCTGATTATCAAAGGGAAATCAACAAAACCGAAGGCATTCGAGGTGCCTTTCCTCCAAGAGTTGATAATGAGATCAAAGTCTGCCCTCCATTCATATCAAGGGTTTAATCTTATATACAATCTCAAAACTAAGCTAATTGTTGACAGATGTAGCTCAAATGGTTCAAGACTTGTGCAGAAGAAAAAGAAGTTTGTGTGTTTTATAAGTTTCAGAAAGTTGGATAAGATTATGATGCAGTTATTGTATTTCAGTTTATGTCAGTTACTAAAAGAAGTTTGTATTGAAGTCTGTATTTTATACGTTATGTATGTAAGTAAAAAGGTCAAGGATTTGATTATGATCAATCTCTCCTGAATTCTCATTCCAAATTGAAAACACAAATTCTGGAAACAAAGATTTTAAATCAGAAAGCTTCAGTGGTATCAGAGCAAGGAGATTGTTGCGGACCTGTGAAGAATCATGGAGCAAGGAGACACGTCTGTATCTTCAAATCAGACAAATTCTCCACCAGTTTTCGGTGGCGATGGCTATCAGATATGGGCTGTGAGGATGCAGGCTTACATGGAAGGAGCAGATCTGTGGGAAGTGGCTATGGAAGAAGGCGAAATTTCTCCTTTACCACAGAATCCTACGGTGGCTCAAATGCGGAATCACAGAGAGAATGTTATCAAGAAAGCCAAAGCCAAATCCTGCATATTTTCTACTGTGACACCCAATGTTCTCATTAAAATCATGAAGTTGGGATCAGCAAAATTAATGTGGGATTTTCTGAAAACTGAGTATGAAGGGGATGAGAAGGTGAACAACATGAAAGGGCTGAATCTACTGAGAGATTTTGAAAGACAACAAATGAAGGAGGATGAAACGATCACGGATTATGCTGAACGTCTTGTAAGTATCATCAATAATGTGCGAATCCTTGGCACAGATGTTGATGATGCCAAGATAACACAGAAAATCCTTGTATCTATTCCTGAAAGATTCGAGGCAACTATTTCCACGTTGGAGAACACAAAGAAACTCTCAGACATGAAGCTTCCAGAGATAATAAGTGCTCTTCAAGCACAGGAACAGAGGAGAAAAATGAGGACTGGGGGATCCACAGAAGGTGTAATGCAAGCAAAGTCAAAAGGTAAGGACTCAGAGAAGAAGAAGCAAAAGAAGAAGAAGCAGCAGAATGATGATGTTCCGAAGCAGGGTGAATCAAGTCAGTCTGCAAATGCTAATTACAACTTCTTCACTGATTTGTGCAAGCATTGCAACAAGAAAGGGCATCCCCATTGGCGCTGTTGGAAGAATCCAAATGTCAAATGCAGGGCTCGTGGTAAATTCGGGCATATTGAGAGATTTGCAGAAGTCAAACTCAGCAAAATCAAGAAGCAAAGGCTGCAAATTCAGGTGACACCGATAATATGTTTGTTGCATCGTGTTTTACCTCTAACTCTGTTAAGGAAGGCTGGCTTGTGGATAGTGGGTGTACAAACCACATGACAGGGGATCGAAGTTTGTTTCAGCATTTGGATACTTCTTTCAGTTCGAAGGTGAAAGTTGGAAATGGCGAGTATATTAAGGCAGAAGGTAAAGGAGATGTTTTGATAAAAACTACAGCATGTACTAAGATTCTGTTTGAAGTTTTGTGCGTACCTCTTATTGATCAAAATCTGTTGAGTGTGGCACAATTGATCACTAAAGGGTACATAGTTTTATTCGAAAAGGCAGAATGTATCATTGGAAATGATACAAATCAGAATCTGTTCAGAATAAAGATGAAGGATTAAAGCTTCTCATTCAAACCTGATGATGAAGGCTGCAAAGCTTTATCATCTCAAATGTCAGAAGAGGAAATCTGGCATAAAAGGTTGGGACACTTTCATGGAAAAGGTATCTCACACATGATCAGGTATAATATGATTTTTGGATTACCAGAGAAGCAGATCGAAATTATAGATTGCAGAGTTTGTCCATTGGGCAAACACAGCAGGTTACCTTTTGGCTCCTCTACTTGGAGAGCAAATGAAAAACTCCAGCTTATACACACTGATGTGTGTGGTCCCATGCCGGTGGAATCACTCACTGGAAGCAAGTACTTTATAACGTTTATTGATGATTATTCCCGTATGTGCTGGATATTTTTCATGAAACAGAAATCAGAAGTTGAAGGAATTTTTCAGAAGTTTAAAAACGAAGTCGAAAATGAGAGTGGAACAAGTATCAAGGTGTTAAGGTCAGATAATGGGACTGAATACACCTCAAGCAAGTTCAAAAACATATGTGAAAGTGCTGGAATCAAGCATCAGTTTTCTGTTCCATATGCTCCTCAACAGAATGGCGTAAGTGAACGCAAGAACAGAACAATTGTCGAAATGGGAAGATGTCTTCTGTTTGAGAAAGATTTGCCGAAGAAATTCTGGGCTGAAGCGTCGAACACTGCGGTATTCATCCTCAACAGAGTGACAACAAGAGCTTTATACAAACAAACTCCATTTGAAGTTTGGTATGGCAGAAAACCAAGCTGTGCCAATTTCAAGGTGTTTGGTTGTGTTTGTTTCTCTTACATACCAGATGTCAAGAGAGACAAATTGGATGAAAAGTCTGAAATGGGTATATTTGTTGGGTACAGCCTTATTTCGAAAGCTTACAGAATCTACTTACCAAACTCAAATCGAGTTATAGTAAGTAGAGATGTAAAGTTTCTCGAAAATAAGAAGTGGGATTGGTCAGATGCTGAGGAAACTACACGTGAAGAAGGTAGTACAGAAGTCAATCCACAGGAGGAGATCGAGGTTCAAGAATTTGTGTATGAACTTGATGACATACCAGTTCGTGGAACAAGATCTTTGGAAGAAATATATGAGAGATGCAACACTGCTCTGCTGGAACCTGCAGGGTATGAAGAAGCAAAACAAGACCAGAAATGGAGATTGGCAATGCAGGAAGAGATTGACATGATAACCAAGAATGGGACTTGGTTATTAGTTGACAGTCCTGTAAACAAAAAGGTGATAGGTGTGAAATGGGTATACAGAACGAAGCTGAATTCAGATGGAACCATTAACAAGCACAAGGCCAG
Source organism: Tarenaya hassleriana (assembly GCF_000463585.1). Classification (NCBI taxonomy): domain Eukaryota; kingdom Viridiplantae; phylum Streptophyta; class Magnoliopsida; order Brassicales; family Cleomaceae; genus Tarenaya; species Tarenaya hassleriana. The sequence continues at coordinate 118,374 of NW_010965123.1, forward strand.
ACTTGTGGTGAAAGGGTACTCACAAGTTTGGGGAATTGATTATTCAGAAACATTTGCACCAATGGCGAGATTGGATACTGTCAGATTGTTGCTGGCCATTTCTGCTCAAAAGGGTTGGAGAGTGATGCATATGGATGTTAAATCAGCATTTCTAAATGGAGAATTGAAGGAAGAGACATACATTGATCAACCTGAAGGTTTCATCATTGAAGGAGCTGAGGATAAAGTCTATCTGTTGAAGAAAGCGCTTTATGGCCTGAAACAGGCTCCAAGAACTTGGTATGAGAAGATCGATCAATGTCTCAGGAACTTGGGCTTTGGCAGAAGTTTGAGTGAACACACTATGTATATCAAGTGTGGAAGAAAAGCAGTGGTCATTGTATCCATATATGTGGATGATATACTTGTTACAGGAGAAGATGAAGAAGAGATCGGAAAAGTGCAGAATTTGCTGGGCAGAGAGTTTGAGATGACAAATCTCGGACTCATGTCGCAGTTCCTGGGTTTGGAAGTTAGACAAACCCATGAGAGGATCTTCATAAGCCAAAAGAAGTACCTTGACAAGATTCTTCAGAGGTTTAATTTGGATGATTGCAAAAGTTCAAAAACACCTCTGGAGCAAAAGATGAAGTTTCAGAAGTTCGAAGGTGAAGAATCTGCTGATGAAGGAAATTACAGAAGTTTGATTGGGTGTTTGATGTATTTGACAGCAACACGACCAGATATCTTGTTTGCAGTCAATACATTGGCAAGGTACTTGAATTGTGCTAAGAAGACTCATATGATCGCAGCGAAAAGGGTTCTAAGGTATCTGAAGGGAACACAGTCATTTGGAATCGAGTTCTGTAAATCTCAGAACTTCGGTTTGATTGGATATGTTGATAGCGACTGGGGTGGCTCTCCAGATGACATGAAGAGTATCTCAGGTTACTGTTTTTCTTTCGGATCAGGCTGTTTCTGTTGGAGCTCGAAGAAACAGAGCATTGTTGCTCAATCAACTGCAGAAGCAGAGTTTGTGGCGGGGACAGAAGACAACTGCAGAAGCAGAGTTTGTGGCGGCAACAGAAGCAACGAACCAAGCCATTTGGCTCAGGAAATTGCTGAAAGATTTGAAGATGGAATGCAGTAGTCCAACCAAGATTATGATTGATAATCAGGCTGCTATAGCGATTTCTCAGAATCCTGTCTTTTATGGAAAGACAAAACATTTCAAGATCAAATATTATTTTCTCCGAGTAGCACAGCAAGAGGATGAAGTATTGTTGGTTTACTGTAGGACTGAAGATCAGAAAGCCGACATGTTTACAAAGGCGTTCCATCCAAATCGATTTGAGAAGTTAAGGGATATGCTGGGAATTTGCAACAAGTCTCAAACCAAGGAGGAGTGTTGACAGATGTAGCTCAAATGGTTCAAGACTTGTGCAGAAGAAAAAGAAGTTTGTGTGTTTTATAAGTTTCAGAAAGTTGGATAAGATTATGATGCAGTTATTGTATTTCAGTTTATGTCAGTTACTAAAAAAAGTTTTTATTGAAGTCTGTATTTTATACGTTATGTATGTAAGTAAAAAGGTCAAGGATTTGATTATGATCAATCTCTCCTGAATTCTCATTCCAAATTGAAAACACAAATTCTGGAAACAAAGATTTTAAATCAGAAAGCTTCACTAATGTAATTTTAGGGTTTTCCCCCCAACATATACATTGCCTATCTTACCCCTGTATCATACTAAGTCTATATTTAATTACCATGTCTATCAATACTCCCTCCTCGAGTTTCACCTTGTCCTCAAGGTGAAAGTTGGGAAATTGTGCCTCGATCGTCTCCACTAGCTCCCAAGTGACGTGAAACAGTGGCAAATTCTTTCATCAGTTTAGTACCTCTTGTCCCGAGTAAATGCCAAGGCATGGGTTGCATCCCCTTTCTGTCCTCTTGTTCGATAGCCCTCTGGAACTGAACACTTATCAAGTTCGTGCTCTTGATTATCGTAGTCACATATCTCTCACATGTGTCACTATCCTCAAGAAACTGTTTCCGATTTTCTGAGATATTGGGGGCCTTGAAAAGTTTATGAGTAGATCGGATCCGATTGAGAGGATTCTTGATTTTCTGTTCTATAAAATCCATTTCGTTGAGACGCTGGAGATTCTCCTTGTTTCCTTGCCAGCTCTCCCATGATTACCTTCGAGCTTTGGCCAGCCAATAAGCTTTCCCATGGTTGCATTCCTTTCTGAACAGTAGGTATTCCCACCTGAATCAAATCTTAGTGAAATTATCAGGTTAGGACCTTGAAAAACAGGCATGTAATCACCTTGCAGTCTGATGAATTGATCCGTCATTGTTTTCTCATCGGTGAGATCCTGACCGATAAGATCACCACCGCTGACCTTGTTTGTATGATCCCGTCTTGTAGAACCATTGATCAGAACACGTTCAGCAGAAGAATCCGGCTGACCGTTCCTGAATCTTCTCTGCGTTTGCATTATATTTTTGTCTCCCTCACCTTGTAAGGTTCTACAGAGAAGAGTTTGGACGGCTGGACGTGATTCACTTAGAACAATGCAGTTTGTAAGAGATTTCCCCATGGTTTCACTAGCTAACAGTCTGTTGTTTTTGCAGCTTTAGGGTTCCAACCGTTCATACAAACGGACGAATTCCTTCCAGAAATGGGGGTAATTGTCGTTTCAGTCAGCCTAGCCATTTCACACACGAAAAGAGTGAGTTTGTTCACATCTTTCCCCACTATATCGCAGCAAGCACCTATGTCACCCCCTGGTGGAGATTGCAACCCGGAATTGGTCTGAACGACGAATTTCTGCGAATGAACTACCCCTACAGGAATCGAAGTGGGGTCATCAGATTTAGGAGGTTCCAAGTCAATCATGATTTCTCCATCAATTCGCAGAAGTATTGCGTGCAATGGCTTCAACAGTGAAATCTCCGCAAGAGAAACAACTTTTGCCAACGAAGTGTTCAAAGATGACGCAAAAAGTGTTCTTGCATCAATTCTGATCAGACCCTTCATGTCCTCGAATTCAAACCGACTGCCATGAAAACTCAATCCCACACATAGATTAAATAAATCTGCACCATTATACAACCCAGCAGCTGGAAACCAGATTCCTCAACAGCCAACTTGCAATAAAACAGCTGAACAAAACCACCCTTTAGAATGTTAGGTTTATCTAATTCGGTCGTTATCGCGAATGTCGGTAACGTTGCTCCACCTTTGCGCAGCATCTTCGAACTTGTGGTCTCACGCCGATAACTGCCGACATCGAAAGGGTTATTGACGGTCGCGGCTCGGGTGCCGCTCCGTGGTCGCCTTCGGATGACAAAGACCTAGAGCATAAGTCCATGGCCACGTGTCTGGGCTCCTCCAACGCGACGAACATGCTGACCGTGCCCCTCATGCCAAGGATTAACGATTCAATCATCTCTTCTCTGATACTTGAAACATCCATGTCTTCATCTTCCTTGTTTAATATTTCTACTTGCGAAGAGATAGAACTGGCAGTGTGATTAGGCTGATCAACCTTTTGGGATGCACCCATAGACGTATTATGGGAAAGAGAACCGATTCTACCCACATAGTGCCAAGAAGGTGGACAATGTGGGGGACCAACAAACCCATTTCCCTGAGTTAACTTCATCAAATACTTGCAAATAAGAGAACTCTTAGTTGCTGTAACTGATCTGCTTAGGACAGCCGCATCATTGCCGAAAGTCGAAATCACGCCAAGCAAGCCCTCTTGGCTCGCGGGCTGCCCATAAGCATAACGATCAACATCTGTTCCTTTAACCTCGTCGGCTTGTCGCACCCCGAATTTGCTACGAGAGGACTGCTGATAGAAACCAACAACAAGGAATACTTCAGCATTGTTAACCTCCTCCTTTTGGATCCAGACCATTCGCCCAAATCTGTAAAATCGGAGACTGAAACTTCTTTCAGCGACCACTTTATCAGCCATACTCTTCCTCCCAAGCTTCCCCCGTAGAACAGCTGTAGTTCTTGTCGCGCAGCCTCTCCAATTACTCTCTTCGGCTTCAAGCCTGAAGCCCTTGCACTTGATCAGTCCATCAATGGCTTCTTTTTTCTTCTTCTTCTTCTTGGTCATTTTATCAAACACTTGGCAGGTCTTTTTTCGCTTCACCTGCATCGAACAATCCAAGTTATCTCCCTCAAACGCACACAATTCAGCATTCTCAGATCCGAAATCGGTCATCGGGTTCGGTCTGGTTGAACTTTTCCCCAACCCGAACTGCCCACGCTGATTTTTCTCACTCCCGATCAGGTCGTTCAAGCGAACCTGATGACCTGTTCCTGATCGCTTACTTTCTCCTTCTGTTGGAGTTTGGTCTGTTATTGTCTCTTCAGCTTTCACCGCCCCCCTAGAGTTTGGTTCGATCACTACTGTAACTTCTGGGTTCGCACTCCGTTCATTCATCACGCCGTTCGCCTCCACCTTTGTCTGGTTTGCTAGGGCTCGAATCAACTGTTGCCCAAACACGGTCCATTTCCACATAAACTCTGCCATCTGCGTGCTTATGTCGGCGATGGCGCAAAGTGCTTCAGTCAGGTTTGCGACTGCTATGGGCGGCGGGATTTCGTTCGTGTTCTGCCCAAGGTTCAACTGGCCTCCTATGAATAAGCGTCCGCCATCTCTGTCTGAGCTCCACTGCTGTCCCTTGCTTCTGACGTTCAACGCCATGATTCTGCTTCTTGTTCTTCACACACTGTTCATTCGAAGGGTTCAGAAATTAATTTCTCTCCGCCGGATTTAGGCTCTGATACCAATTGATGAAATCCGAGTCTCCAACACGTGATTAGTCGCTGATTATCAAAGGGAAATCAACAAAACACAAGGCATTCAACGTGCCTTTCCTCCAAGAGTTGATAATGAGATCAAAGTCTGCCCTCCATTCATATCAAGAGTTTAATCTTATATACAATCTCAAAACTAAGCTAATGTAATTTTTGGGTTTTTCCCCCAACATATACATTGCCTATTTTACCCCTGTATCATACTAAGTCTATATTTAATTGGGTAACTTCTATTATATCTTCAATGTGCTAAATCAACATCCACTCATATCCTTCTCCTAAAAAAAAAATTTCAACTTATTATACCCTCTTCAATACATAATGACTAAAATACCCTTAATATATTATATTATATAAATTTTTTAATAAAAAATATCCCTCCTAAAATGTAGAATTTTTCTCTCTCCTCTCCTTTTCGGTTTCTCTCTCCTCTTTTTTTGAGTTTCTCTCTCCTACCACTCTCTCTCATCGAATTTGATGACTCTCTCTCTCCTACACTTTCTCTCTCTTCTGATTTTTTTATCAAAATCACTCGAAATCAAAACAAAATCAGTGAAAAATTAGTGAAGAGTTGGAAATAAATAATCAATTGCGAAAATCTTATTATTTTTCATACACATTGATGGTTGTGGGTGTTATTTTGATGAAGAATGGTGTTTTTTCCACTTCTTTTCTTCTATTTGGTGATGTTTGTGAAGTTTTGTCATTTGTTGTATGTTATTGTCATAGATCTAATTTGGATGGTACTAGATTCACATGGTCACATTGTACCATGTTTACATGGTCACATGGTACCAGGTTCACATGGTCACATGGTACCAGGTTCACATGGTCACACGATCACATGATCTCCATAATAGTCGGATTGATAATAATGGTCATATGAGTTTAAATTAAATGGTCGAATGGTAATAATTATCACATGGTACTATGTTCATATGATTACATAGTCAAGAATAGTGAGAAATGGTAATAATGGTCACATGATACTATATTCATATGGTCACTGTGTCCAGAATAGTCGAATTGATATGCATTTTGTATTTATGTTTTCTATAACTATTATAGATGGACGAGATGAGAGATCGACAATTGTATATTTTTTGTATGATGGTAAATGGATAGTGAATAAGAATGGAGAATATGAATGAGAAGGAAATGGGATGAAAAACCAAAGAGTGTTGGAAGTTACTAGATCCGGCTGTAATTGGAAGTTGCGTACGACATTGATTTTAAATTCGAAATATTGGAGTGTAAGAAAACACAATCTTTTGCATAGTTACAAACCCGTATCAGAATCAAGTAAAGCTATGAGGGGTACAAAGAAATTGGAAGACAAACGAAAAAGTGGAAGACCTAAACAAAACCTTTTTTCAGGTCCTAGTGAAGTCCGAAAGCAGATCCATATCCCAACAGGAATATCAACATCAAAAAAGTTTGAGAGAAACCCTAATTTTGAATGAATAAAGAAATATAAATTGTATAATAATGTTATATTATATCTGTACACTAAAACATTAAGACCTTTGTATAATAATGTATTAAAATAATGCATTATAATACTTTGGTTCCATTCTACATATTAAAAAACAGTAAATAATTTATCTCATATGAGTAGCGGTTGGGTCCCATGTGACCAGCATGTGACCAATGTGACCAATGTGCAATTTTACACTATGTGACCATTGTGACCGGATGTGACCTGTGACCAAGTGACGAAGGTAAATACATGTGGAAACGTACTTTTCAAGCTTTGGTTTATTATTATAAGGTATAAAGAACACAAATATTATGTTGATGACAAAATTACAAAACATTAAGACGAGTTTGTAATGTAAAAAGACCAAAATTGTCAAAATTCTTCATAAAAGACTATGAACACTAATGTATCACATTTGTGAGAACTACTTTTGCACACAAAATTCGAATAACTCAATTATTATGGTTAAATATAGTTCAAAATGGTGCATATGGAAGATGTGATTGTTGGGGTTCGCTACGGATTCCTAGCATGCGATCATATCGATCTAGGGTTTGGTTTACTAGGTTTCATGCAGCGGAAGGATAATCTAAACCTAGTCAAACGTCACACGCAACCAAAATCATCCGTAAAACCCCGTTTAATCGTGTATATCACCGTAGGAATCGAATACTTACCTCTTTCCTGAAGATCTGAAAGTAGCAATCGATCCAGGGCCTGTTTTAATCACCAAGAGCTGAAAGTACAGCTCCTCTACACGTATCCACACCGACGGGAAGGATTCCAAACGTTTTTGGAACTGATCTGCTAGGATCTGTGAAGTGAATAGGGTTTTTCAAGACTTGGGATCGAATCTCAGGAACTAGAACCTCAAAAGAAACGATTTTCTTTTGTTCTAGGTCTGTCTTAGGGTTCTGTAAGTCAATTCTCTCCTTAGGACGGCGTCCAACACCTCCTTATAAGATACAAACCCTAATCCTTGTGAAAAGAGACTTTTTCCGAGTATTGACTCGGTCCAAGTCAGATGTCTGACTCGGTCGAGTCAGAACGAATCAGCCCAAGCCCATTGTCAACTCTTGACTCGGCCCATTTAGTATTGACTCGGTCCGAGTCAAAACTTTGACTCGACCGAGTCAAAACATCAGCCAAGCCCAAAACACTTTCTGGGCTTCGACTCGCATGGAACTGACTCGGTCCGAGTCAAATACTGACTCGGTCCGAGTCAAATACTGACTCGCTCCGAGTAAGAAGGCTGAAAACGTCCCGACACTCTAATTTGATCCGAAAACG
>NW_010965123.1:126907-129153 GCF_000463585.1 Tarenaya hassleriana
ACAGAGTAACTCGTCAATCTCTCGATCTATTCAAGTTAACCCTAGGTGCATAAAGAACGCTATCATCAACCCTAGATCGATTAAGCCATATCTCTATGTGAATAATACGATCTATCCTATTGATTTTGATCCCAATGGTATAGGTCTCGCACGATTTGGACCTCTGTAGAGAAAGTTATTGATGTCGCAACATGAGTATCTCATCCGGACTTCTCCTTTAACGCTCCAAATGGCTCCTTTTCGAGTCCAATCATCTTCGAAACCTGTAACTCTGCAAAACTAGAGCACAACCGGGTTTTGTATCCTAACACGCCTAGAATGCCTATGAATGCATGTGATTATCCTATAAAACCTAGACAAACTCTCATCAAAATATAGAGAAGAATAGGAGTTATCAAATCCCCCCAGACTTAAACCTTTGCTCGTCCTCGAGTAAAGAACGAAGGAATAAATTCTGCACCATAGGGAATGACGAATATCAAAGAGTATCATCGCGAGAAATCAAAAGCGAAACATCCATCCAATACTAGTTTCCCGAGAATCGTACTCAAACCGGTCTACTATGATCTTCCTACCAAAGACTAATCTACCTAGCCATGGGATTTTTATTGCTACCTAGAACCCATTAGAATCTCTACAACTCACCAAGTCTATTTCCGAATCTATTCTTATCTCAACTTAGCCTTTTCGATCTTAGTTCTACTCTGTACCTGGATTTTTACCTTTTTGTAGAATTTCTTTAATGAACGCTAGCACCTCGGGTTTCTAGGACGTTGAAGTTGAAGGACATCGTTTCTCTCTTTTTTTTCTTTCTTTCGTTTTTTTTCTTCTCTCCTTTTTTTTTAAATGCGATGTCTGACCCACAACTTAGACCCGAACCATCAATCGATGCACTCATGTTCTCGAACGATTTTCGTTGACGAGATTTTGACAGCGGAGTGTCGAGATGCTTTATTTTCCCAAGGCAATTGTTGAACTAGATTTCATCGACCTGCAAGACTCGGAAAAGGTTCTACAAGAAATATATAACCTGGATATGGTCGTATCAACTCCGTAGGTTCCAAACAGCAACCTCATCCCACAAACTATATATAGAAAGTCTGGAGAACTATCAATTCGACACGGTTCAACCACGCTCTACAAAGTCACTAGATCATCAAGATATTTCTACTCTATCATCCCAAAAATCTTCCAAATGATGTTCAAAACGGGTTTTCGAGGTATGCACGTGAACCTATATGAACCTATATCTATATGTCATATGCAATCATGCAAACCTAACAAAAACCCATCTATATGAAAAGAAAGAAAACGTGTAAATGTAACTAATGCAAAGTGATATGCAAAAGGGTAAAAACTTTCCTAAGTCTATATGCCATGATAAAATGTACCTAAACTAAATGCAATCCTAAGTAGATAGACCTGAATGTATGAAGGATCTATCCACCCCCCCAGACTTGAATCATACACCGTCCACGGTGTAGACTCTCGCCCGAAAAAGTAGAATCGAAAACAACGTATGGAAAGAACCAATAAGAGGGATAGAGAAGGCTTAGCTCTGCGAAATTCGTTCGCTCGCAATGAAGTTAACTCACGTCAAACGCAAGAGCTCTCACAAACTCTGTAAACTGGAACCTATCCAACATTGTCTCTTGGAAGTCGATGCTCATCTCTCGTGTGCCGGTGTAAATGCTCATAGAACAACAAACGTTATCCGGACAAAAGCATAATAATAGCAATGCATTCCGAAGGATCCAAAATACAATCATGGTCTCTACTACCTATGCTACAAAGAAAAAGAAAAAGAAAACTTACCTGGTGCTCGGGTTGCCTCCCGAGAAGCGCTTGTTTAACGTCATTAGCTCGACCTATCTTGCTCAACTGATGGGAGGGTCTGAGAGGCGAAGATAATCGATCTTTCGCCACCCTTGATGTTGAGCGTTAAGCGCTTCTTTTGGGCCTCGTGGATGCTTGAGCCTTCTATCCTCCTTGGGTTTCCAAACTTGTGAAGGAGGTGGATCTTGTGGACGTTTGAGCGATGATTTTGCTCGTCTCGATCCTCTCTTGCTCATTACCCCTACTCGACGACCTGTAATAGAAGGTTCAACAACGGATATAGGATTATGAGCAGGATACGTACCTCTCTCCAATGATGGTCCTATGTGTTCTTTTGTCCTAAGCCTTTGGGGTGAGGGCTTCAATTGGACCTTCGGGACATTCTCTAGACTCCAATCCGCTTTATTCAG
>NW_010965123.1:131010-132621 GCF_000463585.1 Tarenaya hassleriana
AAAGAAAAAGAAAAAGAAAAGTTACCTAGTGCTCGGGTTGCCTCCCGAGAAGCGCTTGTTTAACGTCATTAGCTCGACCTATCTTGCTGCAAGACTCGGAAAAGGTTCTACAAGAAATATATAACCTGGATATGGTCGTATCAACTCCGTAGGTTCCAAACAGCAACCTCATCCCACAAACTATATATAGAAAGTCTGGAGAACTATCAATTCGACACGGTTCAACCACGCTCTACAAAGTCACTAGATCATCAAGATATTTCTACTCTATCATCCCAAAAATCTTCCAAATGATGTTCAAAACGGGTTTTCGAGGTATGCACGTGAACCTATATGATCCTAAATCTATATGATCGAATGCAATCATGCAAACCTAACAAAAATCATCTATATGAAAAAACAAAAAGGGAAACGTGTAAATGCAACTAATGCAAAGTGATATGCAAAAGGGTAAAAACTTTCCTAAGTCTATATGCCATGATAAAATGTACCTAAACTAAATGCAATCCTAAGTAGATAGACCTGAATGTATGAAGGATCTATCCACCCCCCCAGACTTGAACCATACACCGTCCACGGTGTAGACTCTCGCCCGGAAAAGTAGAATCGAAGACGACATATGAAAAGAATCAATAAGAGGAATAGAGAAACTTAGCTCTGCGAAATTCGTTCGCTCGCAACGAAGTTAACTCACGTCAAACGCAAAAGCTCTCACACACTCTGTGAATTGGAACCTATCCAACGTTGTCTCTCGGAAGTCAATGCTCATCTCTCATGTGCCGGTTAAACGCTCATAGAACAACAAACGTTATCCGGACAAAAGCATAATAATAGCAATGCATTCTGAAAGATCCGAAATACGATCATGGTCTCTACTACCTATGCTACAAAGAAAAAGAAAAAGAAAAGTTACCTAGTGCTCGGGTTGCCTCCCGAGAAGCGCTTGTTTAACGTCATTAGCTCGACCTATCTTGCTCAACTGATGGGAGGGTCTGAGAGGCGAAGATAATCGATCTTTCGCCACCCTTGATGTTGAGCGTTAAGCGCTTCTTTTGGGCCTCGTGGATGCTTGAGCCTTCTATCCTCCTTGGGTTTCCAAACTTGTGAAGGAGGTGGATCTTGTGGACGTTTGAGCGATGATTTTGCTCGTCTCGATCCTCTCTTGCTCATTACCCCTACTCGACGACCTGTAATAGAAGGTTCAACAACGGATATAGGATTATGAGCAAGATACGTACCTCTCTCCAATGATGGTCCTGTGTTCCTATCCGCGTATATGTGTTCCTTTGTCCTAAGCCTTTGAGGTAAGGGCTTCAATTTCACCTTCGGGACGTTCTCTAGAATCCAATCCGCTTCATTCAGCTTCCTCGTGCTAGGTGGTGGCTCTCTAGTCTCTAGAACGTCTTTAGTAATCGTCGTGGAGGGTTCGAAGACGTTCGTAGAAGAATCGAGTACGTCGATGTGAAAAACGTCCGATTTGCTCAGAGACTGGATCCGGTCCGATTCCAGGTGGCATCGGTCCGTTTCCAGTTTGTCTTCAGTTTGGATCCGGTCCGATTCCAGGTGGAATCGGTCCGGATCGACCTTCTGTAAAAATCTATCTTCGGAGGC
>NW_010965123.1:132884-134182 GCF_000463585.1 Tarenaya hassleriana
GTTGAGCTTCTTATAGATAGACAATGGAAGCAAACTCACACTGGCACCCAAATCGCATAATGCACGGTCAATCTCAATGTTCCCGATTTTGCAAGGAATCGAGAAACTACCTGGATCCGATCTCTTCCGTAGCAACTCATGCTGTAAAATCACAGCGCTCACCTCTGTGCTCAAGGATACTGTTTCCTTCCCAATCACCCTCTTCTTAGTCAAGATATCTTTCAAAAATTTCGCATAAGAAGGGATCTGGAGTATCGTCTCATAGAAAGGCATCTTAACCTCTAACTTCCGAAGCATATCAGCAAATCTAGACAACTGTGTATCCTCGGCATGCTTCTTCAATCGAGAAGGGAAAGGAACAGGTGGTACATAAGGTGGGGGAGCTACATAAGGCGGTTCAGCTTCCTCTACATGCACCTTAGGTGTCTCGTGAGCTATGGCTTTCCCTTTCTCCTCGATGGTGTATCTAGAGATCACCCCTTTTTCTGTGGTCAAAGGGACTGTATCATGCAGGTTCTCTCCACTTATAAGATGAATAGCATTGACATGCTCTCGTGGATTCGGCTCAGGCTTTCCCGGGAATGTACCCTGTGGTCTGGAGAAATGCGATGCAAGTTGTGCAATCTGAGTATCAACAAGCTTCAGATGAGCTTCGACCCCATCTAATCTCCTCTCAAAATTGTCTTGCCTGACTTTTATGCTCTGTATCTCGGTCTTCACCTCAGTGAACGATGTCTTCTGATCGAGCATTAGCTGGGCAAGCATCGTCTTGATGCCTGCTTCATCGTTCTTCGCAGGTTGAGGCGCTCGGTAACCTTGATTCTGCTGCCCATATCCTGGATTCTGCTGTGCATATCCCTGATTCTGCCCTTGAAAACGTGACTGAGTGAAGCTCGGGGAATTCTGAGGGATTCTGGGGACGCCATGTTGCTGTGCATTCAATGCTCCACTCGGGTTTCCGTAGGAGAAACCAAGATAATTTTTCTCAACATAATTGACGTCCTCCACTGCCTCCTCTATCTCTGATGGTGTCTGATTCGAACTGCTCTTAGCTTCCAAATGGAGCTTGATAACCGCTAGCTCAGACATGACAGCTTTCAAAACTGCAGATTCTCCTGTATCTATCCGAGCCATGGGTCGTCTATTGCTATCGCTGGACATCCCTCTAGCCTTGGCCATCTTCGCAATCTGAATCTCTAGGGTGTCAAATGGAATCTCATAAACGCTCCCTCCACAGGCTGCATCCATCCAAGCTCTGGTATCATGTCGTAGTCCATGGATGAACGTGGATAGCAACA
>NW_010965123.1:134418-134799 GCF_000463585.1 Tarenaya hassleriana
GTCATGCCTCGTGCCTTTCTGACTGATCTGCACAGCATCTTGAACTGAGTCAAGTGAGTAATGGGATCTTCTGTGGGCCGCCCTCTGAAACTCGCCTGACTGAACATCGTAATGCACTGTGGCGGTAGCTCGAAACTGTCTATGGGCGGTCTGTTGATGCATGATAGGAATTGGGTGTGCTTCGGTGCAATGTAAGAACCCAAAGTCTCCTCTGCAACATAAGTAGCTTCGCCCTCGGCTTAGTATATTTTGACGTACTTTAAACAAGTTTGGATGCGCTCTAAATATGTTTCGTCATGCTCTAAACATTTTTCGACGAACTCTAAACATCTTTTATTGCACCCTAAACATGTTTCGACGCACTTTAAACATGTTTTGATG
>NW_010965123.1:137169-137423 GCF_000463585.1 Tarenaya hassleriana
GCTTCTGATAAGCTATCCGCCAAGTCTTCATGAATGCATATTTGTGGGTTACCCTAAGGAAACTAAAGGGTATTGGTTCTACAACCCATCTGAGAACAAAGTGTTTGTTACTCGGAATGGATCTTTCTTGGAGAGAGAGTTCGTCTCCAAGAGAGTTAGTGGGAGTAGAATAGATCTCGAAGAAGTTTCAGAACCACAAATAGTCGAGGAACCGAGTGAACAGGACGAATCAGTTCAACCTGTGTCACAAGTTG
>NW_010965123.1:139590-141298 GCF_000463585.1 Tarenaya hassleriana
TTATAGATCGACCTGTATCCAGATGGTTCATCTTCCAAAATATAAAAGCGATTAAACTGGTAACCCTTACCATAGAATAAATCGCCTCTATAAATGGACAGATATTTGTTCTCAATAACAAATCTGAAACCATCCGAGTCTAAACATGAAATCAATATAATGTTCCTGCTATGGCAGGGACAAAATAACAATCATGCAACTCCAATACAAGGCCAGAAGGTAAAGTCAGATCATAAGTCCCGACGGTTAATGCAACAACTTTTGCTCCATTCCCGACGCGGAGATCTACTTCTCCCTTCGTCAATTGTCTACTTCCTCGAAGTCCTTGCACATTTCCACAAATGTGTGAGGCACATCCGGTATCTAATACCCATGATGTAGAAGTAAACAAGTTCGCCTCTATAACGAAGATACCAGAAGTCGAAGCTTCTGTAAGCTTCTTCTTCCTCTGATCTTCCAGGTAGAGTCTGCAATTTCTATACCAATGCCCGATGGCATGACAGAAATAACACTCTTCCTTCTTGGACTCAGGCTTAGGTTCAATGACAACGCTTGCCACTTTCCTCTTGCCCTTGCCCTTGGAACGTTTCCTTTTGGTGGAACTCTTTCCAACACCTACCATATCATTCTTCCCTCGGCTCCCAGCTTTCTCTTGGAATGACACATTCAACTGATCAACTATCAAAGAATTGTCCATGTCTTCTAATTGCTTACGCAATTCCGAAGACATCTTTCCAAGCATCAAGCTGGACACTGTTGGTTTAGTGCTCTATGATGTACTGATTATGAGCTTCATTGAGATACATTCGATGTATTGATACTTTCTATGTGTTTTTATGAGAGTATTTTATTCATTACATGTTCTTGCATACTGGATCTGTTATGAAATCCATGTATCATTATGAATGATACTAAACTCCCTAGTCTTATGTCGTTATGGGAATAACGACATAATAAGACTAGTATGATGTGTGATTGATGATCACATAGATGATCATAGGTATTGGATACGATCACGATCATAGGTATTCGTTGGAGAACGGAATACTGGAATGACCCGCATGAGATTGTCACATGGACTAGAGTCATGACTAGAATCTCATATGACGGTTCCATGATTGGATCCTAAGACCTGAGATATCTACGGAATCCAACATGAGGAGTTACGCGCTTTGATTACGTCAAACGTCCTGCGTAACAGGAGGACTATAAAGGCGTGTATCAGGTACGAAACGAATCATGTACTGGATTGTAGATAGTCAAGACGGGATTTGTACCTCTCGTAAAAGAGAGAGATATCGCTGGCCCCCTCGTGTGAGCGAGACTGTAAAAATGGGTGGCCGCACTATAGACGAACGTCGTCTATTTCAGACAGTCAAACTCAGTTAACGAGAAAGCAGTCGAATCAGATAAGGTGGCTGGTCCATGCCTTATGTTCGACATATGATATCGCGATACAAAAGGATCATCAGCCGGAATCATCACTGGCGTTCGTATGATCACGAACAAACTCTATTCGAGATAGGTAGTCATAGTGTCTTGCTAGAGACCGCCTATGACTTGTATACCCGAAATAGGGATTTCAGGTTATACTGCTATGTCGAATGAGCCTACAGGGTCACACACGCAGGGAAGGACAAATGCACGAGAGAAAACGACGAAAAACCGAGACGGAAGGGGCTGGAACGGACGGACCAGAAAGTCCAGA
>NW_010965123.1:150968-164030 GCF_000463585.1 Tarenaya hassleriana
GCGTCCAACACCTCCTTATAAGATAGAAACCCTAATCCTTGTGAAAAGAGACTTTTTCCGAGTATTGACTCGGTCCGAGTCAGAACTCTGATTCGGTCGAGTCAGAACGAATCAGCCCAAGCTCATTGTCAACTCTTGACTCGGCCCATTTAGTATTGACTCGGTCCGAGTCAAAACTTTGACTCGACCGAGTCAAAACATCAGCCAAGCCCAAAACACTTTCTGGACTTCGACTCGCATGGAACTAACTCGGTCCGAGTCAAGTACTGACTCGGTCCGAGTCAGAAGGCTGAAACCGTCCCGACACTCTGATTTGATCCGAAAACCGTTTTTCGACCAAATCTAAGTCTTTCTTTCCGATACTTCACATATAAGTCCATCCCTAATGGTGTGTGACCCTGTAGGCCCATTCGCAGTGGTAGTAGCCTCGAGAACCATTCCCGATCTACAATTGTTCCCACAATGATAACTGACCAGGGAGTTTAGAATCATTCTATAATGATTCAAGGATGCCGAAATATAACAAACATGCCAATCATATAACGGGAATGTAACGCATTCATAAATCAATGAATCAATACAAAGTCAAAATGTCATATCACGGATCATCCTAGAGCATTACAACCAACAGTGATGACAATCAGATCGATTAATTTGAAAGAATCTACTAAATCAACCCTTGTGACCAACTGTGACCAACTGTGACCGAAATATTGTGGGTCCCAGTTTGAACAGTAATATTTATGATGGGGTCCAGTGTAATCCAAGTGTACAAAAAAGTTACGGTTGACAATTCTTCCCTGATTTTGGTGGGACCCAATATTTTCAATCCATATTTTTAAGCATCCAATATTTTTTAACCTAAATTTTTTTCCCTCCAAAATTTTTCAACTTAAAATTTTTACCTTCCAATATTTTTCATCCCATATGTTCAGATATAAAATAAACATAAAACATAATATCATAACATAAAATTATGTAGATTTATAATAAACAAACAAAAGGTCATAACAAAAAAAAAAGTTCATAACATAAATAAGTTTTTTATTCTACTTCTCAACACTTCCATTGACAAATATGGCGGTTACAAGGAGACAAACCGTGTGAATGAGATGACTTAACTTCTGAACTACCTTTTCTACATTTTCCTTTAGTCTCAATTGACAATCATAAACTTGGAGCACTTTCTCATTGAAATCCACTTTAATGTTGTTCTTGCATACCCAAGTTGAATTTTTCCGCCACCTTATTGGCAGTTATAAACTTGGAGCACTTCATATATTATCTCCTCAATGTGCTACAAAAAAAATATGTCAGCATTCTGGATCATGTCACCATATGATCGTGTGATATGGTACCATGTGACCGAGTGAACATGGTACCATGTGACCGAGTGAACATGGTAATGTGTGACCAAATGAACATGGTACCGTGTGACCGAGTGACATGATATATGTGATTGTGTAACTTGTGACATGTGACCATGTGACCAAATAGGATAAACTCTCATGTGACCGTGTAACATGGTACCATGTGACCAAATTAACATAGTACCATGTGATCATATGTTACCAAGTCACCGTGAAACATGTGACCAAGTGACCTAAGACCATGTAACCAAGTTACCTGTGACCATGTGACCTACTGTCCTGTGAACTGCAACCATGTCACTTGTGACTTGTGACCATGTCACTTGTGACCTGTGACCATGTCACTTGTGACCTGTGACCATGTGACTAAACCGATCATATGACCTGTGACGATGCCATCTAAATCACTCTGTAACTTGTTACCACGTAACTTAAATCAGCCTGTGACATGTGACTTTTTCACCTTGTGACCATACAATTATGTGACATAAATTACATCGAACTCTATCACCTATATGAGTGTGATCCAAATTAACATATTATTCATCATCCAAATATCGATCCATACATCCATGTGACTCAAATCAACTCGATTTTAACCATTTCACATCACAATCGATTATTTGACTTCAATCCCAATATTTTATTTTGAAATCCAAAAAAATTCGAAAACATAACCCTAAATTTCTATCCATCAAATCCTCATGCCAGCACTTAAAATCAACATAAAAAATTTTCAAAATCTAGCAAACTTGAGAAAAAAATAAGTAACCTACCCGATGATCGTTTAACTCATTAATTTGTATTCGGTTCTCGATCTCGTTCGAAGATGTCGATTAAGATGAGTATTGGGCTGATGTAGAAGTCTTTTTTTTTCGTTTGCGACGTTACTTCTTATTTGAATCGCATGAGAGTTTAATAGATAGCGAGAGATTCGACTTTTTCAAATTTTGGGTAAAGATTCAACGATTTCAGAAGAGAGAGAAAGAACATATAGCAAGAGGTAGGAGAGAGAAAGATTTTCAGAGCTAGAAGAGAGATGCATCGTGAGTTTAGGAGAGAGAAATAATCACCTTTTTGTTTTTTCAATTTTTTAAATTGTGAAAAAGGTTTTTTCGTCTTTTTAGATTTTTATAAGGGTGTAAATGTCTTTTAAACTGTGTAGCACTCTTTTTTTTTAATTTTGATGTTGGAGGGTATTGGCAAAAGTACGTAAAGCAGTCAAAGGGTACTTTAGATATATCCCCTATTTAATTACCCACATCTATTACGTACCTCGTCAAAGATGATCCATGCAACTTCCCTCATAAACTCTGACCCCTTATACTGCATGTTGCGCAAGATCTCTGTCGTCATGACCTGAAACGAAGTCACAACTAAGAAAGACTAGCAAATAAAGCAATTTCAGTCTATATTGCTACGGCTACTTACCAGGCAAGAAGCATTAGACTCAATTGTCACATCCCTAGTCATCAAACCAACATCAGCAAACTCTTCTTTCAAATCTCTGTACTTTTGATTGCTAAGCGCCTTAATGGGCGATGTGTAAATAACCCTCTTCTTCTCCCTCAAAAGATATGGCAATAGCATATGAAGCAACAACCGTCTTCCCAGCAGAAGTACGAGCCGAAACCTACATATTAACACGGATATCAGAAATTTCTTACTTTCATACAAATCCCACTGTTCCTCTAAACCAAAAAGAAACTAGGAAACTTTTTTCCTGAGTGGTTGAAACGTGACTCAAAAGCAGTTTTAGATAAGTTATGGTGCAGTTATATGTCAGTTTTGTAAGTGTAAATTGGAACAGTTATATGTAGTTATGGGTAGTTATCTCTATAGGTCTATATATATAGGAATTATGTTAGAGAAATATGTGTCTTTCTTTTGTGTTCAAAGTGGAGAGATAAGGAATCTCTTTGAAAGGGACAATGAGATAAAGACCACCCGTATATGTGTGTGTAAAAGTGTATGTTGTGTAATGTTTATGTTGTAATAAAAGGAAGGGTTTTTATGAGAGTTTTTCGATTTCTAAAGAAATAATAGTGGTATCAGAGCCGTATATGGTCTTTTTGGGCCTGTGGTGAGAGTTGTTCGAGATTTTATTAGAACGGAGGAGGCTCGATGGCTCGGTATGTCGGTGATGGAGACTTCGGTGGATTGCGGCTGAGTTTCCGGTAAGACCGATTGATATGGGTCAGTGTGTTATGGTCACGCAAAAGAGAAGCCAAATCAAATTGATTCACTAGTGGGGTTTGTTGCTGTGAAAAAAAACATTTGTGTGATGTTAAAGTTGTCGAGAAAGAGGGTTTGTGAAAGTTGATAGTAATCTGCAACTTCCTGTTTTTGTGTTGTTCAAAGTACACGTTCAAGTCATTTAAATATTGAAAGCTTGGATTGTAAGAGGAGCAACGAGTTGCAGATCTATTCTTCATGCGTTGGAATATGAGAAAGAAGTCTTAAGAGAGATTGAAGAGACTGTATCGTCGGATTCAGCCGAAGAAGAGAAGATAGACGTTGATTTTGACGAGCTTTTGAGTTAAGGAGTGTTGGGAACGTGACTCAAAAGCAGTTTTAGATAAGTTATGGTGCAGTTATATGTCAGTTTTGTAAGTGTAAATTAGAACAGTTATATGTAGTTACGGGTAGTTATCTCTATAGGTCTATATATATAGGAATTATGTTAGAGAAATATGTGTCTTTCTTTTGTGTTCAAAGTGGAGAGATAAGGAATCTCTTTGAAAGGGACAATGAGATAAAGACCACCCGTATATGTGTGTGTAAAAGTATATGTTGTGTAATGTTTGTGTTGTAATAAAAGGAAGGTTTTTTATGAGAGTTTTTTGTTTTCTAAATAGATAATACTGAGCCCAATAGGTGTTCCTTGGAAATAACTAACCATCCAGTTTTTCGCAGTAAAGGGATTACACAAAAGATGAATTTAGATTTAGAGACCAAATCAATTGTATAACTACACTAGCAGTTGAAAACCAATTGAATCACCCCTAAAACAAATCTCCACACTTTGCTACTAAATCGTAGAAATTTTTGGAGCTTGAACCGATTAGAAATCGCCAAAAAAAACCCACCAAACAACTTCGATTGAGCTTACCATGACTGACTCGCCATTATCGAGGCACTTAATAGATTCAGACTGAAAGGGGTCGAGAGTGAATGGGACCTCTTTCGCCGGTCTCTTATTTCCTGGACCAGTCTTCGTCGCCAGAGGAACGTAATTTTCCGGGTACGAGACATCGTGGATGCAACCCACCAACTCGATGGTGACGGGAGAATCATCCTCTCTCTTCAGCTTCTGCGGCGGAGTAGAATCCGTCGGTTATTCTGCCGATTTCCTCTTCGCTGAACCCATGAAGAATTGTCAAAGCGCACCAAAAACCGTGATAAATAATAGATCGGACTCCGGCGACGATTCCCTATCCCTATCTAAAAACTGCCAGAGAGTTCGCGAGCACAAAAACACAGAGGCGGAGAAGGCTCGAGGAACAGCGGCTTAGACAGTAATAAATAAAGGGAAAAAGGGTAGAATTGGAAATCGAAAATACTCTCATTTTAATAAAACTAATTTTGTACATATACTCCAAATATGACCATGATTAGAATAACTATATTATGTAATATAGTAGTTATATTAGTCATAAAGTTAAATTTACGATGATTTCACCAAGTGATTAATGTGATATGTAAGGTGTGACCATGGTGATTTGGTATGATCATCATAAATTTAACGTTATGATCCATATATAATTATTCTGGTAAAGAGATATTTGAATAATAGCCCTTTCTAGTTCTAACCGAGAAAACCCCAGGAGGCCTTCCTTTCTCGCTTTTGGCACACTAATGCTATGGTATCATTTTAAAATTTAGAAGTTAAATTTAAAGTTGTGTATGATTTAAAGTTTAGAATTTAAAAGTTAGAGTTACTATTTAGAATTAAAAACTAAAAAAAATAGTAGTTAGGATTTAATTTCTAGTGCGTTAAAAGAACTAGAGAAAATAGTAATTGATAAATGGATAGAATAATTAGGTGGATATAAATATCACTAATTAAGAATTTTTTTACAACTTAAAATTAAAAATCCAAACTAATATATATATATATATATATGATAAATTTTTATATTATAATAAAATGGGACATTATAAAAAAACTCTCCCTTTACTATTTTGATTTCAATACATACTCTTCTCCAACTGTGATCCATTTGATCCGAAATATAATGTGGTCATATATTGATTTCATTGGTTATAACGTTAAATTTATAATATTTTAATTAAACAATTAGTGAGATATATAAGGGATAAATATAATGAATTAGTGTGATCACCATAAATTTAACGTTATGATCAATAAGACCAATATGTGACCAGACGATATTTCTGATTACATGGATCACATATATAGAAGGATATGTGTTGAAGTCAAAATAATAAATGAATGATATTTTTGATATAATGCCTAACAAAATACAGGGAATAAATCAATAGAGTTGAAAGAAGAAAAATGAAATTATTATGTGAGGTTTTTTTTATACATTATAATTTTTAACCTATAAAATTATGATTTCTCAATTTTAATATCACAACATAATATATAGGGAAAATAAAAAAAAACACTGAATTTTTAAATTTTGAGAAAAAAAAACACTGAACTTTTTATTTTATCAAATAAACATTAAACTTTTTAAGTTTGACAAAATAAACACTTAACTCTTCAACGATTGTCAAAATAAATAAAATGACTGATGTTGCACAATCAGATGCAAATATGTCAGATTATTTTTCTTAGCTTTTTTGACAATCGAAAAAAATTTATGTATTTTTTTGGATCACTAAAAAAATTCAGTGTTTTTTTGATAATCGGAGAAAAGTTCAGGTATTTTTTTGATCACTTAAAAAGTTCAGTGTTTTTTGAGATTCGTTTAAAAAGTTTAATGTTTATTTGATAAAAAATAAAGTTAAGTGTTTTTTTTGTTAAAATTGAAAAATTCAGTATTTTTTTGAGATTTTCCCTATATAATATATAAAGTAAATAAATAACTCATCTTATGTATTATGTACAGGAAATCATTAACCTCTACCAATCGACCCGGTAAGGAAACAATCGACGAGGACTTGTCCTGATTCTCCCAAGAGTTGTTCGTCCTCAAAAAAATTTCGGCAACTGGAGAACCAACGTGGTCTGAATCGTGTAATCCGAAAATGGAGCAACCCAACGGCACGCGGGGGAAGGAGAGCGAGGCGGAGAATCGACGGCGATAAGCCGGAGGGAGAAGCGAAAAGCGATGAAGAGGAAGCAGGTGAGGAAGGAGATGGCGAAGAACGAGAGAGAGGAGGCGGAGGCGAGGCTTTTCGATCCGGCGGAGCAGGAGAGACTGAGGGTAGGGATGAATAGAGGAGGCGCATGGGAGGGAGAGGGACCTGAAGATGAAGCGGAGAGAGAAGAGGAAGCGAGGCGAAATAATAAGCTAGAAGGGTCTAAAAAACTTTAGGTATTGTCATATCGCTGCCACTTGTTTCTAAACGATATCTAGGGTTTGGAATATAGTTCACCTTGAATATTATTGATGAATACAACCCATTCTTATACACAATTGACGTAGGTGAATTATACTAACTAAATAGCAAAGAATAAGGAGTGATTAAGAGAGAATATTGGCATATGATAACAAAAGAGATATCAAGAGATATCCTTTCCATTACGCCCCCGCAAGATGAGGCGCATGAGCGAGACCCATTCGAACACGAAGGAGTTCAAACCGGGCTCGGGTTATAGGCTTCGTAAGAGTTTCCGCAAGTTGATCTTGAGAGGAGACATGAGTCACGCGAAGGAGACCATCTTGGACTAGACCTCGAATGAAATGATAGTCAACCGCGACGTGCTTCATTCGCGAGTGGAAAACCGGGTTGGCACAAAGATAAGTCGCGCCCACATTGTCGCAAAATATGACAGGTTTAGTTGTCATCGGAACTCCGAGTTCAGATAGAAGAGAGGAGAGCCACCGCAACTCAACCGCAGTTGAGGCAACAGACTTATACTCGGCCTCGGTTGAAGAGCGTGCGGCGGTGCGTTGCTTCTTGGAGGACCAAGAGATGGGGTGTTCGCCAAGGTAGACGATGTGAGCACTAGTTGATGTATAATCATCGCGGTTGCCACCCCAATCTGCATCCGAGAAAGCATGGAGATCAAAGGAGTTTGTCGAAGACATGAATATACCGAGAGATGGAGAGCCGGCTAAATAACGGAGTACTCGTTTAACCGCTTGCCAATGATCACTCGTCGGGCTATGCATGAACTGTGATAACTTATTTACCGTAAAGGCAATATCCGGCCTTGTGAAATTGAGATATTGTAGGCTGCCAACTACATTCCGGTACTCGGTAGGATCTTCTAATGGCAAGCCAGAGTTGAGAATAAGTGATGTCGTTAAGGACATTGGTGTAGCCACTGACTTTGCATGGAGCATATTGGTACGCTTAAGGAGATCCTGGACATACCGTTGCTGTGTGAGGAAGAGTCCCTTGTGTGATCGTGAGACCTCGACACCCAAAAAGAATTTGAGATCGCCGAGGTCTTTGACTGAGAAACGATCGGAGAGGAGTTGGATGAACTGTTGATTGCGTGATGTGTCGTTGCCGGTGACCACAATATCGTCGACATAAACCAAAACATAAATGACGATGCCATGCTTGCAGAAGATGAAAAGAGAGGTATCGGCCAGTGAGTTCTTGAAGCCCGAGGATATGAGAAATTGACGTAGCTCGTTGTACCAAGCACGCGGTGCTTGTTTGAGCCCATACAAAGCCTTGTGCAACTTGCAAACATGTGAAGGTCGATCTTGATCGACGAAACCGGATGGTTGCATCATATAAACATCATCATGTAGGTGACCTTGTAGGAACGCATTATTCATGTCGAGTTGACGTAATGACCACCCATGACTCATGGCAATGCTCAACACAAGTCGAATGGAAGCCGGCTTGATCACCGGACGGAACGTGTCATGATAGTCGATCCCCGGACGTTGATGGAATCCTTTGGCAACTAGACGAACTTTGCACCTGTCAAAAGAACCATTAGCATGTCGTTTAATTTTAAATACCCACTTACATCCCACGGTGTGACACCCGTAACCCGTCTCCCGCTCACGAGTTGTGTCACATGGACGCTCAAACATATAATAAAATAGCGGGAATTTAAAAACATTTTATTTTATTACACACGCAGCGGAAAAACAAGTATACGTTTACAAACCCACGTACAGTAGTATACACACCAACATAAGGACGGTAACTATAATATAATACATGGTCAAGTCACCGCCCGTACAAACCAACATAAGTCCAAAGAAAGAAAAGTACATGATTCAGATATCTCCTCACGCGTCACCAGCACCCTCGTCCTGCTGCTGCCAATACTGGTCCATGCCTGAAATGTTGCATAACAACGTCCATAAGCTACGTGCTTAGTGAGTACTTCGGGTTAGACCCGAAGATCATACTCAAATTGCAAATGGCCAAACACAAGCAATATTATACACACACTAGATATAAGTGTATACATATATACACACTTCATGCCATGAAACACAGTTCACTCAATCGCACAAGTAATTCACTTATCACACACACTCAGTCCACATGATGTATCATCGGACATAACCGTCAAATCATCTCTATGTGCATCGCACACATAGGACACCACACCGGATCTGGTCTCACCAGTCCAGGACATATGTACACAAGTCATAGCTCGACCCATCGGGTCTCTCAGTAATAACTGTACCGTCAAATCGTCTCCACGTGTGCATCACACACATGGGTAAGGACGCTCCATGTGCAATGCACTTCCCCCGCTCTCCTCGGCAATCGCCGAAATAATAAAATACGTCATCCAAATCCCTACTCCATAAAACATAATACATCAACCATCCCTTCTGTGTACCGTCAAATCGTCTCCACGTGTGCATCACACACATGGGTAAGGACGCTCCATGTGCAATGCACTTCCCCCGCTCTCCTCGGCAATCGCCGAAATAATAAAATACGTCATCCAAATCCCTACTCCATAAAACATAATACATCAACCATCCCTTCTGATACCGATGTCACCTCTCGATACCAGAGCGCCAGGTGCCTCCTCCAGGCCACCACCGACTATGTCGAGCGAAGTCAGTACACAACTGACAACCTCTCAATCAATCACAATCATGCCTCCTCAATATGAAACCCGACCCGGGTCAGAGATCATAAAGAGGAGATCCCAACAATGCAACCATCGGGATATCACCTCAAACCCGCTACAATCACACGCTCAACCATATCCCGGCCCTCCGGAATAAAGTCTCACGCCATGCCAACTACCCGATTCCCCAATCACATGCATTCATATATTATTATACTTCAATCGGATATACACACGTCTTTACTTGACATTTTGGTTATCTCGTTCCTTTACATTCATTTTATTCTTTTATCCTCCGATCCGATCAAATTGGGTTCCGACCATTTCGGATTACCAATTCAGCTCGTTCCGAAGGTTTTACTTACCGTAAGTCGGTTTCATTCAAGTTTCATGTGGTTCGGGTGGAAAACGGGTTTAGGTAGGTCGCGTATAGGGGTCGGTTGCATCGGATTCCGTTCGGTCCGAAAGAACGAACCAAAACGGGGAGAAAGGGGTCCAGAACGGACGGTCTACCCATCTGGAATGGACGGTCTGGTGGCTTGGTCCCTTCGGTCTGGCCGAAGCTGGAACGGATGTTCCGCGAAAGGTGGAACGGACGTTCTAGGTCATAACGAACGATCCAGGTCCAGAACGGACGGTTTGGACTCGTCTTCTTCCCCCGAAACCCTGCAAACCCTAGAACGGGCGGTCCATGCCTGGAACGTTCGGTCTAGGCGCACCAAGAACTTCGGGTTTCCAATTTTTGCACCAAACTCAACAAATTATACATAAAAATGATCCCTAGAACATCAGGAATCCAAATCTAACACCAATTTCATGCAATTTTCACGCAAAGCAATCAAATCTCCATTTTCAATTTGATTATCATTTTCGGACATAATCCGAAACACTCATTTAGCTCAAATTCGAGCTTGGGGTTTCGTTGGGGATGTTCTGTAAGGTTGATTGATGTGTTTATTTGTTGATTTCGATCGAAATCGGGGCTCCAATCGAAGGTTGAAGTTTCGGACTTTTGAGAGAGAGTTGCGAGAGCGTGAGAGGGTGAAATGGCTGAAGAATGGTGAACTTGGGGGCGAAATCTTGCGTCCCACGGGAAGCAGGAGGTGGCACACGCCGAAGGGAGGCCGAAATTGCGGCGGTGACTAAGCAGAAAGGAAGAGGCGTCGCGTGACCTGGCCAAGACCGCCGGAACGGACGGTCTGCAGTCGCTGATGGAGCCTCAATGCATGCTCCTCATCCATCTGATATCCCTTCTCACCATATCTGCTAATTTCCTCAATAATCTTCTGCAAATCCGGATCATGACTTTGTCCCTCTATCACACGTCTCCTCAAACTCATATCATGATCCTCCTCGATTTCCATATGTCCTAACATAGCTGATAACTCAACTATGTTCTCTTGCGAAGATGAGAGTATCTGAATAGCTGATAGAATCTTCTTCCGACTTAAGGCATCTGCGACTACATTCGCCTTGCCCGGATGATATGCGATCTCCAAGTCATAATTAGCTATCAACTCAATCCATCTACGCTGTCGAAGATTCAGATCCTTCTGCGATATCACATAGGTTAAGCTCTTGTGATCAGTGTTGAGCTTAACCTTCTCTCCATATAGATAGGATCTCCAAATCTTCAACGCATGTACCACTGCTGCCAGCTCCAAATCGTGCGTCGGATAATTCTCCTCATGTTTCCTCAGCTGTCGGGATGCGTATGCAATCACATGTCCTTCCTGCATCAATACGCAACCCAAGCCTTGCTTCGACGCATCGGTATAAACCTCATAAAGTGTACCTGGCTGTGGTAATGCCAAGATAGGTGCGGTCGCGAGTCGTCTCTTGAGCTCTAGAAAGCTTACTTCGCACTCTGGTGTCCAATCAAACCGCACATTCTTCCCTGTCAACTTCGTCATTGGTTTTGCCAACTTGGCAAAACCCTCGACAAATCTCCTGAAGTACCCTGCCAATCCCAAGAAACTGCGGATCTCTGTGGCATTGGTAGGCGTCTTCCACTCCATCACAGCCTCAATCTTTGCCGGATCCACTTGTACGCCCTGAGCCGAAATCACATGGCCCAGAAATCCAACTTCCTGCAACCAGAAAGCACACTTGCTGAACTTCGCATACAACTTCTGCTCCCTCAAACGCTGCAATACCAGACGCAAGTGTTGCTCATGGCTGCATCGATCCGGTGAGTAGATCAATATGTCATCAATGAAGATGATGACAAACTCGTCGAGGTAATCCATGAATACACGGCTCATCAACTGCATAAATACTGCAGGAGCGTTCGTCAGTCCAAAAGGCATAACGACGAACTCAAAATGTCCATACCGTGTACGGAAAGCCGTCTTCTGCACATCCCCGGCCTTCACACCAATCTGATGATATCCCGAGCGCAAATCTATCCTCGAGAACCACTGTGCACCCTGCAACTGATCAAGTAACTCATCAATCCTCGGCAGTGGATACCGATTCTTAATGGTTACCTGATTAAGTCCTCGATAGTCAATGCACAATCGCATGCTACCGTCCTTCTTCTTGACGAATAGCACCGGTGCTCCCCAAGGCGAAACACTCGGCTGAATGAATCCCTTCTCCATCAACTCATTCAACTGCTTCTTCAATTCTGCCATCTCTATTGGAGCCATCCAGTACGGAGTCCTAGATACCGGTTCCGTACCTGGAATCACATCAATGCAAAAGTCCACCTCTCTCTCCGGTGGTAACCCTGGCAATTCCTCCGGAAAGACGTTGGGAAAATCACGAACTACAAGCGTCTCATCCAACCTCATCTCCGCCTCCTGGGTAGCTGTCACTACCACGAGAAACGCCTCATCTCCCTTCCGAATCATTCGGCTGGCTCGAAATGCTGATATGATCGGGAAAGGATTCCGTGCTCTGTCTCCCATAAACTCAAACTTCCCTGCCGCATCTGCAAACTGAATCACCCGCCGGTGGCAGTCAATATGTGCCTGATGCACGGTCAGCCAATCCATTCCCAATATCAAATCATACCCCTGAATAGGTACTATAATCAGATCAGCTAAGAGATTCCTTCCACAGAGTATTAGAGGGACACCGCGTAACACCCCGGTCACTGACAGGATCTCTCCTGAAGGGGTATGCACTTTATATCTCTCAGCTGTATCCATATCCATCACATCCAAGCCCTTCGCTGTACTCAAACTTAGGAAGCTATGTGTAGCTCCCGTATCAAACAAAACGTGGCATGTAGTACCATGAAGATCTATGATACCTGTGATGGTAGCAGCGTCTAACTGCTCGGGGTCACCCTCGACGACGGCATCAATGGTGAATGTCTCCTGAGCAAAGTAAGCCTCGTCACCCAGGACTTCTTTCTCCGCAACAAGTGCATATACCCGTGGTGCTACTCCTCCTCTACGTGGTGGCTGAGGGCGTGGAGGTCTGACTCCCTGCTGACTGGAAGCAGCTACGTCTCCAGTGCACTGGTTAGCGAAGCGGGCA
>NW_010965123.1:164184-165120 GCF_000463585.1 Tarenaya hassleriana
CTGTCTGGAACTCGAGGGACGAGTGAATGTAACTCGTCTCATAGGACTCCTCTCTCGGTTCCTTGCCTCTTGCTGCTCCTCATACTCTGTCCTCTCCAGCTTTGTCAGCTGCGCAATATACCTACTCAGCGTAGGATACTCCTGGATCTCTATCCTCCTGCGCAGATATGGGCGTAATCCAGTCACAAACATCTGGATCTCAGCCTCTCAGTTGGCACCAGATGTGCCCCATATCGCAACAGACGGGTGAATTCTGCCTCATACGCAGCTAAAGTGCGATCACCCTGCTCCAGATGGAGGAACTCCACAATACGGTGGTCCTGATCTCCCTTCAGACAATACTTGTCTTCAAAACGTGCCCGGAACTCCTCCCAAGTGAACTGATATCCGGGTGCAGCCTCACGAACCACTTCCTCCCACCAATGAAGTGCTTCTCCATACAGATGGTGGCTCGCGATCTCTGCCCGGTACAGCAGCGGGCATCTGACATAATCCAGATCCCTGGAGATGCGGATCAGCCAATCCTCCGCAATCTCAGGTCTCTGAGTACCCTCAAACCTCGGTGTCCCCATCATCCGAAGGTCCCGTATCAAGGGCAGGTAGTCCACCACAACAGGGGCTAGATGCCCTGGTGGTCCCGGCGGAGGTGGGGGTGGAATACCCTCTGGTCTAGCTCCAGCCCGATGTGGCATGTTCATCTGGTACTGATGCCACATCGTATCAAAGAACTGCTGCTGGAACTCTGCTACACGTATCCACACCTCGGGATGGATTCCAACGATTGGAACTTGTCTGCTAGGACTCGAATCTCTATTCGATATGTGCACCGAGAAATCCCGAGACTTAGAACTCGTTTTTGGATCTCCAAAAACTCACACTTTTCTCCAAAAGTCGGCTGTTCTTCGTCTCTCTTTAATTAGGGTTCTAATCACTTTC
>NW_010965123.1:174646-174895 GCF_000463585.1 Tarenaya hassleriana
AAACGGACTTTGATCACACTCTCAATCTCTTGGATCTCTCCAAAAGTCTGCTAAATGTGTTCTGAAGTCGGCTCTTTTTCTCTATAGCCATTAGGGTTTTTAATCTCCCTTTTATAAAGTGATTTAACCCTAATTTCGGTTTAATTTCGGAAAAACTGAAGCCCGGAACGGACGGTCCAGAAATGTACGTGGACCGTCCGTTCCAGCAAGTAGAATGGACGTTCTTCATTAGTGGACCCTCCGTTCCAC
>NW_010965123.1:175990-176689 GCF_000463585.1 Tarenaya hassleriana
TTTTTCCGAAATTAAACCGGATTAGGGTTAAATCACTTTATAAAAGGGAGGATTAAAAACCCTAATGGCTATAGAGAAAAAGAGCCGACTTCAGAACACATTTAGCAGACTTTTGGAGAGATCCAAGAGATTGAGAGTGTGATCAAAGTCCGTTTTTCTCGAAGCACAAAATGGAATAGGGATTCGAGTCCTAGCATACAAGTTCCAAGCGTTGGAATCCATCCCGAAGTGTGGATACGTGTAGAGGGCGAGGTAATCTTCCTCCCTTTCGTGATCAGACGTGTTCTTCGATTGATACAGGCCCCGGATCGATTGAAGTAAGCGTTCTAACGTTTCTACGATTCATTAGAAGCATGGTTCTAGGGTTTATTAAATTTTTGTTTTATATCCGCTGCGCAAACCCTAGAATCGATCTCTTAGGAATAGGATTCGCTCTAGAGATCCCAGGAAATCCAACAGTGGTATCAGAGCCTGGTTGCTCTGTTTTGATTTCGTAGAACCCGATCACGCACGTTTTAGGATTTGAATTGTTTGAATCCATGTTTGCTTTGATTTCTATGCATGTTTGATGATTGAATCTAGTGTAGATTGCATGTTTCATGTTGCATAGAGTGCAAGAGTTCGAATTTTGGGTTCACAGGAGAACTCGGATCAGTTTCGGGTCTGAACGGGGCCGAGAACGCGAAAAAACGTGATCTG
>NW_010965123.1:179078-179317 GCF_000463585.1 Tarenaya hassleriana
GAAACTTCTATTGCACGCAATCGAGATGTTAGATGCTTCAAATGCCTGGGCAGGGGTCATTTTGCTAACGATTGTCCCAACCGGAGAGTTATGGTGCTGCGTGATGATGGTGAGATTGTATCACAATTAACTCCTCCTGGAACGCCACAATGGAACGGCGTGTCAGAACCGAGGAACCGAACACTGTTAGACATGGTTCGGTCTATGATGAGTCAGACAGATCTTCTGAAGTCCTTCTG
>NW_010965123.1:179796-181555 GCF_000463585.1 Tarenaya hassleriana
CAGGCAGGATTCGCCAAGAGCCAATGAGATATGGATTTCTCGTGACTGGGAATGAGGAACTCATGTTATTAGAACATGACGAGCCTACCACATACCCGGAGGCTATGGCGAGTCCGGATTCCGAGAAATGGCGCGAGGCTATGAAGTCCGAGATGCAATCCGTGTCAGACAATCAAGTATGGAGTCTGGTTGATGCATCTGAAGGGATAAAACCCATCAGATGCAAGTGGATCTTCAAGAAGGAGACCGACATGGATGGCAATGTGCACACGTATAAGGCACGACTTGTGGCGAAAGGGTTCCGTCAAATTCATGGTATTGACTATGATGAGACCTTTTCGCCCGTAGTTATGCTGAAGTCCATCAGGATCCTACTTGCCATAGCCGCATATTATGACTATGAGATATGGCAAATGGATGTCAAGACCGCATTCCTTAACGGGAACTTGACCGAGGATGTGTACATGACACAACCCGAAGGTTTTGTCGATCCAAGGAACCCGAGGATGGTGTGCAAGCTTCAGAGGTCCATTTATGGACTGAAGCAGGCTTCGAGGAGCTGGAACCTTCGATTTGATGAGACAATCAAAAAGTTTGGTTTCTCACAGAACGAAGACGAGCCATGTGTTTACAAGAAGGTTAGTGGAAGCACAGTAATTTTTCTGGTGCTGTACGTGGATGACATTCTCCTTATAGGGAATGACGTTCCTACCTTGCAAGACGTTAAGTCTTGGCTAGGAACGCAGTTTTCTATGAAGGACCTAGGAGAAGCAGCCTGTATTCTGGGCATCAAGATCTATAGAGATAGATCGAGGCATCTTCTAGGATTATGTCAGAGTACTTACATCGATAAGGTCTTGAAACGGTTCAAGATGCAAGATTCCAAGAAAGGAACCTTACCGATGAGCAGTGGCACAATTCTCTGCAGGAGTCAGTGTCCTACGACAACTGATGAGCGAAGAACGCATGGACCGGATTCCATATGCTTCGGCAATTGGATCCATCATGTATGCCATGCTTTGTACTCGACCGGATGTATCCTACGCATTGAGCATTACGAGTAGATACCAGTCAGATCCAGGTGAGTCGCACTGGATCGCCGTCAAGAACATCCTAAAGTACTTGCGAAGGACTAAGGATGTATTCTTGGTATACGGTGGGTTGGAAGACGAGCTCGCTGTAAGAGGTTACACCGAGTTTCCAGTCATACCCGGATGACTACAGATCGCAGTCTGGCTAAGTTTTCTGCTTGAACGGAGGCGCTGTCAGCTGGAAGAGTTCCAAGCAGGCGACCGTTGCAGATTCTACTACAGAAGCTGAGTATATTGCAGCGTCGGACGCAGCAAAGGAAGCTGTTCGGATCAGAAAGTTTGTTGGTGACTTGGGTCTCATTCCGAGTGCTGATAGCCCCATTGCTCTGTATTGTGACAACAATGGAGCGATCACACAAGCGAAAGAACCCAGATCCCATCAACGATCCAAACACATACTCAGACGATTTCACCTCATCAGGGAGATCATAGACAGAGGAGACGTGCACATTTGCAGAGTGTCGACAGATGACAACATTGCCGATCCATTGACGAAGCCTCTCCCTTCGTCGAAACATGAGGGTCATGTTAGGGATATGGGCATTAGATGTTTAGCAGTTCATGATTACAGCAAGTGGGAGATTGTTGGTTTAGTGCTCTATGATGCACTGTTTATGAGCTTTGTTCAGATACATTCGATGTATTGATGCTTTCTATATGTTTTTTTT
>NW_010965123.1:182478-183402 GCF_000463585.1 Tarenaya hassleriana
CAAAAGAGAGCCGACTTTTGGCAGAAAAGAGAGAGTTTTTGGAGATCCAAAAACGAGTTCTAAGTCTCGAGATTTCTCGGTGCACATATCGAATAGAGATTCGAGTCCTAGCAGACAAGTTCCAAGCGTTGGAATCCATCCCGAAGTGTGGATACGTGTAGAGGGCGAGGTAATCTTCCTCCCTTTCGTGATCAGACGTGTTCTTCGATTGATACAGGCCCTGGATCGATTGAGGTAAGCGTTCTAACGTTTCTACGATTCATTAGAAGCATGGTTCTAGGGTTTATTAAATTTTTGTTTTATATCCGCTGCGCAAACCCTAGAATCGATCTCTTAGGAATAGGATTCGCTCTAGAGATCCCAGGAAATCCAACACATCCGAAGTTCCCGTATGAAGGGCAGGTAGTCCACCACAATAGGAGCTAGATGCCCTTGTGGTCCCGGTGGAGGTGGGTGTGGAATACCCTCTGGTCTAGCTCCAGCCTGATGTGGCATGTTCATCTGGTACTGACGCCACATCGTATCAAAGAACTGCTGCTGGAACTCTGGTACATGCTCGGGTGGAGGGGGTTCTTCCCTCACCGGCAAACGGACAGGTCTACCACGTCTCGGAGGCATCGGTACACTGCAGACAAGGGAGAAAATTTCAGTTCTGGTGACTTCAGGATCATGTATAAATACGTTTAAAAACCTTTCTTTCAAAAATCAATTGAAATCATAAACAGTGTTGATGTGGGTTTCAAGCAATTCCTTTCCGTAGAAAGAACTGCTCTGATACCACAAGCTGTGACACCCGTAGCCCGTCTCCCGCTCACGAGTTGTGTCACATGGACGCTCAAACATATAATAAAATAGCGGGAATTTAAAAACATTTTATTTTATTACACACGCAGCGGAAAAACAAGTATATGTTTACAAACCCAC
>NW_010965123.1:185596-185883 GCF_000463585.1 Tarenaya hassleriana
ATAACAACGTCCATAAGCTACGTGCTTAGTGAGTACTTCGGGTTAGACCCGAAGATCATACTCAAATTGCAAATGGCCAAACACAAGCAATATTATACACACACTAGATACAAGTGTATACATATATACACACTTCATGCCATGAAACACAGTTCACTCAATCGCACAAGTAATTCACTTATCACACACACTCAGTCCATCAGAGCGCCAGGTGCCTCCTCCAGGCCACTGATACGTGTGTACCGAGTCTAGAATTTATACCCGATTCACAACTCACCGCAAGGATA
>NW_010965123.1:187066-187722 GCF_000463585.1 Tarenaya hassleriana
CCAGGTGCCTCCTCCAGGCCACCACCGACTATGTCGAGCGAAGTCAGTACACAACTGACAACCTCTCGCCGGCCGTCCGCCACGGAGAAACTCATTGGACCCGAGCTCAGGTCTTTCTGAGTTCCTTCGCATAACCTCATCGGGAGAATCGCTCAATCCCGAGTCACGGGTAAATGTATTGCCAGTCTCTGCCGGGAGAATCACTCAATCTCGATCCCGTTCCATATCTAGTGGAACGTTGGCGTGGTTACAATGTAACCGTAGGATTTTCTCAACCCCGTGATAGCCGAATCACTCAAGACTATCACGTGTATCATCGGCTCCGAGCTCTGCCGGTGGGCAATCAATCACAATCATGTCTCCTCAATATGAAACCCGACCCATGTCAGAGATCATAAAGAGGAGATCCCAACAATGCAACCATCGGGATATCACCTCAAACCCGCTACAATCACACGCTCAACCTTATCCCGGCCCTCCGGAATAAAGTCTCACGCCATGCCAACTACCCGATGTCCCCAATCACACACACTCGTATATCATTATACTTTAAGCATATATACGTACGTCCTTACTTGTCATTTTTGGTATATCGATTCCTTTACGTGCATTCTATTCTTTTATCCTCCGATCCGATCAAATTGGGTTCCGACCAT
>NW_010965123.1:188061-203338 GCF_000463585.1 Tarenaya hassleriana
ATCCATGCCTGGAACATTCGGTCTAGGCGCACCAGGAACTTCGGGTTTCCAATTTTTGCACCAAACTCAACAAATTATACATAAAAATGATCCCTAGAACATCAGGAATCCAAATCTAACACCAATTTCATGCAATTTTCACTCAAAGCAATCAAATCTCCATTTTCAATTTGATTATCATTTTCGGGCATAATCCGAAACACTCACTTAGCTCAAATTCGAGCTTGGGGTTTCGTTGGGGATGTTATGTAGAGCTGATTGCTGTGTTTATTTGTTGATTTCGATCGAAATTGGGGCTCCAATCGAAGGTTGAAGTTTCGGACTTTTGAGAGAGAGTTGCGAGAGCGTAAGAGGGTGAAATGGCTGAAGAATGGTGAACTTGGGGGCGAAATCCCGCGTCCCAGGGGAAGCAGGAGGTGGCACACGCCGGAGGGAGGCCGAAATTGCGGCGGGGACTCAGCAGAAAGGGAGGCGGTGCGTGACCTGGCCAAGACCAGACGGTCTGCATGTTAGACCGGACGTTCTGGCCCGTTTTCGTCCGTTCTCCTCGCTCGTTTCGGTCCAATTCTTCGGGTTAACTTGGTTAGGGTCTAATTCAATATTTTAGGGATATTTTTATGGCTCATATCTGATTTCCTAAAATTCGGTTTGAAAGTCGAATTTACGGGTTATTATACACGGTGTTGTAGGATGGATGCGAGGGAACCAATTCCCATGTCCCGTTCTTGACAAGAGCGTCAAATTCCTCCGTCATCGCTTGTCTCCAGTGGGAAGACTTAAGAGCTTGTGAGACCGTCGTAGGTTCTATGTCCGGAGGAGAAGAGATGGTGGTTTGGTGGGCATCTTTAAGAGAAGGCTTAGTAATATTGTTCTTCGATCGGGTTGTCATGGGGTGAGTGTTCCTTGTTGTGCAAGAAACAGTGGTAGGATCCGACGGTTCATGTGGGTTGGTGTTTGGTTGGTTTGGTGGTTCAGGCGGAAGTGAGAGGGGTTGAGTGGTGACGTGTGGTGGTGAACGAGTGTCGGGTGGTGAAGGTGGCAAGATTGGTTCAAGCTGTATAGGTGACGGTGTTGCATTTTCCGGCAAAGAATCGCGATGCAGAGGCGGATCCGGAGCAGGCGGCGTTATGAGTGGTCCACGAGAAACCAGAGTGTGAGACGGTGAGTGAGAGACAGTGGTAGACTCAGAAGACGAAGGTGATGTCGATAGTTTCATGTAGGGGAATGTGGACTCGAAGAAAGTGACGTGACGGGAAGAATAGATTCTAGTGGTGGTGGGATCTAGACACAAGAAGGCACTATGTAAGGGAATAACCAATGAACACACACGGAGATGAACGGGGATTAAGTTTATGATGTGAGTATGGACGCAACCAAGGGAAGCAAAGGCAATCAAAGGTTCGTAGTTTAGTGTAGTTGGGCAAGGTGTTAAACAAGAGGTGAAACGGGGACTTATGGCCTAGAGTTTTGGATGGAAGACGATTAATAAGGTAGATAGCCGTCGGGAAGGAAAAAGACCATAGGGAGAGCGGCATAGAAGCATGGGAAAGAAGAGCTAAGCCGGTTTCCATGATATGCCGGTGCTTTCTTTCCGAGATTCCATTGTGCTCGGGTGTGTGAGGAGGTGTTGTGAGGTGAGTTATACCATGAGAAGCGAGAAAGGACCGAAGGGCAATGTATTCACCTCCATTATCCGAATAAAGGGTTTGGGATTTTATGGAGAAACGATTCTCAACGAGGGCTTTGAAATGTGGAAAGACATCAAGGACTTGGGATTTTCGGTGCAATGGATAGAACCATGTGTAATGTGTATGATGGTTTACAAAAATGACATAATATTTGAGACCATCAATGGATGTTACAGGAGAAGTCCAGACATCGGAGAAAATGATTTCGGGAGGGCAAGTAGAATGAAGAGTAGATGTAGAGAAAGGCAACTTATGACTTTTATTGATCGAACATGGTTCACATAACAAAGACTTTGAAGAGGAAGACGACAAGGGAAGAGAGAATTCTTGGATTACTCGATTGAGAACATCGGAGGACGGATGTCCCAACCGAGAACGCCAATCCAAAAAACTCGTTTTTATTGTAGAAAATGCTTGAGGAGAAGAGACCGAAAGGGGAAAAGGAGCCATGGGCCACTCATAGACACCGTCTTTAAGAGGTCCGGTTGTGATTAGCGCCCCCGTCACGAGATCCTTTACCTGAAAATGCAAAGGAAAGAATTCCACCGAGACCTTGTTAGTGGTACATAATTGGTGGATGGAGATAAGGTTTTTACGAAGAGAAGGAACACATAAAACATTGGCGAGAGTAAGACATTTGGAAAACAAAGGGAAGGACATAGAACCCGTATGAGAGATAGCATGAGTGGAGCCGTCTCCAGGCTCAACGTCTTCACCACCGGAGTAAGGAGTGTGAAGGGATAATGCCGACAAGTCAGAGGTGATGTGGTGGGATGCACCGGAATCTAGCAGCCACGTGAGAGAAGAGGTCGGTGCAGCCATTGTGGTGGGATTTGCGCGAGGTTGCCAAGAGGATGGCGATGATGGTGCATGGTTGTTGTTGATCACAGCACCGGGAGGAAGAAGGTGGCATCGTTTGGCGCTATGGCCAAACGTACCACAAAGCTGGCACTTGCCCTGATAGCCGGTGCCTTTCCGATTTTGGGTTTGCTGGGATGACTGAGTCTGCCAATTCGGCCGATAGGCTGGAGTAGAGTTCCTCGTTTGAGTGTTGTTGGCCGAGATTGGGAAGACAGAAGGAGCATGATCAGCGGTCATGAGAACTGACTCATGATTGAGCAGCTTCTCGTGTAACTCGATAAACGAGATAGGAATGTCGCTTTGGCATTGATTGCATCGATCACGGGCTTGTATTCATCACTGAGTCCGGACAACACAAGATCAATGAGGTCTTCATGATCAAGATGTTGGTTGTAATGCTCTAGGATGATCCATGATATGACATTTCACTTTGTATTGATTCATTGATTTATGAATGCATTATTTATCCGTTATACGATTAGCATGTTTGTTGTATTTCGGCATCCTTGAATCATTAGAGAATGATTCTAAACTCCCTAGTCAGTCATCATTGTGGGAACAATGTTGAATGAAGACTAGCATGAGGTGTGATCAACGCGTAGGATGTAGATCACAATCATGGGTACTCGTTATGAACGAGTGACTGGATGACCCGCATGAGATTGTCACATGGACAGAGTCATGACTTGAATCTCATACAATATGCCGGTGCTTTCTTTCCGAGATTCCATTGTGCTCGGGTGTGTGAGGAGGTGTTGTGAGGTGAGTTATACCATGAGAAGCGAGAAAGGACCGAAGGGCAATGTATTCACCTCCATTATCCGAATAAAGGGTTTGGGTTTTTATGGAGAAACGATTCTCAACGAGGGCTTTGAAATGTGGAAAGACATCAAGGACTTGGGATTTTCGGTGCAATGGATAGAACCATGTGTAATGTGTATGATGGTTTACAAAAATGACATAATATTTGAGACCATCAATGGATGTTACGGGAGAAGTCCAGACATCGGAGAAAATGATTTCGGGAGGGCAAGTAGAATGAAGAGTAGATGTAGAGAAAGGCAACTTATGACTTTTATTGATCGAACATGGTTCACATAACAAAGACTTTGAAGAGGAAGACGACAAGGGAAGAGAGAATTCTTGGATTACTCGATTGAGAACATCGGAGGACGGATGTCCCAACCGAGAACGCCAATCCAAAAAACTCGTTTTTATTGTAGAAAATGCTTGAGGAGAAGAGACCGAAAGGGGAAAAGGAGCCATGGGCCACTCATAGACACCGTCTTTAAGAGGTCCGGTTGTGATTAGCGCCCCCGTCACGAGATCCTTTACCTGAAAATGCAAAGGAAAGAATTCCACCGAGACCTTGTTAGTGGTACATAATTGGTGGATGGAGATAAGGTTTTTACGAAGAGAGGGAACACATAAAACATTGGCGAGAGTAAGACGTTTGGAAAACAAAGGGAAGGACATAGAACCCGTATGAGAGATAGCATGAGTGGAGCCGTCTCCAGGCTCAACGTCTTCACCACCGGAGTAAGGAGTGTGAAGGGATAATGCCGACAAGTCAGAGGTGATGTGGTGGGATGCACCGGAATCTAGCAGCCACGTGAGAGAAGAGGTCGGTGCAGCCATTGTGGTGGGATTTGCGCGAGGTTGCCAAGAGGATGGCGATGATGGTGCATGGTTGTTGTTGATCACAGCACCGGGAGGAAGAAGGTGGCATCGTTTGGCGCTATGGCCAAACGTACCACAAAGCTGGCACTTGCCCTGATAGCCGGTGCCTTTCCGATTTTGGGTTTGCTGGGATGACTGAGTCTGCCAATTCGGCCGATAGGCTGGAGTAGAGTTCCTCGTTTGAGTGTTGTTGGCCGAGATTGGGAAGACAGAAGGAGCATGATCAGCGGTCATGAGAACTGACTCATGATTGAGCAGCTTCTCGTGTAACTCGATAAACGAGATAGGAATGTCGCTTTGGCATTGATTGCATCGATCACGGGCTTGTATTCATCACTGAGTCCGGACAACACAAGATCAATGAATGAGGTCTTCATGATCAAGAGGCTTACCAAGGAGGGCCAATTCATCACCCTTGACCTTGAAGAAATGCATGTAGTCATCAATCTTTTTGGTGCCTTTGGTAAAGCGGCGCATATTGTCCTTGATTTGCTTGATGTGGCCTCGAGAGGAACGTCCATACGTCAAAGCGAGTGTGGTCCAAGCAGCACTTGTTGTGTCGGCTCGCGCGATGAGTGCTTGGCACGAAACATTGATGGATCCAAGAAGGGCAGAGAATATGAGACGATCTTGGCGAAACCAAGAGTTGTATGTCGGGTTTGGCTTTATCACATTGTTTTTGAGAATCGTTGGAGGAACATCGAGATCGAGATCTAGATAATCTGCAGGTCATAACCTTGGAGCAAGGATCGGATTTGAAGGCTCCATGTTAAGTAATTGGTAGCCGAGAGTTTGGGGATATTGGTAACATTGATGTTTACCAAATGAGAGGGTAGGTTCTCGGTGTTTGCGGTGGGTGCCATAGGGTCGGTGGGAAGAGTTGAGCCGTCGGAGTTTGCGTTGTCAGTAGACATTGCGGCGGCCGAGGGAAGGGATCAAATGGTTGAAAAAAATGGTCGTGAGACTTAGAGGTGCTCTGATACCATAAACGATATCTAGGGTTTGGAATATAGTTCACCTTGAATATTATTGATGAATACAACCCATACTTATACACAATTGATGTAGCTGAATTACAGTAACTAAATAGCAAAGAATAAGGAGTGATTAAGAGAGAATATTGGCATATGATAACAAAAGAGATATCAAGAGATATTCTTTCATTAGTTTCTTCCTACAGTCATCCCTAGGTTTGGATGCTGCGAAATTGGGGAAATACATGGAATTAGAACATAGTACGCGACAAAAAGATGATTTTCTGATAATAAGTGACCCTTATTCACATCATTGTTGGTTGTCAGATGTATTTGCATCGTTTCCATTTAGTTTAAGATTATGACAATGACATTTAATGCATTTAGTTTTCTCTCTAGGATACGAAAGTAGATAGATCAACTTTTTAAATAGTGATGTTTCGATTCGAAAGAATGGAACCCGGTTTTAGACTTTGAGTCCCCAAATTTTTGATGAAGAATGTTTATAGGATCACTATCCCTATCCTTAGTTACATCCTTTTCATGTTAGATGATTTTTTGAAATCCACTAATTCATCTTATAGATTTCATCCTATTTACATTCATTTACTTTGTTCTCCATCTTACTTTACTTGTTCACTTTAAAATCTAGAACAATACATTTATTACCATTTTGATTCTTTCTTCACCTAGTTTTAGTCGAGTTTAACTTTATATCAAATAAGTCGTTGTGATCGATCTCGTAACTATGATATCCGTATATCTGCAGATATGTTGTTTGTCGGATTACAAATTTAAAACTTATCACGCAGAGTTATCATCAATTTTGTCTTTAAATAAAGAAAAAAATATCTGAAAATTTCTAAATTTGTAATTTGGTGTAATATTAATTTTTGAATTTGTAGGTGCGTCTATTTATTCTCGAATTTGTATTTTTAACACATTAATTCCTGAACTTGCAATTTTTTTAATACAATAATTCCTAAAATTACATTTTTGAACACAATAATTTCTAAACTTTGCTTTAATCAATTAGTGGTATGGACGATTATTGAACTGTTAAGTAAGTTCAGTAATTACTGTGTTAAAAAATGCAAGTTTGGGAATAAATAAGTGCATCTACAAGTTCATGAATTAATATTAAATCAAATTACAAATTTAGAAATTTTTAGATATTTTTTCTTAAATAAATGAGCGGTCAATATTTTTTGTAAACCGTTAATCCGTTTTTTTTGTCTAAATTCTATTTGATTTGTTTGATTCATTTTTATTTAGAATATTTAATTATTATCTAAATAATTTTAAATTTTAATTTGACGATAATGCTTTCAAAATTTGGAAAAAAGTAGCGTATAATTTTAATTTAATATGACTTTATGTTTGGTCCACTTGTATTACTTTTTATTTCTTGAATATTTTTCTATACAGTCGATATAAGATTGTTTTAGAAACAAAACTAAAAATATACGTTAGGCAAAAAAAGAAAACTATATATGAATTCAATAATTTTAATTTTTTTTAATCTAAATTAAATGATTTTATAAGAATAATTTCTCCATTTTCAAATAAAAAGAAGAAAAAATAAATTTGTTTTTTTATCCTTTTATAAAAAAGAAAAAAATATGAAGATGTCATGTGATACATATTGAATCCAACCTAACTACCGCTAGGTTTTTGACTCAAAAATTTAAGATCAGTTCAAAAACTGTTTATTTAATATTATAAAATTTGTATCAAATTATTGTTTATTTTTATATAAAATTAGAAATTTATATATTTATTTATTAAATTTAAAAAGTTAATATTTTTTAGACGATATTTTTTTGGGTTTATTTTGATAATTTTAATATAATAAAAAAATAAATTAATAAAATGTTAATGTGCTTTTACGAGATTCAATAAATATTATTCTTGTGTTCATCAAATATACACAAAATGAATATTATTAACAAGTATCAATATTTAATATTTCTAAATAAAAAAATTATAAAAAAATACCGAAATACTGGATATCATTAATTTTATGCCGTATATAATATCGAAGCGAACAGAGATGTAGTTGCTCGTACATTCTGGAATCCAACCCTACGGCCCTACCTGTAACATTGCCGGCGCTTTGCTTCATTTAAAAAAGAATTACTACATTTCTTCTTCTCACCTCTCACCTGGGAATCCCACCGGCGGCTGAGACGGCGAACTATGTCGACGGCGACGCCCTTCTCTGGCGCTGTGAACTCTTTCACAGCGGCGAGGACCGTCCTCATAACTGGAGTGAGCAAAGGCCTCGGCAGAGCCCTAGCTCTCGAGCTCGACAAGAGAGGCCATACTGTCATCGGATGCTCTCGGTCTCAGGAGAAGCTCTCCGCTCTTGAATCCGAGCTGTCGTCCCCTGCAAAGCATCTCTTTCTCACCGCCGATCTGGTAATTGCTCTCTTTGAATCTGTCTCTCATGTCTGAGTCCTTCCGTGTTTGTGTGAGTTCAATCTGCGTTGTGGTCTTTGTAATGGAAGAAATTGTTGGTAATCTTAGAAGGCTTTGTTCAATCAATGGTTGAGGATTGATGTTGGACGATCTGAAATTGAGAATTTTACTCTGGGTTTTGATTTCCTCTGTTTATGATTGGTGGTAATCTGTTGGTTATCTAGGCGTAGTTTGGCATTTTACCTTGTTTTGTTGGCTCAATCGTTGGGTCTACCTATAGAAATGTGTTTGTCAAAGTAAATTCCGAAAGTTTGAGCAGTTTCTTGAATTAGGTCTGATGTTTTTGAGCTATGTCTTAAAATGATTACTGGCTTCTCTATGTGTTTACTTCAGTCATTCCTACTTCTGTGAATGTAATAATGTATTTGTGCATATTCGCAATCCCTGCGTTGATCCTTTGATAAATGTGTGGCTTGTTCTTTGATCTACCCTGAGCTTCTATATATGCAGCATGTTGTAAAGCTAAGCTAACAGGATTTATGCCATATGTTTGTAGAAATCTAACAGCAGTGTGGAAGAATTGGCGCGTGCAGTTGTGGAAAAGAAGTGTGTCCCAGATATCATAGGTATTTAAATCTGTTCATGACACTTTGTGGTTACAAGGTTGAACTTTCCCACTCTGAAAATTACTTCCACATCCTTGTGCACGTTTTCATAATGATTTCATGAATATCCTTGCTACGCTAAACCTATTCATTGTTCCTTATTTCCATGAGAATGGCTGTGATTGTATTGCTTTTGGATGTTAACTTGATCTCTAGGTGTAGGTTTTCTTTTTTGTTTAACTGTAATTCCATGGTATTCTGCTGTTTTTTAGAAATTATCAGACAATGCGTGTAAAGAGTTGTGTGTCCTTTTTAAGTTGAAGATGTTGACAACTTTTTCTCAGTGAAAATTCTGCTCTTGGCTGAAGTGAACAATCACCATGAGAATTGCTCTTGGTTTTGACTCTTTGAATTAGGAAATGATTGCTGAGTTAGTATGCTTA
The DNA here is from genome assembly GCF_000463585.1 of Tarenaya hassleriana. Taxonomy (NCBI): domain Eukaryota; kingdom Viridiplantae; phylum Streptophyta; class Magnoliopsida; order Brassicales; family Cleomaceae; genus Tarenaya; species Tarenaya hassleriana. The sequence goes on from NW_010965123.1 coordinate 196,734, forward strand.
TAGGATTAGGGAAATTACAGTCGTAGATGTTCTTTGATGCCAAATAGATTCTGTGTGGTGCCAAGCGATACTTGTTCCAAAGTTCTTGATATTTCCCTCTCATTCTTACCTGGGGATAAACACTGTCATGGCATGTAGATGAGTATTCAGTTCTTCCTTGTTTCCCGGATATATAGAATTAGGCCCTTTTCACCCCGCTGTCAATGTTGATTGTTTTCATTGTTGGGATGCAAGAATTTCTTCTGTTCTCTTGACAGATACAGGATCAGTGTCTATTGCATCTTCTGGTTGTTATTGAATACAGTATTTTGCCTCTGTTTTTCCTTTGTTTCTGGGAAATACTGTCTTACATTGCAGTGTTATGTAATTTGCAGTTAACAATGCTGGCACTATCAATAAGAACAACAAGATTTGGGATGTCCCTGTAGAGGAATTTGATGCTGTTATTGATACAAACGTTAAAGGGATAGCAAGCGTGCTGCGCCACTTCATCCCATTGATGATCCCACACAAGCAAGGAATCATCGTAAACATGTCTTCTGGATGGGGAAGATCTGGTGCCGCCCTGGTGATTTCTAATCATCCACTTCCTTAATTCGCGAACTGTTACCATATCTTTAGTTTTCAAAAGTGAGATAAGCATTTAGGCGAAAGAGCTCTTTAAACCCGACGCGCAAGGCGAAGCCACACGCAAACCCACGCCTTTTGGACATGAGGCACATCTTTTAAATAAAAAAATTATTAATTTATATTACATTTTAATTGAAACTATGTCATAACTTTTTTTAATTTAAAATATTGCCAACCTAAATTTTAAAATACTTTAGAAGAATAATATTAAATAAATAAAAATTGAATTATTTTTAAAAAATTATTAAATTTATTGTAATATATGGCAATATAATGTTAAGATTAATGTTGTCTAACTAAATTTTAAAACACTATAGGACAATATTAACCAATAAAATAATAATTATTTAAAAAATTCACATTTTTTTATAATATTTTGACCTCAGTCTTAATCCCAAATTTATTTGGAGTTTGACCGAATAAATATAATTCGTTTTTCACTCATTTTGTTTTTCTAATACTTAACAATAGTGTTAAAAATTATAATGAATTTATAATATAGATTTAATTATTAATAGATTTTTATGATGATTTATAATAACTAATTTTTTACATTAAAATTTTAAATATAAGTATTGATAAATATTTTAAATATTATTGTATTATTATTTTAATATTTTTTCCAAAATTTGTTTGAGAAATTCATTGCTAATATTTTTAGAGACGGACTCCACTGACAAATTAAATAGTTAAAATTATTAAATTTCTCTTCACGTCTTCTCACAGTCTAACTCCTTTCATTCTTGTTCATCTTCTTCCATTCCTTGGCCTTCACTTCATCTTCAACTCCGTTTCTCGGTGATTTCTTCTGTTCACGGTTCAATTATTAGAGGCGGCCGTCTCATGCATCAGGTGGAGGCACGTGAAAGGGGCACCTATGGCCGCCTCTGGACTTTCATCTTTCCTAATTTAGGTAGTGAAAGAAAAACATGAAGTATTTGGTATTGGAATTATGTAATAACCTGAACTTGACTTTTCCATAATATAGAAGAGATGTTTTGAGTCCTTTCCAATCTGCTTGAGCTTCTATAATTTTTTTTCCTTGATTTTGGTGTAGAAGCTCTTGAATTCGTATAGCTGTGCAACCATAAATCAAATCACCATCGGTTGGCCACATCCCCACAACTTTGAGATACTTGTCATCATTCAATTGGCCAACGGTCGTGTTGTTTATGTATTTTCCTGCCATTATTCTATTGATTTTAGACAAGAAACTGGCACTCAGATTCTGCAAGAACTTGGGATTCGTATAGGATTATATTCTCTGAAAATCTCCAGCATCTTGATTTTGGCATATCATACCCGATTTTCCAGTGGGACTGATCTTTGAAACCGAACTTTATCCCTTAAGGTTGCACCTTACTGTGCATCAAAATGGGCGGTTGAAGGTTTGAGCAGAGCAGTGGCGAAGGAGGTACCTGAAGGAATGGCAGTGGTTGCACTTAACCCAGGTGTGATCAACACAGACATGCTTGCTTCGTGCTTCGGCAACTCAGCTTCCCTATACCAAGCACCAGATACCTGGTAAGCACACACCTCACCTCCTCAACTAATCAAAAGTTTTTTTTACCTTACTCGTGGATTTTCTATGGTTTCTTGTTGGCATGTATTGAAATATCATTGGTCTACCAACCCTTTTGTTCATGTTCTGCATTTCCGTATAAATGCATTGCTCAACAGTTTTACTTTTAATTCAAGAAAATGTATGTGTTTGGTTCTTGAAATGATGAAAAATTGATAGATCACCAATATGTTCTCAGTCCCATCAATTACTCAAAACCCTGTTTGGGGCTTGTCAATGTGACAGGGCTGTTAAAGCTGCGACGATGATTCTGAACCTTACGGCAGCGGATAACGGTGCATCTCTGACGGTCTGAAGCTTTAACAATACATTTTATTTTTCAGTTCCTGATAAATCTTTTGGTTAGAAAATTTATTCTGTAGAGAGTTTGCAAACACCGGCACTGTTCCATGTCCAAATTTCCTGTTAAGGTTTAGAATATGAAACTCAACTTTCTAACACAAAATACTTTATTCCTCACCGAAACCTGAATACAATTTTGGATGATCTTGGTTTATGAGAGGATCTCATAATGGCGGTCTAAAATATGCTCAAGCTCCACTAACCATTCTAAGTTTGCCAAAAGTTGTTTTGGATTCGGAGCTGGCTGAAACTCGTTTCCAATGGTATGCTTCCGCAATTTTCAATCCAAACTGTAGAAATATCCCTTTCTCTTATTGAAACACAACTCCACTAAGGATTATATCATCACATGTCTTTTTCCTAAGCTTTATACGTGCCACAACGATCATATAATAAGAGTCTAAAAATTTTTTTTAATCATGACACTTCCCAATTTTTTTCTGGCCATTGAACAACATCAGAGTTTCTCCACCCAAATTTGTAAAATCTAGGTAAAACATCTCCTTGTCACTACAATCACCAAATCCAAAGTACCTTTCAATTTTAATATCCCATTCCAGAATGAAGTTGTCATCGAACACCGGAATTGTCTTCTTTTCATGTGTGAACCAGTCTTCCTGATGAATCGATATGAAAGAGCTTTGTTATGTAGTCTCTCATCACATAAATCTGTAAACCCAGCTGCTGTCGGACACTTTAGGACTTTGTCGCTATCGATCAACATGTTCTGGTCATGATTAGCCCATACGCGGTCGGCATCACCTTGTGGTGTGAATCGTTGTTTCCGATGAATCGCTCGTGTTACTGTGCATCGCCTTCCTCTTTCGACTGCAGAATCACCTCTCGAACCTCAAGAAGAATATTTGATGCTTGTCCGCAATCGACTTTCGTATCTGGGTCACGATTGATTTGCGATCTGTCGACTCCTGTTGCTAGCGGCGACATCGAATCTGGAGAAAAATTCTGGCAATCCTGATCAGCATCCAACAACCGACACAACTTCGACAGCATCTACTCCATCGACTCACTTCGCGAGCATTGTTTCACCAGGTAAACCATTTTCGAACACTGCTTCAACAGTTCATCCATCTTTGACATGGTTCAGACGTACTCTGATACCAATCTGTTAAGGTTCAAAATCTGAAACACAACTTTCAAACACAAATCGAGACTTTATTCCTCACCGAAACCTGAATACAACTTTGAATGATCTTGATTTATGCGAGGATCTCAACTCTCATCCCCCAAACAACCTCTAACCCTTTCTGAAACTTCTGCATAATCTCTTTCTCCTCTATCTAATATGTATTTATGTTGGGTTTCCTAGCATGCGATCTCATTGATCTAGGGTTTGGTTTCTAGGTTTTATGCAACGGAAGAAAAAGATCTAAACCTAGCCAAAGTCACACAAAACCAATTGTGCAATAACCCGAAAGAATGTGTATATCACTGTGGGATTTGAATACTTACCTCGTTCCAGGGTATGTTTTAATCACCAAGAGTTGAAAGTACAACTCCTCTACACGTATCCACACCGGCGGGATGAATTCCAACACGTTGGAACGTATATGCTAGGATTTGTGAAGAGAAAACAACGTCATTGACTTGGAATCGATATTCCGGGGTTTAGAACTCAAGAGAAAGCTTCTCCAAGGCTCTAGGAAGTGTCTAGGACGTGTTAGGTTGATTACCTAGGGTTTGTGGTGGCTCTCATGATTAATATGATTGTCTAAACCCTAAAATTCGCGAAAAGGAAATTTTCCCGAAAGTCGGACCGTCTGGTCTAGGTCTGGACCGGACGGTCTGACCCTACGCGGAACGGACGGTCCATTTCTTCGCAGAACGGTCGTTCTGCATGTCTGGACCGGACAGTCTAGCCCTTGCGGAACGGTCAGTCTATTCCTCAACAGAACGGACGGACTGACACGGCTGGACTGTTTGGAACCCTTCCAGCTCGTTCTGTCTTCCTTCTCGCGTCGTTCTCTTCACGTGTGATCCATCCCTAATGCTTTGTGATCCTGTAGGCCCATTCGAAGTGGTAGTGGCTTCGGAAACTCTTTTCCGAACCACCCTCTAGCAAGACGCCATGACTACCCACCTAGAATAGAGTTAGAGGTGATCTAATATAGCCAACAATAGTTCGAGTTCTGATCCTTTTGTCTCACGATGTCATATGTTGAACAAGGGTATGGTTTGAGCCACCCTTCAAGTTCAACCGCTTATCCGTCTTGGCAAATCGACTGACAAAATAGATGTAACTTCATCTATACCGGCCACGCATTTTCACAGTCCGATTTTCACGAGGGGTCCAGCGACATCTCTCCTGCTTAGGAGGTGACAAGTCCCGTATTGCATGTCTACTATATACATATGATTCGTGAACGTATCTGAGCAACGCCATTATGATCATCCGGTTAAAGACGACGTTTGACGCAGTCAAGACACGCCACTCCTCATATCAGATACTCTAGACATCTCAGGTCTGAGGATCTAAGAAGAACCACTGTATGAGATTCAAGTCATGACTCATGTCCATATGACGATCTCATGCGGGTCATCCAGTCACTCGTTCCAAACGAGTACCCATGATTGTGATTTGCATCCAATGCATATGATCATCATCAATCACACATCATGCTGGTCTTAATTCATCATTGTTCCCACAATAACAATTGGCCAGGGAGTTTAGAATCATCTGCAATGATTCATGGATATCTACCGAAACATAACAAACATCCAATCATATAACGGGAAAAGTAATGCATTCATAAACCAATGAATCAATACATAGTCAAAATGTCATATTACGGATCATCGTAGAGCATTACAACCAACAATCTCCCATTATGCTCTAATATCTATCCTACAAGCATCTAATCCCCATACCCATAACATGACCATCATGCTTTGACGAAGGGAGAGGCTTCGTCAGCGAGTCGGCAATATTATCATCTGTCGACACTCTGCTTATATTCACGTCTCCTCTGTCGATGATTTCTCTGATCAAGTGAAATCGTCTGAGTATGTGTTTGGATCTCTGGTGTGACCGAGGTTCTTTAGCTTGTGCGATCGTATCATTGTTGTCACATTACAACTCAATGAGATTTGCAATGCTAGGAATGATGCCCAGGTCTCCCACGAATTTTCTGATCCAAACAGCTTCCTTAGCTGCATCCGATGCTGCTATGTACTCGGCTTCTGTAGTCGAATCTGCAACGGTTGGCTGTTTGGAATTCTTCCAAATAATAGCCCCACCATTCAGGCAGAAAACGTAATCTGACTGCGATCTGAAGTCATCTCTGTCGGTTTGGAAACTAGCATCGGTATAACCACTTATAGCGAGCTCGTCTTCCAATCCGCCATACACCAAGAACAAATCCTTAGTCCTTCTCAAGTATTTAAGGATGTTCTTGACCGCAATCCAGTGAGCCTCACCTGGTGTAGACTGATATCTACTAGTCATACTCAATGCATATGATACATCCAAACGAGTACACAACATCGCGTACATGATCACTACAAAAAAACTGTGAAATTCCAACGGATTTTTCCAACGGATTCATCCGTTGCAAATTTTCCAACGGATTTCCAACGGATTCCCGTTGGAATAATTCCAACGCATTTCTAACGGATTTCCAACGGACGTCTAACGGATTCATCCGTTAGAAATCCGTTGGCAATTTCCAACGGCATATCAACGGATATTTGAGTTGGAAATTTTCCACGTATATTCCAACGGATTTCCGTTGGAAATAACGTTTGACGAATTTCAACGGATTGCCGTTGAAATTATTCGAACGTTACGAAACGCGGTAATAATTCCGACGGATATCCGTTGGAAATAGTCGAACGTTATAACGTTCGAAATATTCTAACATGAATTTTGTTTCTATGCAGCCGTTGTGTCAAGAACGTGGAAAAATGCTATGTCCATGTACAAGTTGTCGCAATTTTAAGTATCGCAGTACAGAAGATGTTTGTAAACATCTATTTCGAAGGGGATTTGTGGAAGATTATTATATTTGGCGATTTCATGGAGAAGAAGTTCGGA
>NW_010965123.1:207256-208503 GCF_000463585.1 Tarenaya hassleriana
TCTTCATTTCCAACGGGCATCCGTTGGAAAATCTGAAGCATTAAATCCGTTCGACGCACCTGGCGTCCATCGCGTCATTCCAGAATATTTCCAACGGAAGCCCGTTGGAAATGAATAATGTAACGGGCATCCGTTGGAATTTATCAGACAACATTAAATGCGCCAGAAATTTCCAACGGATGCCCGTTGGAAATCCGTTGGAAATTTCGATTATATAAGGGCGAGCGCCCATTCTTCCCCATCATTCCACAAGTCTCAAACAAAAAAAAAACGAAAAAAAAAAACGACCAAAAAAAAATCAACAAAAAAAAACACAAAATGGTAATTGATTTTCAATTCTTGTTCAATTCTTTAATATTTATGTTTTGTATTAATAACTAACTATTGTTTTTTTACAGTTTCGTAGGCGATTTTCTGGTTCCGGAGGATTGTTAGCGGGTTCTTCTGGAGCACCGCCACCGCCGCCACCACCACCTTCTCGTCTTCCGGAACCGGTGGACGCTCCTCCACTTTTCCCAGAGTGTGATATAACTCTGGAGGAGGTAGAGGAAATTTTAAATTCCTTCGACACTCGCGAGGTGCCGCTAATCGATCCCGAACTAGACGGGGCGTTATGGTAATTAATTTATAAATTAAATTATTTCAATATTTTATTTTAAATTATATTATTAGTTAATATTAATAAATTGTTATTATAATTAGGTTCGGGGTTAACGATAAAGATTTGAGGAAAAAATTTACAGCAATAATAACGTCAAATTTTCCTCAACTCTACTACTGTTGGACGGTGGTACCGGACAACATCAAACGTTCTTGGTGGCATTCGTTCATCGTAAGTTATATTTTAAAAATTTTATTTAAATAAAATAAATAATCACTAACTCTAATTTCTTTTAAAGCAATCTTTTCGGTGGAAAAAAAAGCACACCGATAAAGTTTACAAAGAGTTCAACCAGCTGGGTATGCAGCGGTTGAAACAAATGATGAACAATGCCAAACGTCGTCATCAGCTGCATGGACTGCCACCGGAATGAGCAACAAATGACTTGTACCAGCAGCTTCTTTCGCATTAGAACTCAGACCATTTCAAGAACAAGAGTTCCAAGGCGAAACAAAATCGTCTGTCCCAAAAAATCGAGGGTGATGGGCCTAATCGTCATAACTCCGGTGCTAAATCATTCAAGAATAGGCAAAAAGAGATGGTATTTATTTAAACTTTAATTTAATTTTTAATTAGTTTTTTAATA
>NW_010965123.1:208911-210283 GCF_000463585.1 Tarenaya hassleriana
TATATTAATATATATTTATTAATATATAATATATATAAATATAAATAAAAAAATAAAATAAATATTTAAAAATAAAATAAATATTTTTATTTATTTTATTTTTAAATATTTATTTTATTTTTTTATTTATTTTTTGTGTTTTCCAACGGCAATTCCAACGGACCCCCGTTGGAAATAATTCTAAATTCCAACGGACATCCGTTGTAAATACCGTTGTAACATTTCGACGGCGTTTCCAACGGATATTCTAACGGATATCCGTGGCAAATACCGTTGTAAATCCGTTGGAAAATTTCTAACGGATATTCTAACGGTCCCGTCGGAAAATAGCCACGGATGTCCGTTGGAATTTCCGTTGATATATACCGACGAACAAATCCGTTGGAATTCCGTTGCAAATATGCCACGGAAAAACCGTTGGAAATCCGTTGAAATATTCCAACGGATGAGTGCGTTGGAATTCCGTTTGGAATTTGCCACGGAATTCCAACGGACACCGATTTCTAACGACGATATTCCAACGGATTTATCCGTTGGAAATCCGTTGGAAAAGTTGAATTCCAACGGATTTTCGGCCCTTTCCAACGGATCTGCCGGTTGGAATTTAATGTTTTTTTTGTAGTGGATGGATCCAATTACCGAGGCATATGGAATCCTACTCATGCACTCTTGCTCATCCTGTGTCTTTGGACACTGAGTCTTGCTAAGAGCCACGTCATGTCCCATTGGCAAGGCACCCCTCTTGGAGTCTTGCATCTTGAACCGATTCAAGACCTTGTCAATGTATGTACTCTGATTTAGACCAAGAAGCCTTCTTGATCTATCTCTATAGATCTTGATCCCTAAAATATAGGCGGTTTCTCCTAAGTTCTTCACCGAAAAGACCAACCTAGCCAGGATTTTACTCCTTGCAAAGTAGGAATGTCATTTCCAATGAGCAATATATCATCCACATAAAGTACAAGGAAGACCACTACGTTCCCACTGACCTTCTTGTAAACGCATGGCTCATCTTCGTTTTGCAGGAAGCCAAACGTTTTGACTGCCTCGTCAAATCGAAGATTCTAGCTCCTCGAAATCTGCTTCAGTTCATAAATGGATCTCTGAAGCTTGCATACCTTCATCGGACTCTTAAGATCGACAAAACCCTCGGGTTGTGTCATGTACACATCTTCGAGTAAATTCTCGTTAAGGAATGCGATCTTGACGTCCATCTGCCATATCTCGTAGTCATAATACGCAGCTATGGCCAGCAGAATCCGTATGGGTTTAGGCATCACAACTGGTGAAAAGGTTTCATCATAGTCTATACCATGAATCTGCCGAAACCCTTTCGCGACGAGTCGTGCCTTATAGGTATGCACAATGCCAT
>NW_010965123.1:210459-214664 GCF_000463585.1 Tarenaya hassleriana
CCAATGGTCTTAATACCATCGAATGAGTCGACCAAAGTCCATACTTTGTTGTCGTACATGGACTGCATCTCAGACTCCATGGCCTGGTGCCATTTCTCGGAATCGGAACTTGCCACAGCCTCTGAGTACGACGTAGGCTCGTCATGTTCTAACAACATGAGTTCGTCATTTCCAGTCACAAGAAATCCGTATCTTGTAGGCTCTTGGCAAATTCTACCAGATCTCCGAGGTCTACTAGGAGGTGTTGTCTCAACAACTTGTGACACAGGTTGAACCGATTCGATCTGTTCACCCGGTTCTTCGACTATTTGTGGTTCTCGAACTTCTTCGAGATCTATTCTACTCCCATTAACTCTTTTGGAGACGAACTCTCTCTTCAAGAAAGATCAATTCCGGACAACAAACACTTTCTTCTCAAATGGGTTGTAGAACCATTACCCTTTAGTTTCCTTAGGTTAACCCACAAATATGCATTTATCAGACTTGGCGGATATCTTATCAGAAGCCAGACGTTTCACGTAAACGTCGCATTCCCAAATCTTCATGAATGCTAACTTGGTACGTTTTCCAGTCCATATCTCATATGGTGTCTTCTGAATCGACTTTGTTGTACAATTGTTCAGTATAAGCGCTGTCATTTCCAAGGCGTAACCCCAAAAGGATTTAGGAAGATCGTCAGAGCGCATCCAAACATGTTTAAAGTGTTCGAAACATATTAAGAGTGCATACAAACATGATTAGAGTGCATTAAAATATTTTTAGAGTGCGTCGAAACATATTTAGAGTGCGTCGAAACATGTTTAGAGTTCGTCCAAACATGTTTTGAGGGCACCAAAACACGTTTAGAGTGCACCAAAACACGTTTAGAGTGCATCCAAATACATTTAGAGTGCATCGAAACATACTTAGAGTGCATCCAAACATGTTTAGAGTGCATCGAAACATAGAGTGCATCCAAACATGTTTAAAGTGCGTCGAAACATACTAGCATCCAAACATGTTTAAAGTGCGTCAAAACATACTAAGAGTGCATCCAAACATTTTTAGAGTGCATCAAAACATTTTTCGAGAACGTCGAAACATGTTTAGAGTTTCGTCTAAACATATTTAGAGTGCCTTAAAACATTTTTAGAGTGCGTCGAAACATATTTAGAAGTGCATCGAAACACGTTTAGAGTTCGTCTAAACATGTTTTGAGTGCATTAAAATACATTTAGAGTGCGTCCAATCACATTTAGACTGCATTCAAACATGTTTAGAGTGCGTCAAAACATACTTAGAGTGCGTCCAAATACATTTAGAGTGCGTCCAAACACGTTTAGAGTGCATCCTAACATGTTTAAAGTGCGTCGAAACATGTTTAGAGTGCAACAAAAGATATTTAGAGTTTGTCGAAACATATTTAGAGTACATCGAACATATTTAGAGCGCATCCAAACATGTTTAAGGTGCGTCGAAACATATTAAGAGTGCGTCCAAACATGTTTAGAGTGCATTAAAACATTTTTAGGGTGCGTCGAAACATAGTTAGAGTGCGTTAAAACATGTTTAGAGTTCGTCTAAACATGTTTTGAGTGCACCAAAACACGTTTAGAGTGTGTCCAAACACATTTAGAATGCATCCAAACATGTTTAGAGTGCGTCAAAACATACTTAGAGCGCATCCAAACATGTTTAGAGAGCATCCAAACATTTTTAGAGTGCGTGAACCATGTTTCAAGTGCATCCAAACATACTTAAAGTGCATCCAAACACGTTTAGAGTGCATCCAAACACGTTTAGAGTGTGTACAAACACGTTTAGAGTTCGTCTAAACATGTTTAAAGTTCGTCTAAACATGTTTTGAGTGCACCAAAACACGTTTAGAGATCATCCAAACACATTTAGAGTGTATCCAAACATGTTTAGAGTGCGTCAAAACATACTTAGAGTGCATCCAAACATGTTTAGAGAGCATCCAAACATTTTTAGAGTGCGTCGAAATATGTTTAGAGTGCATCCAAACGTACTTAGAATGCATCCAAACACGTTTACAGTGCGTCCAAACACGTTTAGAGGTCCAAACACTTTTAGAGTGCATCCAAACATTTTTAGAGTGAATCAAAACATTTTTAAGTGCGTCGAAACATGTTTAGAGTTCGTCTAACCATGTTTAGAGTGCGTCCAAACACGTTTAGAGTGCCTCCAAACACATCTAGTACCTCAAATCACGTTTAGAGTGCATCCTAACATGTTTAGAGTGCGTCGAAACATGTCTAGAGTGCAACAAAAGATGTTTAGAGTTTGTCAACACACGTTTAGAGTGCGTCGAAACATACTTAGAGCGCATCCAAACATGTTTAGAGTGCATCGAAACATAGAGTATATCCAAACATGTTTAAAGTGCGTCGAAACATACTAGCATCTAAACATGTTTAAAATGCGTTGAAACATACTAATAGTGCATCCAAACATTTTTAGAGTGCATCGAAACTTTTTTCGAGAACGTCGAAACATGTTTAGAGTTTTGTCTAAACATGTTTAGAGTGCATCCAAACATGTTTAGAGTGCCTTAAAATATTTTTAGAGTGCGTCGAAACATAGTTAGAGTGCATCTGCATCAAAACACGTTTAGAGTTCGTCTAAACATGTTTTGAGTGCACTGAAACACATTTAGAGTGTGTCCAATGACATTTAGAGTGCATTCAAACATGTTTAGAGTGCGTCAAAACATACTTAGAGTGCGTCCAAATACATTTAGAGTGCATCCTAACATGTTTAAAGTGCGTCGAAACATGTTTAGGGTGCAACAAAAGATGTTTAGAGTTTGTCGAAACATATTTAGAACACGTCGAAACATATTTAGAGCGCATCCAAACATGTTTAAGGTGCGTCGAAACATATTAAGAATGCATCCAAATATATTTAGAGTGCATTAAAACATTTTTAAGTGCGTTGAAATATAGTTAGAGTGCAAACATGTTTAGAGTTCGTCTAAACATGTTTTGAGTGCACCAAAACACGTTTAGAGTGCATCCAAACACATTTAGAGTGTATCCAAACATGTTTAGAGTGCGTCAAAACATATTTAGAGTGCATCCAAACATGTTTAGAGAGTATCAAACATTTAATAGTACGTCAAAACATGTTTAGAGTGCATCTAAACATATTTAGAGTGCATCCAAACACGTATAGAGTGTGTCCAAACACATTTAGAGTGCGTCCAAACACGTTTAGAGTGCGTCCAAACATTTTTAGAGTGCATCCAAACATGTTTAAAGTGCATCAAAACTTTTTTAGAATGCGTCAAAACATGTTTAGAGTGCGTAGAAACATGTTTTGAGTGACACAAAAGATGTTTAGAGTTCGTCGAAACCTGTTTAGAGCACGTCAAAACATATTCAGAGCGCATCCAAACATGTTTAAAGTGCGTCGAAACATATTAAGAGTGCCACTACAAAAAAACAGTTATATAGCGACGGAAAAATCCGTCGCAAATATAAAGGAAATCCGTCGCAATTAAGAATTTGCGACGGAATGCGACGGACTTATTTCCGTCGGTATAACGCTGTCGCAAACGTATAACGGTCGTTAATCCGTCGCAAAAGTGCGACGGAAAAAATCTGCGTTTTGCGACGGAAAGTGACGGATAATTCCGTCGCAAATTGCGACGGAATTTTTTCCGTCGCATTCCGTCGCAAATGTTTTAAAAAATTAAAAAAAAATATAAAAAAATTATATACTATATACACATACATATATATATTTTCACATATACATACATTCATACATATACATTACACACATACAAATATACATACACATACATACATATATATACACATATTTTCATATACACAAATACACATACACATTCACACATATACACATATATACACATACATAAATACTCATACACATATACATTTCCCAAACACATACACATATACATTTCACAAACACATACACATACATATAAACACACACATATACACATATTCATATACACATACAATCACATATACATACACATACATATTCAAATTCACATATATATACACATACACATACATAAACACACACACATACACATTCACACATACATACACATTCACTTACACACATATATAAACACACACATACACATTCACACATACATACACATTCACTTACACACATATATAAACACACACATACACATTCACACATACATACACATTCACTTA
>NW_010965123.1:215791-216382 GCF_000463585.1 Tarenaya hassleriana
AAAGATGTTTAGAGTTCGTCGAAACATGTTTAGAGCACGTCAAAACATATTTAGAGCGCATCCAAGCATGTTTAAAGTGCGTCAAAACATATTAAGAGTGCATACAAATATGATTAGAGTGCATTAAAACATTTTTAGAGTGCATCGAAACATATTTAGCGTGTGTCGAAATATGTTTAGCGTTCGTTTAAACATGTTTTGAGGGCACCAAAACACGTTTAGAGTGCATCCAAATATATTTAGAGTGCATCAAAACATGTTTAGAGTGCGTCAAAACATAATTAGAGTGCATCCGAACATGTTTAGAGAGCATCCAAATATTTTTAGAATGCGTCGAAACATATTTAGAGTGCATCCAAAGATGTTTAGAGTTCGTCGAAACATATTTAGAGTGCATTGAAACATGTTTAGAGTTCGTCTAAACATGTCTTAAGTGCACCAAAACATGTTTGGAGTGCATCTAAACATGTGTAGAGTGCATCAAAACATACTTAGAGTACATCTAAACATGTTTAGAGAGTATCCAAACATTTTTAGAGTGCGTCGAAACATGTTTAGAGTGCATCCAAACATATTTAGAGTTCATCCAAA
>NW_010965123.1:216474-229407 GCF_000463585.1 Tarenaya hassleriana
AGTGCGTCCAAACACTTTTAGAGTGCATCCAAACATGTTTAGAGAGCATCCAAATATTTTTAGAATGCATCGAAACATATTTAGAGTGCATCCAAAGATGTTTAGAGTTCGTCGAAACCTGTTTAGAGCACGTCAAAACATATTCAGAGCGCATCCAAACATGTTTAAAGTGCGTCGAAACATATTAAGAGTGCATACAAATATGATTAGACTGCATTAAAACATTTTTAGAGTGTATCGAAACATATTTAGAGTGCGTCGAAACATGTTTAGAGTTCGTCTAAACATGTTTTGAGGGCACCAAAACACGTTTAGAGTGCATCCAAATACATTTAGAGTGCATCAAAACATGTTTAGAGTGCGTCAAAACATATTTAGAGTGCATCCAAACATGTTTAGAGAGCATCCAAATATTTTTAGAATGCATCGAAACATATTTAGAGTGCATCCAAAGATGTTTAGAGTTCGTCGAAACATATTTAGGATGCGTCAAAACATGTTTAGAGTTCGTCTAAACATGTTTTGAGTGCACCAAAACACGTTTAGAGTGCATCCAAACATGTTTAGAGTGTGTCAAAACATACTTAGAGTGCATCCAAACATGTTTAGAGTGCATCCAAACATGTTTAGAGTGCATCCAAACATGTTTAGAGAGCATCCAAACATTTTTAGAGTTCGTCGAAACATGTTTAGAGTGCATCCAAACATATTTAGAGTGCATCCAAACTCGTTTAGAGTGCGTCCAAACACGTTTAAAGTGCGTCGATGTGCTACAAAAAAAAATATGTCAGCATTCTGGATCATGTCACCATATGACCGCGTGATATGGTACCATGTGACCGAGTGACATGGTACCATGTGACATGGTACCATGTGACCGAGTGAACATGGTACCATGTGACCGAGTGAACATGGTAATGTGTGACCAAATGAACATGGTACCGTGTGACCGAGTGATATGATATATGTGATTGTGTAACTTGTGACATGTGACCATGTGACCAAATAGGATAAACTCTCATGTGACCGTGTAACATGGTACCATGTGACCAAATTAACATAGTACCATGTGATCATATGTTACCAAGTCACCGTGAAACATGTGACCAAGTGACCTAAGACCATGTAACCAAGTTACCTGTGACCATGTGACCTACTGTCCTGTGAACTGCAACCATGTCACTTGTGACTTGTGACCATGTCACTTGTGACCTGTGACCATGTCACTTGTGACCTGTGACCATGTGACTAAACCGATCATATGACCTGTGACGATGCCACCTAAATCACTCTGTAACTTGTTACCACGTAACTTAAATCAGCCTGTGACATGTGACTTTTTCACCTTGTGATCATACAATTATGTGACATAAATTACATCGAACTCTATCACCTATATGAGTGTGATCCAAATTAACATATTATTCATCATCCAAATATCTATCCATACATCCATGTGACTCAAATCAACTCGATTTTAACCATTTCACATCACAATCGATTATTTGACTTCAATCCCAATATTTTATTTTGAAATCCAAAAAAATTCGAAAACATAACCCTAAATTTCTATCCATCAAATCCTCATGCCAGCACTTAAAATCAACATAAAAAATTTTCAAAATCTAGCAAACTTGAGAAAAAAAGAAGTAACCTGCCCGATGATCGTTTAACTCATTAATTTGTATTCGGTTCTCGATCTCGTTCGAAGATGTCGATTAAGATGAGTATTGGGCTGATGTAGAAGTCTTTTTTTTTCGTTTGCGACGTTACTTCTTATTTGAATCGCATGAGAGTTTAATAGATAGCGAGAGATTCGACTTTTTCAAATTTTGGGTAAAGATTCAACGATTTCAGAAGAGAGAGAAAGAACATATAGCAAGAGGTAGGAGAGAGAAAGATTTTCAGAGCTAGAAGAGAGATGCATCGTGAGTTTAGGAGAGAGAAATAATCACCTTTTTGTTTTTTCAATTTTTTAAATTGTGAAAAAGGTTTTTTCGTCTTTTTAGATTTTTATAAGGGTGTAAATGTCTTTTAAACTGTGTAGCACTCTTTTTTTTTTAATTTTGATGTTGGAGGGTATTGACAGAAGTACGTAAAGCAGTCAAAGGGTACTTTAGATATATCCCCTATTTAATTACCCACATCTATTACGTACCTCGTCAAAGATGATCCATGCAACTTCCCTCATAATCTCTGACCCCTTATACTGCATGCTACGCAAGATCTCTGTCGTCATGACCTGAAACGAAGTCACAGCTAAGAAAGACTAGCAAATAAAGCAATTTCAGTCTATATTGCTACGGCTACTTACCAGGCAAGAAGCATTAGACTCAATTGTCACATCCCCAGTCATCAAACCAACATCAGCAAACTCTTCTTTCAAATCTCTGTACTTTTGATTGCTAAGCGCCTTAATGGGCGATGTGTAAATAACCCTCTTCTTCTCCCTCAAAAGATATGGCAATAGCATATGAAGCAACAACCGTCTTCCCAGCAGAAGTACGAGCCGAAACCTACATATTAACACGGATATCAGAAATTTCTTACTTTCATACAAATCCCACTGTTCCTCTAAACCAAAAAGAAACTAGGAAACTTTTTTCCTGAGTGTTGGAAACGTGACTCAAAAGCAGTTTTAGATAAGTTATGGTGCAGTTATATGTCAGTTTTGTAAGTGTAAATTGGAACAGTTATATGTAGTTATGGGTAGTTATCTCTATAGGTCTATATATATAGGAATTATGTTAGAGAAATATGTGTCTTTCTTTTGTGTTCAAAGTGGAGAGATAAGGAATCTCTTTGAAAGGGACAATGAGATAAAGACCACCCGTATATGTGTGTGTAAAAGTGTATGTTGTGTAATGTTTATGTTGTAATAAAAGGAAGGGTTTTTATGAGAGTTTTTCGATTTCTAAAGAAATAATAGTGGTATCAGAGCCGTATATGGTCTTTTTGGGCCTGTGGTGAGAGTTGTTCGAGATTTTATTAGAACGGAGGAGGCTCGATGGCTCGGTATGTCGGTGATGGAGACTTCGGTGGATTGCGGCTGAGTTTCCGGTAAGACCGATTGATATGGGTCAGTGTGTTATGGTCACGCAAAAGAGAAGCCAAATCAAATTGATTCACTAGTGGGGTTTGTTGCTGTGAAAAAAAACATTTGTGTGATGTTAAAGTTGTCGAGAAAGAGGGTTTGTGAAAGTTGATAGTAATCTGTAACTTCCTGTTTTTGTGTTGTTCAAAGTACACGTTCAAGTCATTTAAATATTGAAAACTTGGATTGTAAGAGGAGCAACGAGTTGCAGATCTATTCTTCATGCGTTGGAATATGAGAAAGAAGTCTTAAGAGAGATTGAAGAGACTGTATCGTCGGATTCAGCCGAAGAAGAGAAGATAGACGTTGATTTTGACGAGCTTTTGAGTTAAGGAGTGTTGGAAACGTGACTCAAAAGCAGTTTTAGATAAGTTATGGTGCAGTTATATGTCAGTTTTGTAAGTGTAAATTAGAACAGTTATATGTAGTTACGGGTAGTTATCTCTATAGGTCTATATATATAGGAATTATGTTAGAGAAACATGTGTCTTTCTTTTGTGTTCAAAGTGGAGAGATAAGAAATCTATTTGAAAGGAACAATGAGATAAAGACCACCCGTATATGTGTGTGTAAAAGTATATGTTGTGTAATGTTTGTGTTGTAATAAAAGGAAGGTTTTTTATGAGAGTTTTTTGTTTTCTAAATAGATAATACTGAGCCCAATAGGTGTTCCTTGGAAATAACTAACCATCCAGTTTTTCGCAGTAAAGGGATTACACAAAAGATGAATTTAGATTTAGAGACCAAATCAATTGTATAACTACACTAGCAGTTGAAAACCAATTGAATCACCCCTAAAACAAATCTCCACACTTTGCTACTAAATCGTAGAAATTTTTGGAGCTTGAACCGATTAGAAATCGCCAAAAAAAACCCACCAAACAACTTCGATTGAGCTTACCATGACTGACTCGCCATTATCGAGGCACTTAATAGATTCAGACTGAAAGGGGTCGAGAGTGAACGGGAACTCTTTCGCCGGTCTCTTATCTCCTGGACCGGTCTTCGTCGCCAGATGAACGTAATTTTCCGGGTACGAGACATCGTGGATGCAACCCACCAACTCGATGGTGACGGGAGAATCATCCTCTCTCTTCAGCTTCTGCGGCGGAGTAGAATCCGTCGGTTATTCTGCCGATTTCCTCTTCGCTGAACCCATGAAGAATTGTCAAAGCGCACCAAAAACCGTGATAAATAATAGATCGGACTCCGGCGACGATTCCCTATCCCTATCTGAAAACTGCCGGAGAGTTCGCGAGCACAAAAGCACGGAGGCGGAGAAGGCTCGAGGAACAGCGGCTTAGACAGTAATAAATAAAGGGAAAAAGGGTAGAATTGGAAATCGAAAATACTCTCATTTTAATAAAACTAATTTTGTACATATACTCCAAATATGACCATGATTAGAATAACTATATTATGTAATATAGTAGTTATATTAGTCATAAAGTTAAATTTACGATGATTTCACCAAGTGATTAATGTGATATGTAAGGTGTGACCATGGTGATTTGGTATGATCATCATAAATTTAACGTTATGATCCATATATAATTATTCTGGTAAAGAGATATTTGAATAATAGCCCTTTCTAGTTCTAACCGGGAAAACTCCAGGAGGCCTTCCTTTCTCGCATTTGGCACACTAATGCTATGGTATCATTTTAAAATTTAGAAGTTAAATTTAAAGTTGTGTATGATTTAAAGTTTAGAATTTAAAAGTTAGAGTTACTATTTAGAATTAAAAACTAAAAAAAAAATAGTAGTTAGGATTTAATTTCTAGTGCGTTAAAAGAACTAGAGAAAATAATAATTGATAAATGGATAGAATAATTAGGTGGATATAAATATCACTGATTAAGAATTTTTTTACAACTTAAAATTAAAAATCCAAACTAATATATATATGAGATAAATTTTTATATTATAATAAAATGGGACATTATAAAAAAAACTCTCCCTTTACTATTTTGATTTCAATACATACTCTTCTCCAACTGTGATCCATTTGATCTGAAATATAATGTGGTCATATATTGATTTCATTGGTTATAACGTTAAATTTATAATATTTTAATTAAACAATTAGTGAGATATATAAGGGATAAATATAATGAATTAGTGTGATCACCATAAATTTAACGTTATGATCAATAAGACCAATATGTGACCAGACGATATTTCTGATTACATGGATCACATATATAGAAAGATATGTGTTGAAGTCAAAATAGTAAATGAATGATATTTTTGATATAATGCCTAACAAAATACAGGGAATAAATCAATAGAGTTGAAAGAAGAAAAATGAAATTATTGTGAGGTTTTTTTATACATTATAATTTTTAACCTATAAAATTATGATTTCTCAATTTTAATATCACAACATAATATATAGGGAAAATAAAAAAAAACACTAACTTTTAAATTTTGACAAAAAAAACACTGAACTTTTTATTTTATCAAATAAACATTAAACTTTTTTA
Organism: Tarenaya hassleriana; assembly: GCF_000463585.1. NCBI lineage: Eukaryota > Viridiplantae > Streptophyta > Magnoliopsida > Brassicales > Cleomaceae > Tarenaya > Tarenaya hassleriana. The sequence continues at coordinate 222,054 of NW_010965123.1, forward strand.
AGTTTGACAAAATAAGCACTTAACTCTTCAACGATTGTCAAAATAAATAAAATGACTGATGTTGCACAATCAGATGCAAATATGTCAGATTATTTTTCTTAGTTTTTTTGACAATCGAAAAAAATTTATGTATTTTTTTGGATCACTAAAAAAATTCAGTGTTTTTTTGATAATCGGAGAAAAGTTCAGGTATTTTTTGAATCACTTAAAAAGTTCAGTGTTTTTTGAGATTCGTTTAAAAAGTTTAATGTTTATTTGATAAAAAATAAAGTTCAGTGTTTTTTTGTTAAAATTGAAAAATTCAGTATTTTTTTGAGATTTTCCCTATATAATATATAAAGTAAATAAATAACTCATCTTATGTATTATGTACAGGAAATCATTAACCTCTACCAATCGACCCGGTAAGGAAACAATCGACGAGGACTTGTCGTGATTCTCCCAAGAGTTGTTCGTCCTCAAAAAAATTTCGGCAACTGGAGAACCAACGTGGTCTGAATCGTGTAATCCGAAAATGGAGCAACCCAACGGCACGCGGGGGAAGGAGAGCGAGGCGGAGAATCGACGGCGATAAGCCGGAGGGAGAAGCGAAAAGCGATGAAGAGGAAGCAGGTGAGGAAGGAGATGGCGAAGAACGAGAGAGAGGAGGCGGAGGCGAGGCTTTTCGATCCGGCGGAGCAGGAGAGACTGAGGGTAGGGATGAATAGAGGAGGCGTATGGGAGGGAGAGGGACCTGAAGATGAAGCGGAGAGAGAAGAGGAAGCGAGGCGAAATAATAAGCTAGAAGGGTCTAAAAAACTTTAGGTATTGTCATATCGCTGCCACTTGTTTCTAAACGATATCTAGGGTTTGGAATATAGTTCACCTTGAATATTATTGATGAATACAACCCATACTTATACACAATTGACGTAGGTGAATTATACTAACTAAATAGCAAAGAATAATGAGTGATTAAGAGAGAATATTGGCATATGATAACAAAAGAGATATCAAGAGATATCCTTTCCATTACGCCCCCGCAAGATGAGGCGCATGAGCGAGACCCATTCGGACACGAAGGAGTTCAAACCGGGCTCGGGTTATAGGCTTCGTAAGAGTTTCCGCAAGTTGATCTTGAGAGGAGACATGAGTCACGCGAAAGAGACCATCTTGGACTAGACCTCGAATGAAATGATAGTCAACCGCGACGTGCTTCATTCGCGAGTGGAAAACCGGGTTGGCACAAAAATAAGTCGTGCCCACATTGTTGCAAAATATGACAGGTTTAGTTATCATCGGAACTCCGAGTTCAGATAGAAGAGAGGAGAGCCACCGCAACTCAACCGCAGTTGAGGCAACAAACTTATACTCGGCCTCGGTTGAAGAGCGTGCGGCGGTGCGTTGCTTCTTGGAGGACCAAGAGATGGGGTGTTCGCCAAGGTAGACGATGTGAGCACTAGTTGATGTATAATCATCGCGGTTGCCACCCCAATCCGCGTCCGAGAAAGCATGGAGATCAAAGGAGTTTTTCGAAGACATGAATATACCGAGAGATGGAGAGCCGGCTAAATAACGGAGTACTCGTTTAACCGCTTGCCAATGATCACTCGTCGGGCTATGCATGAACTATGATAACTTATTTACCGTAAAGGCAATATCCAGCCTTGTGAAATTGAGATATTGTAGGCTGCCAACTACATTCGGGTACTCGGTAGGATCTTCTAATGGCAAGCCAGAGTTGAGAATAAGTGATGTCGTTGAGGACATCGGTGTAGCCACTGACTTTGCATGGAGCATATTGGTACGCTTAAGGAGATCCTGGACATACCGTTGCTGTGTGAGGAAGAGTCCCTTGTGTGATCGTGAGACCTCGACACCCAAAAAGAATTTGAGATCGCCGAGGTCTTTGACTGAGAAACGATCGGAGAGGAGTTGGATGAACTGTTGATTGCGTGATGTGTCGTTGCCGGTGACCACAATATCGTCGACATAAACCAAAACATAAATGACGATGCCATGCTCGCGGAAGATGAAAAGAGAGGTATCGGCCAGTGAGTTCTTGAAGCCCGAGGATATGAGAAATTGATGTAGCTCGTTGTACCAAGCACGCGGTGCTTGTTTGAGCCCATACAAAGCCTTGTGCAACTTGCAAACATGTGAAGTCGATCTTGATCGACGAAACCGGATGGTTGCATCATATAAACATCATCATGTAGGTGACCTTGTAGGAACGCATTATTCATGTCGAGTTGACGTAATGACCACGCATGACTCATGGCAATGCTCAACACAAGTCGAATGGTAGCCGGCTTGATCACCGGACTGAACGTGTCATGATAGTTGATCCCCGGACGTTGATGGAATCCTTTGGCAACTAGACGAGCTTTGCACCTGTCAAAAGAACCATTAGCATGTCGTTTAATTTTAAATACCCACTTACATCCCACGGTGTGACACCCGTAATCTGTCTCCCGCTCACGAGTTGTGTCACATGGACGCTCAAACATATAATAAAATAGCGGGAATTTAAAAACATTTTATTTTATTACACACGCAGCGGAAAAACAAGTATACGTTTACAAATCCACGTACAGTAGTATACACACCAACATAAAGACGGTAACTATAATATAATACATGGTCAAGTCACCGCCCGTACAAACCAACATAAGTCCAAAGAAAGAAAAGTACATGATCCAGATATCTCCTCACGCGTCACCAGCATCCTCGTCCTGCTGCTGCCAATACTGGTTCGTGCCTGAAACGTTGCATAACAACGTCCATAAGCTACGTGCTTAGTGAGTACTTCGGGTTAGACCCGAAGATCATACTCAAATTGCAAATGGCCAAACACAAGCAATATTATACACACACTAGATATAAGTGTATACATATATACACACTTCATGCCATGAAACACAGTTCACTCAATCGCACAAGTAATTCACTTATCACACACACTCAGTCTGCATGATGTATCATCGGACATAACCGCCAAATCGTCTCTATGTGCATCGCACACATAGGACACCACACCGGATCTGGTCTCACCAGTCCAGGACATATGTACACAAGTCATAGCTCGACCCATCGGGTCTCTCAGTAATAACCGTACCGTCAAATCGTCTCCATGTGTGCATCACACACATGGGTAAGGACGCTCCATGTGCAATGCACATCCCCCGCTCTCCTCGGCAATCGCCGGAACAATAAAATACGTCATCCAAATCCCTACTCCATAAAACATAATACATCAACCATCCCTTCTGATACCGATGTCACCTCTCGATACCAGAGCGCCAGGTGCCTCCTCCAGGCCACCACCGACTATGTCGAGCGAAGTCAGTACACAACTGACAACCTCTCGCCGGCCGTCCGCCACGGAGAAACTCATCGGACCCGAGCTCAGGTCTTTCTGAGTTCCTTCGCATAACCTCGTCGGGAGAATCGCTCAATCCCGAGTCACGGGTAAATGTATTGCCAGTCTCTGCCGGAAGAATCACTCAATCTCGATCCCGTTCCATAGCTAGTGGAACGTTGGCGCGGTTACAGTGTAACCGTAGGATTTCCTCAACCCCATGATAGCCGAATCACTCAAGACTATCACGTGTATCATCGGCTCCAAGCTCTGCCCATGGGCAACCAATCACAATCATGTCTCCTCAATATGAAACCCGACCCGGGTCAGAGATCATAAAGAGGAGATCCCAACAATGCAACCATCGGGATATCACCTCAAACCCGCTACAATCACACGCTCAACCATATCCCGGCCCTCCGGAATAAAGTCTCACGCCATGACAACTATCCGATTCCCCAATCACATGCATTCATATATTATTATACTTCAATCAGATAGACACACGTCTTTACTTGACATTTTGGTTATCTCGTTCCTTTACATTCATTTTATTCTTTTATCCTCCAATCCGATCAAATTGGGTTCCGACCATTTCGGATTACCAATTCAGCTCGTTCCGAAGGTTTTATTTACCGTAAGTCGGTTTCATTCAAGTTTCATGTGGTTCGGGTGGGAAACGGGTTTAGGTAGGTCACGTATAGGGGTCGGTTGCATCGGATTCTGTTCGGTCCGAAAGAACAAACCAAAACGGGGAGAAAGGGGTCCAGAACGGACGGTCTACCCGTCTGGAACGGACGGTCTGCTTGTCAGACTGAACGTTCTGGCCCGTTTTCGTCCGTTTTCCTCGCTCGTTTCGGTCCAATTCTTCGGGTTAACTTGGTTAGAGTCTAATTCAATATTTTAGGGACATTTTTATGGCTCATATCTGATTTCCCAAAATTCGGTTTGAAAGTCGAATTTACGGGTTATTACATTCTACCCCCCTTAAAATGAATTCGTCCCAAATTCTAATAAGGGAGTTGAGAGAAGATACATACAGAAGAGATGTGGGTAATAGTCGCGTATCTCTTGTTACGGCTCTCATGTCATGTCCGAGACTCCTTGGTTGCTCCAAATGACTTTGACCAAAGGAATCTCCTTGTTCTGCAATCTCTTGATCTTCTCTGAAGTGGTTGATCGCGGATTCTGACATCACTGGTAAGCTCAATCTCATGTGGCTGCAATATATGTGAAGGATCCGCGATGTACTTCCGCAACATAGATACATGAAATACATCGTGGATGCGACCGAGCTCTGGAGGTAGGTCCAACCGGTACGTTACAGCCCCGACCTTCGCAATCACAGGATACGACCCAATGTAACGCGGCTTGAGTTTCTCCGTCTTTCCAAATCGTGTATACCCTCTAATCGCCTGTACTCGGAGAAAGTACAAGATCGCCCACCTCAACTGTAAAGTCTCTTCTTCTCTGGTCCGCATAAGACTTCTGGCGATCCTGTGCGACCTTCAGATTGACCTTGATCTTGCGGATAACCTCTGTCGTTTCTTCCACAATCTCAGGTCCAAAGATGTGTCGCTCTCCGATCTCCGTCCAACACAAAGGCATCTTACAAGATCGTCCGTATAAAGCCTCATAAGGTGGCATACCTATGCTGGCGTGGTAGCTGTTGTTGTACGCAAATTCGCACAACGTCAGGTACCTATCCCAAGGAACTCCCCATTCCAGAATACACGCTCTCAACATGTCCTCGAGCGTCTGAATGGTTCGCTCCGATTGCCCGTCTGTCTGAGGATGATAAGCAGTACTCATCCTCAGCTGAGTTCCCATCGCGCTCTGTAGGGCACCCCATAGTCGCGCGGTAAACCGGGGATCACGATCTGAAACGATCTCACTCGGAACCCCATGCAAGCGGACAATCTCATCAATATAAATATGTGCCAGCTTCTCCACTGTATACTCCTGTCGAATCGGAATGAAATGTGCGGACTTCGTCAATCGATCGACGACCACCCAAATAGCATTCTTCTTCGCTGGGGTCGTCGGTAATCCAACCACAAAATCCATCGCAATCGAGTCCACTTCCATTCCGGAATCTCCAATAGCTGTAACTTCCCACTGGGCATCTGTCGCTCCTCTTTCACCTGCTGACAGATCAAGCAATGGGCTACAAATTCTGCAACGTCCCTCTTGATCCCTGGCCATGTGTACCACTACCTCAAACCCTGGCACATCTTGCTGGCTCCCGGATGTATGGCCAATCGAGACTGATGTGCCTCTCGCAAGATGTCCTGTCTCAGCTCAAGGTCTGCTGGTATACAAAGTCGCTGATGGAGCCTCAATGCATGCTCCTCATCCATCTGATATCTCTTCTCACCATATCTGCTAATCTCCTCAATAATCTTCTGCAAATCCAGATCATGACTCTGTCCCTCTATCACACGTCTCCTCAAACTCAAATCATGATCCTCCTCGATTTCCATATGTCCTAACATAGCTGACAACTCAACTATGTTCTCCTGCGAAGATGAGAGTATCTGAATAGCTGATAGAATCTTCTTCCGACTTAAGGCATCTGCGACTACATTCGCCTTGCCCGGATGATATGCAATCTCCAAGTCATAATCAGCTATCAACTCAATCCATCTACGCTGTCGAAGATTCAGATCCTTCTGCGATATCACATAGGTTAAGCTCTTGTGATCAGTGTTGAGCTTAACCTTCTCTCCATATAGATAGGATCTCCAAATCTTCAACGCATGTACCACTGCTGCCAGCTCCAAATCGTGCGTCGGATAATTCTCCTCATGTTTCCTCAGCTGTCGGGATGCGTATGCAATCACATGTCCTTCCTGCATCAATACGCAACCCAAACCTTGCTTCGACGCATCGGTATAAACCTCATAAAGTGTACCTGGCTGTGGTAATGCCAAGATAGGTGTGGTCGTGAGTCGTCTCTTGAGCTCTAGAAAGCTTACTTCGCACTCTGGTGTCCAATCAAACCGCACATTCTTCCCTGTCAACTTCGTCATTGGTTTTGCCAACTTGGCAAAACCCTCGACAAATCTCCTGTAGTACCCTGCCAATCCCAAGAAACTGCGGATCTCTGTGGCATTGGTAGGCAGGCGTCTTCCACTCCATCACAGCCTCAATCTTTGTCGGATCCACTTGTACGCCCTGAGCCGAAATCACATGGCCCAGAAATCCAACTTCCTGCAACCAGAAAGCACACTTGCTGAACTTCGCATACAACTTCTGCTCCCTCAAACGCTGCAATACCAGACGCAAGTGTTGCTCATGGCTGCATCGATCCGGTGAGTAGATCAATATGTCATCAATAAAGATGATGACAAACTCGTCGAGGTAATCCATGAATACACGACTCATCAACTGCATAAATACTGCAGGAGCGTTCGTCAGTCCAAAAGGCATAACGACGAACTCAAAATGTCCATACCGTGTACGGAAAGCCGTCTTCTGCACATCCCCGGCCTTCACACCAATCTGATGATATCCCGAGCGCAAATCTATCTTCGAGAACCACTGTGCACCCTGCAACTGATCAAGTAACTCATCAATCCTCGGCAGTGGATACCGATTCTTAATGGTTACCTGAGTAAGTCCTCGATAGTCAATGCACAATCGCATGCTACCGTCCTTCTTCTTGACGAATAGCACGGGCGCTCCCCAAGGCGAAACACTCGGCTGAATGAATCCCTTCTCCATCAACTCATTCAACTGCTTCTTCAATTCTGCCATCTCTGTTGGAGCCATCCAGTACGGAGTCCTAGATACTGGTTCCGTATCTGGAATCACATCAATGCAAAAGTCCACCTCTCTCTCCGGTGGTAACCCTGGCAATTCCTCCGGAAAGACGTCAGGAAAATCACGAACTACAGGTGTCTCATCCAACCTCATCTCCATCTCCTGGGTAGCTGTCACTACCACGAGAAACGCCTCATCTCCCTTCCGAATCATTCGGCTGGCCCGAAATGCTGATATGATCGGGAAAGG
>NW_010965123.1:230059-230740 GCF_000463585.1 Tarenaya hassleriana
CGAAATGCTGGCGCCTTCCCCTTATCCCGGGGCTGCATCATCTGTCTGGAACTCGAGGGACGAGTGAATGTAACTCGTCTCATAGGACTCCTCTCTCGGTTCCTTGCCTCTTGCTGCTCCTCATACTCTGTCCTCTCCACCTTTGTCAGCTGCGCAATATACCTACTCAGTGTAGGATACTCCTGGATCTCTATCCTCCTGCGCAGATATGGACGTAATCCAGTCACAAACTTCTGGATCTTCAGCCTCTCAGTTGGCACCAGATGTGCCCCATATCGCAACAGACGGGTGAATTCTGCCTCATACGCAGCTAAAGTGCGATCACCCTGCTCCAGATGGAGGAACTCCACAATACGATGGTCTTGATCTCCCTTCAGACAATACTTGTCTTCAAAACGTGCCCGGAACTCCTCCCAAGTAAACTGATATCCGGGTGCAGCCTCACGAACCACTTCCTCCCACCAATGAAGTGCTTCTCCATACAGATGGTGGCTCGCGATCTCTGCCCGGTACAGCAGCGGGCATCTGACATAATCCAGATCCCTGGAGATGCGGATCAGCCAATCCTCCGCAATCTCAGGTCTCTGAGTACCCTCAAACCTCGGTGTCCCCATCATCCGAAGTTCCCGTATCAAGGGCAGGTAGTCCACCACAACAGGGGCTAGATGCCCTGGTGGTCCC
>NW_010965124.1:0-1797 GCF_000463585.1 Tarenaya hassleriana
ATGTATGTATGTATGTATGTATGTATGTATGTATGTATGTATGTATGTATGTATGTATACTGAATTTTGTTTAGACGGTTCATCATACGCGCATATGTACGGTGGTGTTACTGCTTTCCGACACGTAAGACGTATTTCTTTTTTGGGATAATTATTCAATTATTCTGCGAGCAAGTTCAATTATTTTATATTTTCTTTTGTAAATACGCGTGGATTCAAAAGCAATATGCATGCAACATCCATCCATGTTTCGCCCTTTGTGCATGTAAGTATGCGTGACGTGTAAAGCTACGTACGTGACCTCTTGTTCAGACTCGCTTTTATTTTATTTTATTTTTAACTCACTTTCACTAAATTTAATTTGCTTATTATGATATCAATGAATATCCAATAATAACGAATTTAATACCAGTTCATATAAAAATATTACATTTAGATAAGTTACTCCTATTAATTATTTTGGAGTATTGCAAATAGTTGAATGATAAAGAAAAAGACAAAGATAATAGATAGGAAACCAATTATATATTAATATTTAATCAATATGATTAAGCATTAATTTATTAATTCTAATAAAATATATATTATGAGATATTCTGCTTGTGATATATTACATAATAAGAAAGAAAAGCCAATTTATTTAGAGTCCAAGTAACGAAAGCTGCAACTTAATTTAAAAGTTCCATCTTGTTTCCAATCATATGATAATTGGAGGGACATAAACAGAGACACGTCGCTCTCAATTTCATTAGGTATTAAAATACTATATATTATATGTTTTAAAATTGAAAAATTGATAGGTAATGTATTTTAAAATTTTAAATATTAAAAAAAAGAAATCTCTAAAAAAATCACCCTATACTAGCCAGAGAATGTTGCATCAATAAAATTTACACTTGATTTTCTTTAAAAAGTATTTGAAGATGTGGAAAATTCAGGAGCTGCTTCATTATTACAATAGTTATTTTTATAACCCGTTGTTCATAATTTTCGTTCGGATCATATCTAGAAATAATTGGTTATAATAATCGGCTACTATAACAGACACACATGTGTATATATCGTTGAAGACATTTTCTTGCAATAAAATAATTAGGACAGATAATACATTTACACAATAAAGTGTCGTGTGACGCGGACCTCGAATGTTCCGTTTCTCACTAACAACAAATATAGTTAATATATATATATATATATATATATAGCATTATCGTTATTTAATTCAATATATTTTGTTCTTATTAACGCACCAGTGACTGCCCTCGGTGTTTTTGTATAAAGTGGTCACTACGAAAGGAAGAAGGAAGTTTCATTAAATCATATATAATGTCCAAAATATGGTTTTATTATTATTTTTATTAGCAAAAAGGACTTGGAAATGCAAAAGTCCAACCCAACAAATATTCACCCAATTCCACGTTTGCAAATACGTCACCTAATTGTGTATTAGCTTATATATATATCATAAAAAGAAATGTGAGAAGATGAATATTTTGGGTTTTCATTATTTAATATATCTAATTAGACAAAACTATGACTCGAAAGATGGAGGACGAGAGCACCAATTGAAATTATATTTCAATTAATTGATTATTTAAGCAAAATATCGCAATAAAATCACTGTTTTATTTTTTATATGTTTTTATTTTAGGAGATATCTTGAAAGAGTAAACGGGGGAAATTTTAGAATTGGACTTTTAATTTAACCTCGTATGAATCCTCTAAAAAGCTACAAACACGTGTTTGGAAATAATCGTCGCCCCTCTCTCTCTCTCTCTCTCTCTCTCTCTCTCTCTC
>NW_010965125.1:0-1795 GCF_000463585.1 Tarenaya hassleriana
GGTGCGAAGATGTCGTTCTTGCTTGGCTCAAACGGGATTGTTTCTTGGTGATTTGCTGTTCCAAATAAGGCAAGTCGTTCACCACAAATGCTGCCACAAATTAAAGGGATTCGATTGAAGCAAATTAGGCAACTCGTAGCCACGTCATCAATCTGATTTTGGCAAGGAATGTGACATGGAAATATGATCAGATTTCTGCCCAAATCCTCTCCTAGCCGTTGCCTAATAGCTTAAGAGAAGATCATTTTGTTTCCTTTTTAAATTATGACCGTTAGCCTAGTTGGACTTATTTGCCAAACAATGCTGCTCATGTGTTATTTCTTTCCTTTTTCTTATTTGCTTCTTTGCCTTTAAATGGCTGATGTATTTCAACTTTTGGAGGCAGATTTGATGGAATAAAATTTCTGAGTATTTTCTTTGCATTTTCGGTGTGTCCGATTTGCTGTTCTAATTGCTTTGGTGTGTCCGAAGCTTGGGTTTCTTGGTGTGTCCGAGATTAAATCCCTTCTATCCACCTTCATTACATCCCTCTCGTGTCCGGAAACAAAGTTCGAGTGCCTCGAGCCTGAGACTAATCTTTCCGGATCCATCCTTACATTCCATTCTATTTGAAGTGCAATCTGAGTGCTCATCACCCTAGAACACTTCCCCACTATTTTCTCTTTGGATTCATTTGGTGAGAAGCTCCTAAGCCTACCGAATCTCCAACATATCCCAGGCCTTGATCCATTGAACCTCCGTGCGTGTATCAGTCTGTGTAAACATGTTTTGAGTGCAGAAAAACACGTTTAGAGTGCGTCCAAAAACAATTTTAGAGCGCATCCAATCATGTTTAGAGTGCGTCAAAACATACTTAGAGTGCATCCAAACATGTTTAGAGCGCATCGAAATATTTTTAGAGGGGGTCGAAACATGTTTAGAGTGCATCAAAACATACTTAGAGTGCATCCAAACATGTTTAGAGTGCATCCAAACATTTTTAGAGTGCGTCAAAACATACGTAGAGTGCATGCAATCATGTTTAGAGTGCGTCCAAACATTTTTAGAGTGCGTCAAAACATGCTTAGAGTGCGTCGAAACATGTTTAGAATGCAAAAAAAGATATTTAGAGTTCGTCAAAACATGTTTAGAGCGCGTTGAAACGTGTTTAGAGTGCATCCGAACATGTTTAAAGTGAATAAAAACATTTTTAGAATGCGCCGAAACATATTTAGAGTACATCGAAACATGTTAGAATTCGTCTAAACATGTTTTGAGTACACCAAAACACGTTTAGAGTGCAACCAAAAACATTTAGAGTGCATCCAAACATGTTTAGAAAGAATCGAAACATTTTTAGAGGGCGTCGAAACATGTTTAGAGTGCATCAAAACATTTTTAGAGTGTGTCAAAAGATATTTAGAGTACTTCAAAACATGTTTAGAGTTCGTCTAAACATGTTTAGAGTTCGACTAAACATGTTTAGAATGCATCCGAACATGTTTAGAGTGCATTAAAACATTTTTAGAGCGTGCTGAAACATATTTAGAGTGCGTCGAAACATGTTAGAGTTTGTGTAAACATGCATGTTTAGAGTGCAACAAAAGATATTTAGAGTTCGTCAAAACATGTTTAGAGTGCGTCGAAACGTGTTTAGAGTGCATCCGAACATGTTTAGAGTGAATAAAAACATTTTTAGAGTGCGCTGAAACATATTTAGAGTGCATCGAAACATGTTAGAGTTCGTCTAAACAAGTTTTGAGTACACCAAAACACGTTTAGAGTGCAACCAAAAACATTTAGAGTGCATCCAAAC
>NW_010965126.1:0-1795 GCF_000463585.1 Tarenaya hassleriana
TCGTTATTGCCCCCTTCGCTCTTCTCTATGAAAGGTCCGTATCCTACTTCAATTTCTATTACTATCATAATTTTTTGAAGCAATTAATTAGCTTAATAAACATGTCGTTTTTAAAATTTTTTATATATACGAAACATTTTTTTTAGATTCCATATTTTGCTACTTGTGTTGAATCATGAATTTGCAATGGCCAATATATATATACCCATTGAACAAAGGAACTTGGAGATAATTCAATTATAGCAAATTCTTTTGCATTTATTCAAATAAAGAACACATATTTTTATACAACGTTTCCTGATAACGGTTTTTTTAACCTTTTTTTTCTCTTATATGATGAAAAATATGTAATATTTGAAGCGGATAATTAAAAGATTTTTTTTTTGTTAGAGATAATTAAAAGATTTTTATGCTTTTGTTGATGTGATTATGCAGGAAAATACGCCCAAAGATGACGGTCGGAGTGTTCCTACGAATAGCCTTGCTCGGCTTTATTGAGTAATACATATTCTATACTTTTCAGCTGAAAAATTTTGTCCACTTATTTTAATTAATGTATCACACATTAGAATATACATAATTTACCCTCTTTTTTTGTTGGAATGGTGCTAACAATATTTAACGGTCCAATAAATTGATAAAATATCTATTATTTATCAAAGTATAAGAAGGACAGATAGTAGTAGATTAATGTTGGGCTTTTTCTACTTTTGAGAAATTATTTTTTTATATATAAAATCATTGATAATTGGAGGAATAATTAATGGAATACATGACAGTTTCGGTTGGATGAATATTGAAGATCTTTGGTCGACACAGACATGATGCAAATTAACGACACGAAACTAAAGTACCGTATATATATATATATATAACCACGTAGTTGATGTCACTCGCATGTACATGAATTGAACTATATACGTATTTTAAACAGAAAGAGGCAAAGCAATTAATTAGAAATTAATTAGGATTAATATGTGTGTGTGTGTTGCCAGGCCAGTGTTGGATCAGAATCTCTACTATGTCGGGATGACTTACACGTCAGCAACCTTCGCTTCAGCCACCGCTAATGTCCTTCCCGCCATCACCTTCATCATGGCACTCATTTTCAGGTCACCATAATATTAAATTTTACTAAAACTTATATTTCTTTTAATCACTGATACCAATTAATTATGAGTCAGCTAAAATTTAAAAATGCTGTGGATATTTCTAAGCAATAGGCGGTCAAATATTAATAATACAATTAATATATTCCTATGCATTAAGCGGAAGGTGTAATTGGGTTTATACCGATCATCTATAGGATATTTAATACATGATCTCATAAAAAAATACGTTTATACTAATATGGAAAATAATTTTTCTCGATTTTGTTTTTGATGATGACTTTAATATAAAAAAAAAATATTCCAATGCCATGGGAACGAGGGGCACAAGTTCGTGGAACGTGACGCTGCTAACTACTTCATATGAAAAATTCTCATGATGAAAATATATAATATTATTATAAATCACATGGATATGATGATGACGCTGTTCGAACTTAATTCCATTACGTAGGATGTCACTACAATCATATATTAGTGATGAATATCATCATCTGAGTGATTATGTAAGCATTTCCATGTATGCATGTTATAGTTACATATATACCCATATCCAAGTGAATATGCTCACATATATATTAAAGAAAAGATTCTCCAAAAACGCATTAATTATTGAAAAACTCAGAATTAATTTATAAAATAAAATAAATCAGATTAGAGAGCGTGAACATGAAGAAGGTACGAAG
>NW_010965127.1:0-1789 GCF_000463585.1 Tarenaya hassleriana
TTTTTTTATTCACGGTCATTTGGATACATACGTTTTTATTTTGTTATGTAATAAATGTCATCCTAAACGGAAACTGTTCTCTTTAATTGTAAATATTTTTAAACAAGATTTGAAATACATAAGGTGATATCTTTATTTGGTTAATATAAATTTTTTTTTGTGAAGATTTAGAAAATTAATTGTTTCAAAATGATTAAATAGTTTTTTTTTCCTTAAAAGGAAATTACAAGAGAATAACCAGAACATCGCATATTTACAATCAACCGAGTATATTTTCGGTTCAAGGGAAAAACACGCGGCGTTGAAGTTGTGTAGTGCTATTTGATCGTGTCAACAATTTTTGTGATGGTTGACTGACTTATTTCATAATATGATATGCATGATAATTTTTCACCCACTTGCTCAGAAATATATACATGCATATATATATATATAAATATATATTGGTCTACACTTCATAGGAACACAAGGTTTAGTCAATAAAACTAACATAGCTTGTGCTAAGAAGTGAAAAGGTATATATATGTATGTACGTGTGTGTATATATATATGTTGGGATAAAGACACAATAAGGACTTGGATCATGATCATTTGACGTTGGTAAAAAGGATACACATTAATAAAAATGTTAAACAATATTAATGGACTCAAAATGAAGTTAATTTGAATTCTTTTATTTACATATATTATTTATTTTATTTTGTGGATATTGATATTAACATAATTTAATATAATTTATATATATATTTTTTGGATAATTTTTTCATACATAAAAAAATTATAATTTTAGGATATTAAATTACGTATATAAAATTATCTTTTTAATATTTTAAAATTAGGAAAAAAAATTCTTTTAAATCCTAAAAAAATAAAATGATAATCTAATTGAATATATTTTTTTATTCTTGTTAAAAAGGATTTAGAATATTAAAATAATTAAATGGGATGAAATGAGTTTTATGGGTTTTATGTGTTGACCCAATCCATTTAACTATTGTTATTGGGTTATACCCAACCCAAACCAATAACTTATTAAATCCAAATGGATTATACTCAAATGGGTTGGGTAACCCAATATGACATTACTAGGTTCAAGGGAAAAACAAACGGCGTCGTTGATCGTCTCAACAATTTTTCTGTTAGGCTTGACTAATTTATATCATAATGATATGTGTAATAATTTTTCACCCACATGCTTAAGAATATATATATATATATATATATATATATGTGTTGGGGTAAAGACACAATAAGGATTTGGATCATGATCATTTGACGTTAGAAAGTAAAAAAGATACACATTATTAATAAAAATGATAAACAATATTAATGGATTCAAAATTTAAGAATTTTAACTAAGGAAAAATATTTTTTTATATTAAACTCATCCAATCATAAAATAGATATCATATTATTCTATAAATATTGATATAATTGCAACTATATAATTAATAATACGGTGGAAGATGACAGTTGCCTTTTCCTTTGGGAATGTTGGTGCAGTTATCTGCACCGGACCCAGGGCTTGAACCACGTTGGAGCATTTGGTATACGGGCTGGCGGTTTGCATGGATCGCGGTTCGGAGCTGTTCTCCCGGTCTCCCACATTCGACGACTCGAGTAGAATCCGAAAAAATTACAAGAAGAGCAACTAAAATGACTCCAAAAACCACTTGTTTCTTCATGTTATGATCAAGTGTTAGGACAATTCAATATTTCTTTTTCCTGGTACACATTGAATTTGGTAAATGGCTATATATATAGTCTTTTCTAACATTTTAAGTTTTGA
>NW_010965128.1:0-1788 GCF_000463585.1 Tarenaya hassleriana
ATATCTACAAAATTTATAACCTGTCACTAACAAATAAATTAAAAATTATTAAATAGATCATTAGAAACAGAAAATGCATCGTGTAAAATAAAATTTAGTTTTTACAAATAAATTCAATATTTATGATTTTTAAAATCTATCTATAATAGTATTATTTATCATAATTTTAAATAAATCATGTCAGTCAGTATAAGAAATAGATAATCATCCGGCCATATATATATAAAAGTAAATCAATCATGCTTCCATAATGTATAATGGATTATCACTGCCAAATACAGTCGGTCCAAGCTCAAATCCCACGCTACAAGAATAATAAAAATAAAATCATTATAGTTTTCATTATTAGTTAAGTTAGAGCGTCTTTTTTTCTGGTCTGTATAATTTTAAAATTTGTAAAATAAAATAATATTTGAGGATTTGATCATATCTTCGATGCCACTGTTTGCATCATTCAAATGGACTGACCCCACACCTTTTTTAAATGGGACCCTGATATTTCATTAATGCGGAGACCAACAAAAAAAAACTTTCTATTTAATTTGCTTATCATGAAACGGTCCAACAATTAAATTCATTATAAATCAAGATTTAGGGACTTAATCAGGTTATTCATTTCCATTGCTCAATACAATATTACATGCAAATAAATAATTACAATCACAGAAAACAAAGCCATAAAATAGCAACTATACCATTTACTCGATGTTATTCGTCCGAGATATTATGGACATCCCACACTTTAGTTTAGCAATTAATTATGAATTGATATTTCGATTTTAGTTTAGTTTTCGTACAGTTAATTTTGGTTTTGGAAAAATATATGCATTTGTATGATTTTATAACTGTTAGGATTAATTTTTTATTAAAAAATATTTTTCAATAGATTTTTATATTCATCCATTTGTCTCCAATTTAATCAGGATTTTGTTTAAAAGAATTGTATTCGATTAATTTTTTTAATTATACTTGATTTTGGTACAATTATATGAAATTTGTAATCTATAATCGCAACCACATGTATATTCATAACCGTATGTACAGAAGAATGTATGTATATAAATATATGCCTCAGTATTATACTGGAGTTATATATGGGCCTATAATTTACACCATTATTTTACAATGAATCTTCTGCATGGCAAATTAAGAACACATACGTATGTATTAAAAGAATAATAAAGATGATGCCTTTTATAACTCTTATTTGTATCGTTATTATTATCTATTAATTTCCATAATTCATATCAAGTAGGTCCAAGTACTACCATTAAACAATTATTCTTAGGATATTATAAAAAACAATTCAAATAAGAAATTGTAATGTACCCTATTTCTCAAATATTTGTCTGAATTACATGAGAAATCATCCGTAATATATATTTGTGTATTTATGCATGTAATTGTGTATGTATGCATTGTGCTATTACCTACTATAACAGAAATAGGAATGTCTACCAAATTAATGGGGAAAGCGAAAATTTAAATTAAAAAATCCAAAAAAAACGTGGGGTAACGATGATGCACATCGCGCGCGCACACACACATATACATACATACATATATATATAATGTAAGTCCTTCGTTATCAAAAAGCCTTTATGTCTTCTTCAATCCTTATCTATTTGCTAAACTTTATCTTCAGATCCAAATCCCTATATATATATATATAGTATTTATTTGATTATATATGAATAAAAAGTACTTTAAATCTCAAATATTTCCATGAGTGATCATATACACTAATCCCATATATATATATATATATTCTCCTGCACAATCCAACAG
>NW_010965129.1:0-779 GCF_000463585.1 Tarenaya hassleriana
AAATGCAGATTCTATTAATGATCTACTACCAGCTAGTCCATCATCAATCAGTGTCAATCTAGATGCAAAGATGAGCTATATTCCCATAAAGAAAACTAACCCTACAATAATTTTCTATATGGGACTAAGATCTGTATTTCACATAAGAATAAGTTTTTACACTCAGTCTTATGCTATTTAGGTAGACATCTAATGTCAATCACATCCAATGTGATTCTTAGATCCTTTATGAGACTTATGATATCAAATATCATTGCATACTCGTCTCATCTGTACCATTAAGTTTCAAGTCAAAACTTGACAACTTAACCCAAGATAAACCATATTCAAGTTGTAGGAACCACGATTTCCTACCCTGTCTCACAAAGATAATCCGGCACGCTCAGCTTTGGCATGACCCGTGTTAAAGGGCGATCGATGCCTTGACAGGCGCTCTAATAATGGGAGGTACACACTTAGCATTACATAAACAAGGGATTTTCGAAACCGCACCTAGATCAAGCATCTACTTTCAAGCTATGAGAACCACCATTTCTCCATCTTGCCTCACCAAGATAATACGGCACACCAAGCTTTGGCATGGCCCATGACACGTACGATCGAGGCCTTGACAAGTGCTTTACTCATAGAGCTTCTAGATCTAACCGGTTTCTGTGCAACGATTGTTCATAATCCGAATAGACCATCCATTCGATTATGTAATCCCAATCCCAGAGCTCCAACTCAATCAAGCATATCTAATATCTCGATTAAGTTACACGCATTCATTCACTATGGAC
>NW_010965130.1:0-1565 GCF_000463585.1 Tarenaya hassleriana
TGATTAACCCTAGATTCGGACTTTAAAATTAAATCTGAACCCCAGACCGAACGGACTGCTTAGTAGTCCGTTCGGACCAGTTTCATAACTGGGTCCGTTCGAACTGATGGGTCAGTCCGTTCGGTCCAACACTTGGTCCGTTCGGACTGAACTGTCTAGTCCGTTCGGTCCAACAATTTGGTCCGTTCGGACTAGATGGTCCGGTCCGTTCGGTCTACTCCTAGACCGGACAGTCCAGACCTCTTGTCCAAATTTCTCGACGTTTTCTCGTGAATTTTTTCTTCCCTGCGTGTGTGACCCTGTAGGCTCATTCGATATAGCAGTATAACCCGAAATCTCTATTCCGGATATACAAGTCATAGGCGGTCTCTAGCAAGACACTATGACTACCTATCTCGAATAGAGTTTGTTCGTGATCTTACGAACGCTAGAGATGATTCCGGTTGATGATCCTTTTGTATCACGATATCATATGTCGAATATAAGGCATGGACAAACCACCTTATCTGATTCGACTGCTTTCTCGTTCACTGAGTTCGACTGTCTGAAATAGACGACGTTCGTCTATAGTGCGGCCACACATTTCTACAGTCTTGCTCACACGAGGGGCCCAGCGATATCTCTCTCTTTTACGAGAGGTACAAATCTCATCTTGACTATCTACAATCCAGCACATGATTCGTTTCGTACCTGATACACGCCTTTATAGTCCTCCTGTTACGCATGACGTTTGACGTAATCAAAATACGCAACTCCTCATGTTGGATTCCGTAGATATCTCAGGTCTTAGGATCCAATCATGGAACCGTCATATGAGATTCAAGTCATGACGCTAGTCCATGTGACAATCTCATGCGGGTCAATCCAGTATTCCGTTCTCCAACAATTACCTATGACTGTGATCGTATCCAATACCCATGATAATCTATATGATCATCAATCACACATCACACTAGTCTTATTATGTCATCATTCCCATAATGACACAAGACTAGGGAGTTAAGTATCATCCATAATGATACATGGATTTCATAACACATCTAGTATACAAGAACATGTAATGAATCAAATACTCTCATAAACCATAGAAAGTATCAATACATCGAATGTATCTAAATAAAGCTCATGAACAGTACATCATAGAGCACTAAACCAACAAACAATGCCTTTCTTCAAGGAACACTTGAAGAGGATGTTTATCTCGCTCAACCCCCGGGTTTCATTGATTGGGACCGACCTACATTCGTGTGCAAGCTCCACAAAGCTCTCTATGGGTTGAAACAAGCTCCTCGAGCATGGTATAACGAGGTTTCTACTCAACTCTGGCTTTGTCAACTCCCTTGCCGATGCGTCACTATTCATCTTCAAGTGCAATGGAGTCATCACTGATGTCCTCGTTTATGTCGATGATATCTCTATCATCGGCAACAACATGAAGAAAGTTCAAGAATTCATTGACACTTTGGCTCGTCGTTTCTCAATCAAGGACCTTGGCTCACTAGGTGAACGAACGTTCCGGAACGGCTGGACCGTCCGGTCCAGGTCTGGACCGGACGGTCTGGCCA
>NW_010965131.1:0-1784 GCF_000463585.1 Tarenaya hassleriana
CTCTAGGGTTATGGTCTTCCCCGTTAGGGTTTTCACGAAGATCTGCATCTCTGCTGCGGCGTGACCAATTTCTCTTCTGAGGGGAGGAAAATAAAGGAGTAGGGGGATGCTAGGGTTTTAAAGGGTGCGGCGCTGCTCGTCAATTACGTAATTATAACTGGGTTTTCTGGTTTGGGCTTTGGACTGGGCTTTTTGGACTTTGGGTCTCATATCCACTGAATTAGGGCTTACATCAGGCCCACGTATGGTTAAAACAAAACAAAGACCAACCTAAATGATTAAATTCAAGGTTAACATGGCTTCCCGGTTAAGAGGGCACCGGTCCGGTACCGGTTGAAGTTTGAGCCGGCTGGGCCGCTTGGTTGGTCAGTGCCTTGTTTACTTCAATATCACAAACTCAACTCACAAGCGCATTTTGGTAAATTGGTATTTGACTCATGAGTCATTGATTGTATCATTTTATGCAGGGCCAGTGCTTTGTGTTACTTCTAACTTCTATCTCACATACCCAACCACACTTTATTCTAATTAAAATTCTAATCTTCTAAGATATAATTGAATTGATACGAGAGTTTTTAAATAAAATAAAAAATATTAATTCGACAAACTAATGCAATTTTATCTAAAAACTATCGGTTCCGTTTAAAACACAATTCTAAAAACCAAATCAAGCCCCATTTATTGATTCTCATTAGAAACCCCAGTTTTCTAAATAGAACATTTTCTAATTGCTTAATGAATGGTTTAGAGGGTGCATATATATATATATATATGTTTATATAAGAGGGAAATAAGAGTTTATTATTTTCTTTAAATGAGTATCAACGTCTCCACTTCGGATAGGGGTGGACATTTTAGTTCAGGACCGAATCCGAACTAGACCGAACCGAATAACGTTTGGTTCTAAGATACACTTTTTATGGAACCAAATGAACCGTTCTCAAACTAAACCGTGTAAATACCAAACCAAACCATATGAATACCGAACTAAAATTCAAATATTCCACTAATATATGTATAAATACTATAGTTTTGGTACTTATTTGGTATTCATATAATGTTACCGTTCCGAACCGATACTAAAACCGAACCGAACCGTTTAACATTCGGTTCTAGTTTGATACACTTTTTATAAAACCGAAAATACCGCTTCCGAACCGAACCGAAACCTGAAACGCCCACCCCTAGCTTCCTAGCTTCGGACATGGAATAGCATCAGCAATCAGCAATGAGGAAGAGTTCTGCAACGCCACAGGGAATCCGAAAGGCATGGCGCTGAAGGCTTCGCCATGTGGCAGAGGCAGCATTGTTCATGGCCTCGGACGGGTCGGCTTACGTCCGCGGCCGCAACTCGGTGGTGAGCGGGGGTTACTCGGTGGTCAAACAACCTCCTTTAGCCCAATAAACTCACAAAACGTTTGTATTTGTAAAACCCTAAAAATTATGCCCTAAATTTCATGGACCAATCACAAAACTCTGAATAATATCGTTCTCAAATTCATATGAACAAGACATCAATGTAATCAGAAGCAATTCAAACAATAGCGAGCAAAAGACTTCGATATCCATTAAAAAACTAGAAATTAATCACGCTCAGTACGAATATCCAGAACCAAGGTTGTTAAACATAGGATCCTTTAACAAGTACTCAAGAAAAAAACACATAAAAAAAAGCGTTTATCAAAAGATAGAGATCTATCGAGACGCGATTCACTCGTCGCCTCCGTCTTTCTGGTAAACGTAGGTGAGGCCACACTTACCGCAGTAGTGACGGTCGAAGTGAC
>NW_010965132.1:0-363 GCF_000463585.1 Tarenaya hassleriana
ATGTTTCGACGCACTCTAAAAATGTTCTAATGCTCTCTAAAACTGTTTAGACGAACTCTAAACATGTTTCAATGTATTCTAAAAATGTTTTAATGCACTCTAAACATGTTTGGACGCACTCAAAACATGTTTCGAAGCACTTTAAATATGCTTCGGCGCACTGTAAAAATGTTTTGATGCACTCTAAAACTGTTTGGATGCACTCTAAACATGTTTCGACGCACTCTAAAAATGTTTCGACGCACTCTAAAAATGTTTTAATGCTCTCTAAACATGTTTAGACGAACTCTAAACATGTTTCAACGTACTCCAAAAATGTTTTAATGCACTCTAAACATGTTTGGACGCACTCAAAATGTGTTT
>NW_010965132.1:793-1235 GCF_000463585.1 Tarenaya hassleriana
TCTAAAATTGTTTCGATGTACTCTAAACATGTTTGGATGCACTCTAAAAGTGTTTGAACGCACTCTAAACATGTTTTGATGCACTCTAAAACTGTTTGGATGCAGTCTAAGTATAATAAAATGGGCCTTAGCCCAATTAAAAAAAAATTAATTAATCAATTAAAAAATAAAAAAAAATAAAAAAAAAAAAAAAGAAGAAGGGGCGGCTAAATCGCCGCCCATGTGTAAAAAAAAAGAAGAGATAATAAAAAAATAAAAATAAAAGAGAGGTGGCGGTAGCCACCAACCCAAAAAAAAAAAAAAAATAATAATAATTAAAAAAAAAAAACTCAAACCTCCCTATAAAAGGGGAGGCTCACACCTCTGCAAATACACACACGCTGATGAGGACATTGGAAGCACGACGGAACAAAATGGGAGCAACGTGGATCACATCAGTTTT
>NW_010965133.1:0-1777 GCF_000463585.1 Tarenaya hassleriana
CTTTCGGATAATGAGCGGAGCGAAAAAGCAAGGCCCAGGAGCTCATAGAGCCGGACCCCATTTGAGAACTTCCTTTTACCTTGGGACTCCCGACAAGTGCTCCACGCATGCAACGCAAGTGGGTTGGCCCATTTATGATACAGTACGTACGCATGCTTGCATGCATGTTGCCTTGGGAAATACACATGCATGCATGCATGGAGCAGCTATTCAAATTATTTCCCCAAATGTACATATATATCTCATGGCCGGACCTACATGGATTTGGTTGGGTCATAGGCCCATTCACTTAATTAAAAAAATATATTTTCTTTATAAAATACACAAAATTTTAAAATAAACCCAATAAAATTAAAATTTCCTTCAATTATAATTGTTTATGGGTTCGCTAAAATAATTCAAACATAATTTAAATTATAATTCAATTTAGGCTAATGTTTTTGGCAGTGATGATACAGTGTAAGATCTATTGAAGACCCTCCAGTCAATAGATCTCACATTGTTTGTTTGTCTGTTGGCACCTGAAGACCTTCTTCCAGAAGACGAAGCTCATATAACTTGGAAAAGGTTTTTTTACTGCATCATTCTTTTTACCTTGGAAAAGGATTTTTTATACGTATGTAAGATTTAAAACCTGAAATTGAAAGTCTACAGATCTGTCATGGACTTTTTCATGAAAATGGAACAAGAAGAGCAAGAACAACAAGCTTTGAATGAATATGTTTCATCGCATAGGGAAAAAAACACAAAAGGATGGGAATCTCTACTTACAAAGGACAGACACAAGCAAATGAATGAGAAGAGGGTTTTAGGGGTTAGGAGGAGGCGAACAAGCCCCAGTGATGATCTGAGGGCAGAGTTTCTTTTATCTTCTCAAGCTTCTTTAGTATCTCCAGGAATGATGGCCTCTGGTTCATGTCCCCATCCCAGCACCTCTCCATCAACCTTTCCATATTCAACGTTATGCCATTTTTAGTACAAATTAAGAGAGACCTTTTCTCAACTTGTTCTACTTTGTTTTTTCACAGAAATGGCTTACTCTCTAAGGTCAGGAGTGCATCCTCTGGAACGGAACGTGGGTCTGTGCCCATTTGCTACGTGTTTTGCCGCTTCGTAAGGCTCGTGGCTCGCAAATGGCGGTTCCCCTTCAAGCATCTGCGCTCATTTTTTGGGCGAAAATGATGGTTGAAACAATCAAGAACCATTTGTAAGATATTTTAAGTTTTATCGGAGAATGTTTGGAGCTTGAAATCTTACCTCGTAAAGTATCATTGCAAAGGAGAAGACATCGACTTTCTTGTCGTATTTTCTGTGTTTGAATACTTCAGGAGCCATATACCGGTCTTTTTATATCATCGTTACATTAAAAAAAAAAAAGACAACATCAGATGGATGCTAAGTAAGAGTATGTCAGAGTTGGGTTTTGTCAGCAAAAGATACTTACAGCTTCCGGTTTCTCCTGTCATTTTATACACATCGTGAGAATTCTGAACCTTGATGAGTTTGCTCAGCCCAAAATCTCCAACTTTCAAGTGGTCCGCACTGGAGTTCACCAGAAGAACATTCCTGGAAAATTGGTAGACAACCTATATATTGAGTTCAACTTACAACGAGATGATCTGAGTGATAAACAGAAAACCAATGAAATTTGCCAGGGAAAAAAATATGATGCAATGCAACGCATCTTACCTTGGTTTGAGGTCTCGGTGAATGACTACATTGGGTTCATTGTGAAGATACGTCATTCCTCTATGCGCAAAAAAGGGGGGGGGGGGGA
>NW_010965134.1:0-2049 GCF_000463585.1 Tarenaya hassleriana
TGAGACTTATGATATCAAATATCATTGCATACTTGTCTCATCTGTACCATTAAGTTTCAAGACAAAACTTGACAACTTAACCCAAGATAAACCATATTCAAGCTGTAGGAACCACGATTTCCTATCCTGCCTCACAAAGATAATCCGGCACGCTCAGCTTTGGCATGACCCGTGTTACGGACGATCGATGCCTTGACAGGCGCTCTAGTAATGGGAGGTACACACTTAGCATTACATAAACAAGGGATTTTCGAAACCGTACCTAGATCAAGCATCTACTTTCAAGCTATGAGAACCACCATTTCTTCATCTTGCCTCACCAAGATAATACGGCACACCCAGCTTTGGCATGGCCCATGACACGTACGATCGAGGCCTTGACAAGTGCTTTACTTATAGAGCTTCTAGATCTAACCGGTTTCTGTGCAACGATTGTTCATAATCCGAATAGACCATCTATTCGATTATGCAATCCCAATCCCGGAGCTCCCACTCAATCAAGCATATCTAATATCTCGATTAAGTTACACGCATTCATTCACTATGGACCATCCATAAGAATAAATCATGTCTATTTGATTCACAGTTGATCAGATTAAGCAACGATTGCACAATCGGATCAGAAAACGAAAAATCTCGGAGTGTGGGTCTCGGACCGTCCGTTCTAGATGTAGAACGGACGGTCTACGTATGAGAACGGATGGACCACGTGATTCTGCAGACCGAACGGTCCAGACACTTTGGAACGGACGGTCCACTTTCTCAGAACGGATGGTCCAGACCTTTCGGTCTATCCTCAGTCCGTCACCCCTGGTCCGTCCGGTCTGGTAAACCAGAACGGACGGTCTAGGGTTTGGTCACGTGATCAGATCACGTTTTTTCGCGTTCTCGGCTCCGTTCAGACCCGAAACTGATCTGAATTCTCCTGTGAACCCAAAATTTGAACTCCTGCACTCTATGCAACATGAAACAGGCAATCTACACTAGATTCAATAATCAAACATGCATAGATATCATAGCAAACATGGATTCAAACAATTCAAATCCTAAAACATGCGTGATCGGGTTCTACGAAATCAAAACAGAGAAACCAGGCTCTGATACCATTGTTCCCATTTCCGACGCGTAGATCCGCTTCTCCCTTAGCTAGCATCCTACTTCTTCTTAGTCCCTGCACATTTCCACAAATGTGTGAGGCACTTCCGGTATCTAATACCCATGAAGATATAGTACAGATGTTAGCCTCTATAACGTGGATACCTGAGGCAGGCCTGTATCAATCAAAGAGCACGTCTGATCACGAAAGGCAGGAAGAATACCTCACCCTCTACACGTATCCACACCACGGGATGGATTCCAACAATTGGAACTTGTCTGCTAGGACTCGAATCTCTATTCGGTTTGTGCACTTCGAGAAAACGATCTTAGAACTTGTTGAGCCTTTTTGGATCTCACCAAAAACTCTCTAAGAACTGCAAAAGTCACCAGACCCTTCCGTCTTGGTTTTTCCGTCGTTTTCTCACACGTTTCGTCCTTCCCTACGCGTGTGACCCTGTAGGCTCATTCGATATAGCAGTATAGTCCGAAATCTCTACTCCGGATATACAAGTCATAGGCGGTCTCTAGCAAGACACTATGACTACCTATCTCGAATAGAGTTGGTTCGTGATCTTACGAACACCAGTGATGATTCTGGCTGATGATCCTTTTGTATCGTGATATCATATGTCGAACATAAGGCATGGACAAGCCACCTTATCTGATTCGACTGCTTTCTCGTTCACTGAGTTCGACTGTCTGAAATAGACGACGTTCGTCTATAGTGCGGCCACACATTTCTACAGTCTCGCTCACACGAGGGGCCCAGCGATATCTCTCTCTTTTACGAGAGGTACAAATCCCGTCTTGACTATCTACAATCCAGTACATGATTCGTTTCGTACCTGATACACGCCTTTATAATCCTCCTGTTACGCAGGACGTTAGACGTATTCAAAGCACGCAACTCCTCATGTTGGATTCCGTAGATATCTCAGGTCTTAGGATCCA
>NW_010965134.1:6124-6462 GCF_000463585.1 Tarenaya hassleriana
TTAGATTATTCTTCCGTTGCATGAAACCTAGTAAACCAAACCCTAGATCGATATGATCGCATGCTAGGAATCCGTAGCGTAACCCAACACATGCTTCCCAACATGAGACAAGAGATCTCGATGTCGTCAGTCTGATGCTTCAACCAAGCATCCTTGACGGCCCTCTTGGCATTGGCTGCAGGCTCTGGTGGCACGCGCTACTTCCCGAACCTCCGTGTCTAGAGCCCCTTCCAGGACGTAAGACTTCTTATCGTGTTTGAGAACAATTCTCAAGTTCCGATACCAGTCTAAGAAGTTCGTCCCGGTCAGCTTATCCTTCTCAAGGATAGATCGCATCG
>NW_010965134.1:6859-7073 GCF_000463585.1 Tarenaya hassleriana
CCAATGTGACTCTTAGATCCTTTTATGAGACTATGATATCAAATATCATTGCATACTCGTCTCATCTGTACCGTTAAGTCTCAAGTAATACCTTGACAACTTAACCTAAGGTAAACCATATTCAAGCTGCGGGAACCACGATTTCCCACCCTGCCTCACAAAGATAATCCGGCATGCTCAGCTTTGGCATGACCCATGTTACGGACGATCGATG
>NW_010965134.1:7543-11679 GCF_000463585.1 Tarenaya hassleriana
TCGGTCCGTTCGGTCTGGAATGGTCAGTCCGTTCGGACTGACTCTTCAGTCCGTTCGGTCCGACTCTCCAGACCGTTCGGACTTGCCCCTTCGGACCTTCTCTCTCGGACTAGTGACCTAGACCGGACGGACTGGCTAAGCAGTCCGTTCGGTCTACACACCTTAGTCCGTTCGGTCCAACATCTTGGTCCGAACGGACTGAGGTCATTTAGTCCAGGGAAACGACAAACCCTAGACCGTCCGGTCCAGAGGACCAGACCGTTCGGTCTAGACGTAAAAACGCGATCAGATCACGTTCTTCGTCGTTTCGGTCCCGATTCAGATCCGATTTCGACCCCGTTTTCACCTGTAAACTCATAACAGAAGCCTCTTGCACACTATGCAACAAAGAACATGAAATCTACCCTAGATCCATAATCAAATCATGCAAAGCATCAAAGAAAACACGGATTCAAACAATTCAAATCCTATAACGTGCGTGATCAGGTTCTAACAAAATCATGCAGAGCAACCAGGCTCTGATACCACTGTTTGGTTTTTCTGGGATCTCATGAGCGAATCCTATACCTAAGAGATCGGTTCTAGGGTTTGTGCAGCGGATGTAAAACAAAAATTTGATAAAACCCTAAAACCTATCATGCATGATCTTGTAGAAACGTTAGAACGCTTACCTCAATCGATCCGGGGCCTGTTTCAATTGATGTGTTCGTCCGATCACTATAGGCAGGAAGAATACCTCGCCCTCTACACGTATCCACACCTCAGGATGGATTCCAACCTTTAGAACTTGTCTGTTAGGACATGAATCTTCTATTCGATGATGTGCTTTGAGAAAGAGAGATTAAGATCACTTCTTCAACCCTCTAGACTCTTCAAAAGGGTCTGAAAAGTTCTCTAGGCCGGCTCCCTAGTGTTAGGGTTCTATTTCTCCTCTTATTCAAGTGATTAACCCTAGATCCGGACTTTAAAATTAAATCCGAACCCCAGACCGAACGGACTGCTTAGTAGTCCGTTTGGTCTGGACACTTGGTCCATTCAGACCAGTTTCATAACTGGGTCCGTTCGAACTGATGGGTCAGTCCGTTCGGTCCAACACTTGGTCCGTTCGGACTGAACTCTCTAGTCCGTTCGGTCCAATTATTTGGTCCGTTCGGACTAGATGCTCCGGTCCGTTCGGTCTGCTCCTAGACCGGACGGTCCGGACCTCTGTCCAGATTTTTTGACGTTTTCTTGTGCATTTGTCCTTCCCTGCATGTGTGACCCTGTAGGCTCATTCGATATAGCAGTATATCCCGAAATCTCTATTCCGGACATACAAGTCATAAGCGGTCTCTAGCAAGACACTATGACTACCTATCTCGAATAGAGTTTGTTCGTGATCTTACGAACGCCAGTGCCTATGATTGTGATCGTATCCAAATACTTATGATCATCTATATGATCATCTATCACACATCATACTAGTCTTATTATATCATTATTCCCATAATGATACATTTCTAGGGAGTTTAGTATTGTTCATAACAATACATGGATTTCATAACACATCTAGTATGCAAGAACATGTAATGAATCAAATACTCTCATAAAACATAGAAAGTATCAATACATCAAATGTATCTAAATAAAGCTCATAAACAGTACATCATAGAGCACTAAACCAACACTTTTCCCTTTTTGTATTTGATAACGTAAGGGAAGGTCTCGATGAATTCAAGCCACTTTGCATGCCTTCTTTTGAGTGTGATTTGTCCCTTAAGATGTTTAAGTGTTTCATGGTTGGAATGAACCACAAACTCCTTGGCTAGCAAATAATGCTGCCAAGTTTCCAACGCTCTCACCAAAGCATACAATTCCTTGTATGTTTGATAGTTGAGAGTAGCCCCACTAAGTTTTTCGCTAAAGTACGCAACGGGCCTTTTCTCTTGCATTAGGATAGCCCCTATGCCGATTCCGGAGGCATTGCACTCCATCTCAAAAGTCTTGTCGAAGTTCGGAAGAACTAAGACCGGTGTGCTAGTAAGGCTATCCTTAAGAGCTTGGAATGCTTTTTCTTGCTCAGTTCCCCACTAAAAAAAAAAACTCCTTCTTGATGACTGCAGTTAGGGGAGCGACTAGGCTGCTAAAGTCCCGCACAAAACATCGGTAAAAACTAGCCAGCCCATGAAAACTTCATACTTGCCCAATAGTGGTCGGAGTCGGCCAATCCTTAATGGCTTTAATCTTTTCCTCATCGACCCTTAGTCCTTTGGAGCTAACCACGAAGCCTAGAAAGATGATCTCATCGGTCCAAAAGGAACACTTCTTGAGGTTCGCATAAAGGCTTTCTTTTCTAAGCGCGGTTAGGACTTGCTCTAGGTGGTCCACATGGTCATCGGGGTTTTGGCTATAGACGAGGATGTCGTCAAAATAGACCACTACGAATTTCCCGATGTAGGTGCTCATAAAGTCTCATAAAGGTGCTCGGGGCATTGGTGAGCCGGAAGGGCATCACGAGCCACTCATACAAGCCTTGTTTGGTTTTGAAGGCGGTTTTCCTTTCATCGCCTTCTTTCATTCGTACTTGATGATAGCCACTTTTTAGATCAATCTTGGAGAAGATTGTGGCTCCGCTAAGCTCATCAAGCATATTGTTTAGCCTCGGTATTGGATACCGGTACTTAACGGTTACGTTGTTTATGGCTCGACAATCCACACACATGCGCCAAGTCCCATCCTTTTTCG
Organism: Tarenaya hassleriana; assembly: GCF_000463585.1. Taxonomy (NCBI): domain Eukaryota; kingdom Viridiplantae; phylum Streptophyta; class Magnoliopsida; order Brassicales; family Cleomaceae; genus Tarenaya; species Tarenaya hassleriana. The sequence goes on from NW_010965134.1 coordinate 10,268, forward strand.
GTACAAGTAGCACCGGAACTGCGCAAGGGCTAAGGTTCTCGCGAATGTACCCCTTTTCCATCAGTTCTCGGACCTGTTTCTTGAGTTCTTTGGTCTCGGTAGGGTTCATGCGATAAGTCGGACGATTCGGCAAGGGAGCACTGGGAACGAGGTTGATTTGGTGCTCGATTCCTCGGATAGGAGGGAGTGTTGGCTGTAATGCTCTAGGATGATCCGTGATATGACATTTTGACTTTGTATTGATTCATTGATTTATGAATGCATTACATTCCCGTTATATGATTGGCATGTTTGTTATATTTCGGTATCCTTGAATCATTATAGAATGATTCTAAACACCCTGGTCAGTTATCATTGTGGGAACAATGATGAATTAAGACTAGCATGAGGTGTGATCGATGCATTGGATGCATTTCACAATCATGGGTACTCGTTGTGAACGAGTGACTGGTTGACCCGCATGAGATTGTCACATGGACAGAGTCATGACTTGAATCTCATAAAGCGGTTCGTTCTTGGATCCTCAGACCTGAGATGTCTAGAGTATCTGATATGAGGAGTGGCGTATCTTGACTGCGTCAAACGTCGTCTTTAACCGGATGATTATAACGGCGTTGATCAGATACGTTCACGAATCATATGGAGATAATAGACATGCAATATGGGACTTATTGATAACTCCTAATTCTCTCTATATTTCCTGGACGTTTCTATAGGATTTAGACGAGGATCATGTGCATTTATAGGAATTCTAGGCGTATTAGGACACAAAACCCGGTTGTGCTCTAGTTTTGCAGAGTTACAGGTTTCGGAGGTGATTGGAACCGAAAAGGAACTATTTGGGGCGTTAAAGGAGATGTCCGGATGAGGTACTCATGTTGCAATGTCGATAACTTTCTCCACAGAAGTCCAAATCGCACGAAACTTCTACCATTGGAAAAAGGACTTCAAGAGCTTCGCGTAGACACCAAAATCGCGTAAATCCGACACCGGAGCAGAAAGTTATGAGCGAAATCGTGAAGATCAAAAAGTTCGACTTGACTCGGCCGAGTCAGAACTTGACTCGGTCCGAGTCAAAACCCGGAAAAAGACCTAATTCGAGTTTTCCTAATTCTGGTGGGAGAAGGACTTTGGGAGCGCCGCCTAGGGTCTATAAAACATGCCTTCAGACGTCCAAGAGGAGGATACAACCTTGAGACAGACTTTATACACACTTTGGAGAGCTTTGGTGAGAGAAATAAGAGTTTTACGGGATTTCGGGAAGAAGAAGGAGAGTTGGAACGTGAAGATGAAATTCTTCGTTTTCAAGGTCCGATTATGCAATCGTTGCTTAATCTGATCAACTGTGACTCAAATAGACATGATTTATTCTTATGGATGGTCCATAGTGAATGAATGCATGTAACTTAATC
>NW_010965134.1:11699-14374 GCF_000463585.1 Tarenaya hassleriana
TTGATGATAGTGTTCTTCATGCATCTAGTTTGATAAATCACATAGGGATATGGATTTAGAGGACTTTAGATAGTGAGTTATATGCCGGGAGGTGATTTCTCTATTTTTGTTGCTTGACGATTCCCGAATACAGATTCAATATCGTGATTCTCGCATGCTTAGCATATACCCATACACGCGAATACGATCCCGACGCCCGTAGTCATCCTTGTTTGATAGGTCACTCGTTTTTATTTACTTTCTTATATTATTTTCCATTGATTCTACATATTTCCACCATCATTTGTTTGCTTGCTTTGATCTATTTTCGATCTAGATTTGGATTTAGCAACCGGTCCTTGTGTTCGACCCCGTGTTACGACGATCCGTATCCTTGCGGTGAGTTGTGAATCGGGTTATAGATTTTAGACTCGGTACACACGTATCGAGTTTTTGGCGCCGTTGCCGGGGACTGGTTAGCCTATTTCTAGGTCTTTATTGATTCTAGATCTTAGCTTGTTTACTTTTTCTTTTTCTTTTTCTTTTTCATTCTTTGGTTTTTGCGGCTTCACCTGGCATCGAGTTCTTTTTTTTCTTTGTGATTTGCAGGATTTTAATGCATGACACGTAGCTCTACTCGGAGAGAATACCTAGTCTACGATTCAGAGATTGAGCGTACCTTGAGAGACATCCGAAATCAGCAGAGAAGAGGAGTTATGTCGAGGTCAAGTAGTTCGCACGACCATGCGGTTCATGTTGAGGAGCATCACGAGAATCAAGAGCACATGAATCCGCTCTATGATCAGCAAACTGAGGGCGAAGCTACTTATGTTGCAGAGGAGACTTTGGGTTCTTACATTGCACCGAAGCACACCCAACTCCTATCATGCATCAACAGACCGCCCATAGACAGCTTTGAGCTACCGCCACAGTGCATCACGATGTTCAGTCAGGCGAGTTTCAGAGGGCGGCCCACAGAAGATCCCATTGCTCACTTGACTCAGTTCAAGATGCTGTGCAGATCAGTCAGAAAGGCACGAGACATGACGATCGAAGATGTATACTTGGAGGCTTTTCCTTTTTCACTGATGGATCGGGCGAGAGATTGGCTCTATACTCTTGAGCCAAACTCGATTACGACATGGGAGGAGCTAGAGGAGGAATTCGTGGCGAAATACTACTCCCCAGAGAAGACCAGAGCCGCACAGAGAGCTATACATAGCTTCACTCAGGAGAGTGACGAGAGTCTATACGATGCATGGGAGAGATTCAAAGGCTATCAGCGCCTTTGTCCACACCACGGCATGGATAAGCGACTGTTGCTTTCCACGTTCATCCACGGACTGAAAGACGATACTAGAGCATGGATTGACGCAGCTTGTGGAGGGAGTGTATATGACATTCCCTTTGACACCCAAGAGATGCAGATTGCTAAGATGGCTAAGGCAAGAGGGATGTCAGGAGAAAGCATCAGACGCTCTACAGGACGGGTAGATTTGGGCGAGTCCGCTGCTTTGAAAGCAGTCATGTCTGATTTATCAGCGATCAAACAACATATGGGACTCAAGAATACATCTATCCCGCACAAAGTCCAGCCTGGAATATTTCTGGTTAATCAGGCCACATCAGAAGAAGAATCGGTTGAGGACGTCAACTACATAGGAAGGAATCAATACCAGAATCCTTCACACCTCTACAACCCGAACGCGCCTAGGAACCATCCTGGTTTCTCTTACGGAAACCCGAGCGGAGCATTGAATGCACAACAACAGGGCGTTTCCAGAATCCCTCAGAATCCCCCGGGCTTCACTCAGTCACGTTTTCAGGGGCAGAATCAGGGATACGCGCAACAGAATCCTGGGTACGGGCAGCAGGATCAGGGTTACCGAGCGCATCAACCTGCAAAGAACGATGAAGCAGACATCAAGACGATGATTGCCCAACTGATGGCCGATCAGAAGACATCATTTACGGAGCTGAAAACCGAGGTACAGAGCATAAGGGAAAGGCAAGACACTTTTGAGAGGAGATTAGATGGAGTTGAGGCTCATCTGAAGCATGTGGACATGCAGATTGCAGAGCTTGCATCACAACCCTCTAGACAGCAGGGCACATTTCCTGGAAAGCCCGAACCGAATCCACGAGAGCATGTCAATGCTATTCAGCTTATAAATAAAGAGAACCTGCATGATACAGTCCCTCTGACCACAGAAAAAAGGATGAAGTCCAGATACACTGCTGAAGAGAAAGGGAAAGTCATAGATCACGAGACACCTAAGGTGCATATAGAGGAAGCCGAACCGCCATATGTAGCTCCTCCACCTTATGTACCACCCATTCCTTTCCCTTCTCGATTGAAGAAGCATACTGAGGATACACAGTTGTCCAGATTTGTTGATATGCTTCGGAAGTTAGAGGTTAAGGTACCTTTCTACGAGACAATACTCCAGATCCCTTCTTATGCAAAATTTTTGAAAGATATCTTGACTAAGAAGAGGGTGATTAGGAAGGAGACAGTATCCTTGAGCACAGAGGTGAGCGCAGCGATTCTACGGCAGGAGTTACCACGGAAGAGATCGGATCCAGGTAGTTTCTCGATTCCTTGCAAAATCGGGAACATTGAGATTGACCGTGCATTGTGCGATTTGGGTGCCAGTGTGAGCTTACTTCCATTGTCTATCTATAAGAAGCTCAAC
>NW_010965134.1:14804-15557 GCF_000463585.1 Tarenaya hassleriana
AAAATCCGAGTTTCTGTCTACTGACTCGACCGAGTCAATGTCTGACTCGGACCGAGTCAAGTCGCTGGAAGACTTAGAAGCTTTGTTAGCCTCAGACTCGGTGTCGCAGAGTTTCAACTCGACCGAGTCAAGTGTTGACTCGACCTTCCTACGTTCTGACTCGGACCGAGTCAGTTCTCTGAGCTCCACCACCGACACCGAGCCAGCTCGGAATGTCTCCGAACTCTCCACGACGACTATTAAGGACGTTCTAAAGCCCGGAGAGCCACCATTTAGCACTGGGACGCTGAATAAAGCATATTGTAGTTTAGCAAAAGCCCCGAAGGTGGCGATGAAGCCCTTACCTCGAGGGCTTAGGACAAAGGGACACACACACATGGATAGGAACGCAGGACCAATACTGGAGAGAGGTACGTATCCCGCTCAGAATTCTATATCCGCGTTTGAACCTTCTGTTACAGGTTGTCGAGCAGGGGTAATGAGCAAGAGAGGATCGAAACGAGCAAAATCATCGCTCAGAAGTCCACATGAATCACCTCCTTCACAAGTTTGGAAACCCAAGGAGGATAGACGGCTCAAGAGTCCACGAGGTACAAAAGATGCGCTTAATGCTCAACATCCAGGGTGGCGAAAGATCGATTATCTTCGCCTCTCAGACCCTCCCATCATTTGAGCAAGATAGGTCGAGCTAATGACGTTAAACAAGCGCTTCTCGGGAGGCAACCCGAGCATTAGGTAATTTTTCTTTTCTTT
>NW_010965134.1:19370-23581 GCF_000463585.1 Tarenaya hassleriana
GTTTTCAGCCTTCTGACTCGGACCTAGTCAGTATTTGACTCGGACCGAGTCAGTTCCATGCGGGTCGAAGCCCAGAAAGTGTTTTGGGCTTGGCTGATGTTTTGACTCGGACCGAGTCAAAGTTTTGACTCGGACAGAATCAATCTCAATGGGTCGAGTCAAGAGTTGACAATGGGCTTGGGCTGATTCGTTCTGACTCGACCGAGTCAGAGTTCTGACTCGGACCGAGTCAATACTCGGAAAAAGTCTCTTTTCACAAGGATTAGGGTTTCTAACTTATAAGGAGGTGTTGGACGCCGTCCTATGTAGAGAACTCGACTTACAGAACCCTAAGACAGATCTAGAACAAAAGAAAATCGTTTCTTTTGAGGTTCTAGTTCCCGGGATTCGATCCCAAGTCTTGAAAACCCTATTCACTTCACAGATCCTAGCAGATCAGTTCCAAAAGCGTTTGGAATCCTTCCCGTCGGTGTGGATACGTGTAGAGGAGCTGTACTTTCAGCTCTTGGTGATTAAAACAGGCCCTGGATCGATTGCTACTTTCAGATCTTCAGAAAGAGGTAAGTATTCGATTTCTACGGTGATATACACGATTAAACGGGGTTTTACGGATGATTTTGGTTGCGTGTGACGTTTGACTAGGTTTAGATTATTCTTCCGCTGCATGAAACCTAGTAAACCAAACCCTAGATCGATATGATCGCATGCTAGGAATCCGTAGCGAAACCCAACAGTGGTATCAGAGCCTGGTTCTCTGTATATCGCCGTGCTTGTCGCATGCCTATATGAATTTTAATGGTTAAAATTGCATGATAGGCTTGATCTATGCATATTTAATGATGTTATGATTGTTATTTGATGCATGGATGAGTTTGGGGTTGAAGACGGCTTGATGGTGGCATCAAATTAGGGTGAAAACCTAGATTTCGTGGCCTGAAAGTGTCTCCCAGAGTTCTGACTCGGACAGAGTCAGAGTTTTGACTCGACAGAGTCAGAACGAGAAAGTCAGAGTTTTGACTCGGACACATATTTAATGATGTTATGATTGTTATTTGATGCATGGATGAGTTTGGGGTTGAAGACGGCTTGATGGTGCATTGAAACGGGGTGAAACCCTAGATCTCGTGGCCAAAAAGTGTCTACCAGAGTTTTGACTCGGCAAGAGTCAAGTGTTGACTCGACCGAGTCAGAACAAGAGATCTCCCAGAGTTTTGACTCGACAGAGTCAGAGTTTTGACTCGACAGAGTCAGAACGACAGATCAGAGTTTTGACTAGAAACTCATTGAGGGTGTTTTTCTTAGTGGGAGCTTGTCATATTGCATCTATTGTCTGTGTTAGTATGTGTACTAAGCGACTTGCATGTTTTATGTCTTTTGTTTTGTCTTTTTCTGTAGAATATGACTGTTGCAGGTAATCTGGCTAATCTCTCCATGCGATCCATCCTGGATCGGGAGAGACTCACTGGTGGAAACTTTCTCGACTGGTACCGTAACCTGAGAATTGTTCTCAGGCATGAGCGGAAGCTCTACGTGCTGGAAGAAGCCGTTCCAGAGGATGAACCAGCGGCCAATGCGCCCAGGGCTGTCAGAGATGCTTACCATAAGCACATCAATGACAACCTGGACGTGACCTGTCTGATGCTCGGATCTATGTCGGCTGAGTTGCAGAAACAACTCGAAGGAACTGATGCCTTCGAGATGATCGAGCATCTCAGGACTATGTTCGAGGAACAGGCAAGGGTCGAACGATTTAACGTCCTTAAGAACCTGGTCAACTGTAAGATGACCAATGGTTCACCCGTGAGTACTCATATCCTCAAGATGAAGGGTTATCTAGAGGATCTTGACAGACTAGGGTTGGAGGTTAGTCGTGAGTTGGCAGTAGACCTAGTTCTCCAATCCCTGCCGCATAGTTTTGACCAGTTTGTCATGAACTATAACATGCACGGGATGGAGAAGGACTTGACCGAACTACATGGGATGTTGCGATCGGCCGAGCAGAACATCAAAGTCGAGAAGAATGTCCTAATGGTTGGAAAGAGTTCCAACAAGAGGAAGCGTTCCAAGGGCGTGAAAGGCAAAGGCAAAACGACAAGTGTTGCCGCCGAGCCTAAGCCGAAGGCCGAGAAGGGAGAGTGCCATTTCTGCCATGCCATCGGGCATTGGCGCAGAAACTGCAAACTCTACCTGGAAGATCAGAAGAAGAAGAAGCTTGCGGAAGCTTCATCTTCGGGTATCTTTGTTATAGAGGCTAACTTGTTTACTTCTACATCATGGGTATTGGATACCGGATGTGCCTCCCACATTTTTGGAAATGTGCAGGGCTTGAGAAGAAGTAGGCAGCTGGCGAAGGGAGAAGTGGATCTCCGCGTCGGGAATGGAGCAAGAGTTGCTGCGTTGACCGTCGGGACTTATGATCTTACTTTACCTTCTGGACTTGTGTTAGAACTACATGATTGTTATTTTGTACCTGCCATTAGCAGGAATATTATTTCAATTTCATGTTTGGATTCTGATGGTTTTAGTAAAACTTTATCTATTTATAGAGGTGCTTTATTTTATGGTAATGGTTACCTATTTAATGGCCTTTATATTTTGGATGATAAACCATCTGGACACAATTCGATCTATAACATTAGTACCAAGCGGTTTAAGCCGAACGACTTGAACCCGACCTATCTCTGGCATTGTCGACTTGGCCACATCAACGAGAAACGCATAGCGAAACTTCATTCTGATGGACTTCTTGATTCTTTTGATTATGAATCAATCGAAACATGCGATTCATGTTTGATGGGCAAGATGACAAAATCTCCTTTTACTAGAAAAGGAGAACGGGCTACGGAGTTGCTAGAACTCATACATAGTGATGTATGCGGTCCTATGAGCTCACCCGCTAGAGGAGGTTATCTGTACTTTGTTACGTTTACTGATGATTTCAGTAGGTACGGTTATGTCTACTTGATGAGACATAAGTCTGAAACGCTTGAATTGTTCAAGAATTTCAGAAACGAGGTACAGAACCAACTTGGCAAGACGATCAAGTTGCTTCGATCTGATCAAGGTGGCGAGTATATGAGCCAAGAGTTCACTGACTATCTGGCAGATTGTGGGATTGTCTCACAGCTGACTCCACCTGGAACGCCACAATGGAATGGCGTTTCCGAGAGGAGGAACCGAACCTTATTGGATATGGTACGGTCTATGATGAGTCAGGTCGATCTTCCTAAATCCTTCTGGGGATATGCTTTGGAAACGGCAGCGCTTATACTGAACAACTGTCCAACAAAGTCGGTTCAGAAGACTCCATATGAGATATGGACTGGGAAGCGTCCCAGGTTAACATTTATGAAGATTTGGGGATGCGACGTTTACGTGAAACGTCTGGCTTCTGATAAGCTATCCGCCAAGTCTGATAAATGCATATTTGTGGGTTACCCTAAGGAAACTAAAGGGTACTGGTTCTACAACCCATCTGAAAACAAAGTATTTGTTGCTCGGAATGGATCTTTCTTGGAGAGAGAGTTCGTCTCCAAGAGAGTCAGTGGGAGTAGAATAGATCTCGAAGAAGTTCGAGAACCACAAATAGTCGAAGAACCGAACGAACAGGTCGAAACAGTCCAACCTGTATCACGAGTTGTTGAGACAACACCTTCTAGTGAACCTCGGAGATCTGGTAGAATTCACCAAGAGCCTACAAGATATGGTTTTCTTGTGACTGGAAACAACGAACTCATGTTGTTAGAACATGACGAGCCTACGTCGTATTCAGAGGCTGTGGCGAGTTCCGATTCCGAGAAATGGCACCAGGCCATGGAGTCTGAGATGCAATCCATGTACGACAACAAAGTGTGGACTTTGGTCGATTCATTCGATGGTATTAAAACCATTGGATGCAAGTGGGTTTTCAAGAAGAAAACCGACATGGATGGCATCGTGCATACCTATAAGGCACGACTCGTAGCAAAAGGGTTTCGGCAGATTCATGGTATAGACTATGATGAAACCTTTTCACCAGTCGTGATGCTTAAATCCATACGGATTCTGCTAGCCATAGCTGCGTATTATGACTACGAGATATGGCAGATGGACGTCAAGACCGCATTCCTTAACGGGAATTTGCTCGAGGATGTGTACATGACACAACCCGAGGGCTTTGTCGATCCTAAGAGTCCACGGAAAGTATGCAAACTTCAGAGATCCATTTATGG
>NW_010965134.1:23964-25725 GCF_000463585.1 Tarenaya hassleriana
TCTCCAAGAGGTTCTTCACCGAAACCATGGTCCGTGGGCGGTTCAAAATCGTTTTGAACGTCATCTCCGCTGCGTAAGCCCGCGGACCAGACCCGAGACCTGTTGTGAACCGGTGCTCGAGGTCCCAGTGCGACCCATCACCTACAAGATACGGTTTTCTTGTGACTGGAAACGATGAACTCATTTTGTTAGAACATGACGAGCCTACGTCGTATTCAGAGGCTGTGGCGAGTTCCGATTCCGAGAAATGGCACCAGGCCATGGAGTCTGGATGGAGTCCATGTACGACAATAAAGTATGGACTTTGGTCGACTCATTTGATGGTATTAAGACCATTGGATGTAAGTGGGTTTTCAAGAGGAAAACCGACATGGATGGCATCGTGCATACCTATAAGGCACGACTCGTTGCGAAAGGGTTTCGGCAGATTCATGTTATAGACTATGATGAAACCTTTTCACCAGTTGTGATGCTTAAATCCATACGGATTCTGCTGGCCATAGCTGCGTATTATGACTACGAGATATGGCAGATGGACGTCAAGACCGCATTCTTTAACGGGAATTTGCTCGAGGATGTGTACATGACACAGCCCGAGGGTTTTGTCGATCCTAAGAGTCCGAGGAAGGTATGCAAGCTTCAAAAATCCATTTATGGACTGAAGCAGGCTTCGAGGAGCTGGAATCTTCGATTTGACGAGGCAGTCAAAACGTTTGGCTTCCTGCAAAACGAAGATGAGCCATGCGTTTACAAGAAGGTCAGTGGGAGCGCAGTGGTCTTTCTTGTGCTTTATGTAGATGATATATTGCTCATCGGAAATGACATTCCTACCTTGCAAGGAGTAAAATCCTGGTTAGGATCGGTCGTTTCGATGAAGGACTTAGGAGAAACCGCCTATATTCTAGGAATCAAGATCTATAGAGATAGATCGAGAAGGCTTCTTGGTCTAAGTCAGAGTACATACATTGACAAGGTCTTGAATCGGTTCAAGATGCAAGACTTCAAGAGGGGTGCCTTGCCAATGGGACATGACGTAGCTCTTAGCAAGACTCAGTGTCCAAAGACACAGGATGAGCGAGAGCGCATGAGTAGGATTCCATATGCCTCGGCAATTGGATCCATCATGTATGCCATGTTGTGTACTCCCCCGGATGTATCATATGCATTAAGCATGACTAGTAGATATCAGTCTACACCAGGTGAGGCTCACTGGATTGCGGTCAAGAACATCCTTAAGTACTTGAGAAGGACAAAGGATTTGTTCCTGGTGCATGGCGGATTGGAAGACGAGCTCGCTATAAGTGGTTATACCAATGCTAGTTTCCAAACCGAAAGGATTTGTTCCTGGTGCATGGCGGATTGGAAGACGAGCTCGCTATAAGTGGTTATACCAATGCTAGTTTCCAAACCGACAGAGATGACTTCAGATCGCAGTCAGGTTATGTTTTCTGCCTGAACGGTGGGGCTATCAGTTGGAAGAGTTCCAAACAGCCAACCGTGGCAGATTCGACTACAGAAGCCGAGTACATAGCAGCATCGGATGCAGCTAAGGAAGCTGTTTGGATCAGGAAATTCGTGGGAGACCTGGGCGTCATTCCTAGCATTGCAGATCCCATTGAGTTGTACTGTGACAACAATGGTGCGATTGCGCAAGCTAAGGAACCCCGGTCACACCAGAGATCCAAACACATACTCAGGCGATTTCACTTAATCAGAGAAATCATCGACAGAGGAGACGGGAAGATAAGCAGAGTGTCGACG
>NW_010965134.1:26406-33368 GCF_000463585.1 Tarenaya hassleriana
AGGATAAGCCTCTGACCACGGCTTCTAGATCGATCATTGATACTTATTGGAAGCATGGAGGCTGCTGCCACTGCGAATGGGCCTACAGGGTCACACACCATTAGGGATGGACTTATATGTGAAGTTTCAGAAAGGAAGACTTGGATTTGGTCGGAAAAGCCGTTTCCGGATCAAATCAGAGTGTCAGGACGTTTTCAGCCTTCTGACTCGTACCGAGTCAGTATTTGACTCGGACCGAGTCAGTTCCATGCGGGTCGAAGCCCAGAAAGTGTTTTGGGCTTGGCTGATGTTTTGAATCGGTCGAGTCAAAGTTTTGACTCGGACCGAGTCAATACTAAATGGGTCGAGTCAAGAGTTGACAATGGGCTTGGGCTGATTCGTTCTGACTCGACCGAGTCAGAGTTCTGACTCGGACCGAGTCAATACTCGGAAAAAGTCTCTTTTCACAAGGATTAGGGTTTCTAACTTATAAGGAGGTGTTGGACGCCGTCAACCCAACAGGGAGTCCCACTGGAATTTCTTCGGGGGAGACAACTTTGAATCGCTCATAAAGTTGGGAGATGGCTGGATTCTCATGCGTTGCCTCGACCCAAAGGGCCATGAGGTCCTTAAAGACCAAGAGAAGCACAGATTGGTCTCGCCTAATGGCCTTACCAACTTGACTAGCCTTAAGATAGAAGTTTTTCTTCTTCGGCTCAGATTCTTTGGCTAGTTTGAGCTGCATCTCGTGCAATTGAGATGGACTAAGAGGAGCTAGCACAACCCTCCGCTTGTTATACACGAAAGAGTATTGGTTGGCTCTCCCGTCGTGGGTCACCTCTTATCAAATTGCCAAGGCCGTCCTAAAAGGATATGGCCGGGTTGCATCGGTACTATGTCACATGTGACCTCGTCTTGGTACCGTCCGATACTAAAGGAAATCTTGACCCTTTCCGTAACTTTGATTTCCCCTTGATTGTTAAGCCATTGAAGTTTATAAGGGTGTGGGTGCTTTTCGGGAACTAGGCCTAGTTTCTTGACCGTATAGGCGCTAGCGACGTTGGTGCACGACTCACTATCAATGATCATGCCGCACACTTTTCCTTGTATAGTACAACGAGTATGGAAGATCGTCTCTCTTTGAGCCGTCTCCTCCGGATCAACAAGAGCACTAAGCACTCGTCTAGTGACAAGAAGCTCGCCACTGTCCAGATACTCAATTTCATTTTCTAACGCACCTGCCTCTTCCTCATCTAGCGACTCGTATTATCTGTTGTCTGTGATAATCATAACTCTCGCATTCGGACAATCACGAGCCATATGACCTCGTCCTCGGCATTTGTAGCACATGATCTCCCGAGATCGTGTGTCACGTGAGAAATCGTTTTGGGCTCTAGGTTGTGAGGTTTCAGGAGCCTTGCCTTGGTCCCGAAAATTTGGCACATTACGGCTCTCGTCATTTTCTTTGCGATGTGCGGCTAGATGTTTGGGTGCGTGTGCGAAATGACTAGGAGACACTTTAGGCTTACTTAGACGCATTTGCTTCCTTTGGTTTTGTTTCTCAATTTGCACGACCAAGTGCAAGAGCTCATGGAGATCTTGGTACGGGTGGCGTTCAACTTTTCGAGCAATTCGCTCGTTTAATCCATCGAGGATTTGAGCCATCACCGTTTCCTCACCCTCCTCCATGACCAACTACTCCTAAGGTGCTCGAATTCCTCGAAATATTCCTCTACAGTCCTAGCACCTTGCGAGATTCTCCGATACCTACGTTGGAGTTCTCGATGGAAGTGAGGTGGTATATAGCATTTTCTCATCAACGCTTTGATCTCTCGCCAAGTTCTGACACGCTCTATTTGAGCACGTCGTCTCTCGGTCAACTCTCGATCCTACCATGCTAACGCACTTTCGGCCAATTGAGCAGCCACGTATTGGACTTGTCTTCGGTCCGAATATGAATAACAATCGAAAATGTTATCCATGTGACGCTCCCAATCTAGATAGGCCTCGGGGTCTATGCATCCTACAAATAAGGGCGGTTTGAGTTTTAGATCACCCCCTTGCCCTCTATTTGGTCGAGGTTCGCGTCTTCCTCTTCCTCGACTAGGTTAGCCCATCTCTCCGGCCTAGCTCTATGACGGGGGTTTCGTCTAGGTAGATACTCGGGATCCGACTCCTCGTCGGAGATCCTTTCTTGCAGCCTATGGTTGCAGCGTCTACGAGGTTCATCCCTATCGGAGTTATCCTCAATCACACGCCATCTTGGCCTATGCCTTGGTTGGATATCGCTCTCTACATCACTGGGAAGGTCGAGATTATGGTCTCGGTTTGGTCTACTCGCATACGTGGCTCGGGTGTTCTATCGGCTTCCAACCTAGCTAAACGATCCATAATCTGTTGTAAGGACCGAAAGATGGCACCAATGCTAGGCTCATAGTTGGAACCTTCGTTGGACAGATCGTGGTTACTCATTCTTCGCTCAAGGCTCACACAATGCAAATATCGCACACAACGTTCAAAAGGATCTATCCTATCGTGCAAAGCTAGCAAACGGGAATCGTACGTCCCACGCAAATAAAACACTCAGCGTGCGATAGCGAGATACGTGCGGTAACTAAAATGATAATCAACGTGCTGCAATGGGAAGTGAAAACACGCACGAAATAGAATTCACAACGGATCAAACACGAGAATAAAAACGAACGAATCGAGCAACACCATGTTGGGTTTCGCTACGGGTTCCTAGCATACGATCATATCGATCTAGGGTTTGGTTTACTAGGTTTCATGCAGCGGAAGAAAGATCTAAACCTAGTCAAACGTCACACGCAACCAAACTTGCAAAACCCGAAAGATCGTGTATATCACCGAGGGAATCGTTACTTACCTCGTTCTCGATGAAACTTGAAGTTTATTTCGATCCGGGGCCTGTTCTAAATCACCTAGGACTGAAGTTACAGTCCTCTACACGTATCCACACGATGGGAAGGATTCCAAATGATTTGGAACGAATCTGCTAGGATTAATGAAGAAAAGGGTAACTCAAGATACGAGATCCAATCCCGGAACAATAGAAATCGAAGAGAACAGGTTCTCTAGGGCTCTAGGATGTTTCTCTGAGTTTTAGGTCGGCCTTAATTAAGTTTGGACAAAATTCCAAACTTAAATAAGCTTAGAAAACCCTAAAATCGAATTTTGGAAATTTTCCCAGATCCTGGTCCGCCGGACCAAGCTCTTGGTCCGGCGGACCAGGCTTAGTCCGAGGCTCGCGTGTTGGGATTTCCTGGGATCTCATAAGCGAATCCTATTCCTAAGAGATCAGTTCTAGGGTTTGCGCAGCGAATGTAAAACAAAAATTTTGATAAACCCCTAAAACCTATCATGCATGATCTTGTAGAAACGATAGAACGCTTACCTCAATCGATCCGGGGCCTGTATCAATTGATATATTCGTCCGATCACTGTAGGCAGGAAGAATACCTTGCCCTCTACACGTATCCACACCTCGGGATGGATTCCAACCTTTGGAACTTGTCTGCTAGGACTCGAATCTTCTATTCGATGATGTCCTTTGAGAAACCGAGATTTTTTTCACTTCTTCAACCCTCTAGACTCACCAAAAAGGTCTAAAGAAGTTCTATTTTTCGGCTACTTAGTGTTAGGGTTACTAATCTCCTCTTATTGAAGTGATTAACCCTAGATCCGGACTTTAAAATTAAATCTGAAACCCAGACCGAACGGACTGCTTAGTAGTCCGTTCGGTCTGGACACTTGGTCCGTTCGAACTAGTCTTACAACTTGGTACGTTCGGTCCGACGGTTTAGTCCGTTCGGTCCAACACTTGGTCCGTTCGGACTGGACTCTCTAGTCCATTTGGTCCAACAATTTGGTCCGTCCGGACCTCTGTCCAGATTTCTCGACGTTTTCTCGTGCATTTGTCCTTCCCTACGTGTGTGACCCTGTAGGCTCATTCGATATAGCAGTATAACCCGAAATCTCTATTCCGGATATACAAGTCATAGGCGGTCTCTAGCAAGACACTATGACTACCTATCTCGAATAGAGTTTGTTCGTGATCTTACGAACGCCAGTGATGATTCCGGTTGATGATCCTTTTGTATCACGATATCATATGTCGAATATAAGGCATGGACAATCCACCTTATCTGATTCGACTGCTTTCTCGTTCACTGAGTTTGACTGTCTGAAATAGACGACGTCCGTCTATAGTGCGGCCACACATTTCTACAGTCTTGCTCACATGAGGGGCCCAACGATATCTCTCTCTTTTACGAGAGGTACAAATCCCGTCTTGACTATCTACAATCCAGCACATGATTCGTTTCATACCTGATACACGCCTTTATAGTCCTCCTATTACGCAGGACGTTTGACGTACTCAAAGCACGCAACTCCTCATGTTGGATTCCGTAGATATCTCAGGTCTTAGGATCCAATCATGGAACCGCCATATGAGATTCCAGTCATGACGCTAGTCCATGTGACAATCTCATGCGGGTCAATACAGTATTCCGTTCTCCAACGAATACCTATGACTGTGATTGTATCCAATACCTACGATCATCTATATGATCATCAATCACACATCATACTAGTCTTATTACGTCATCATTCCCATAATGACACAAGACTAGGGAGTTTAGTATCATTCATAATGATACATGGATTTCATAACACATCTAGTATACAAGAACATGTAATGAATCAAATACTCTCATAAAACCTGTGGAAAGTGTCAAAACATCTAATGTATCTGAATAAAGCTCATAAACAGTACATCATAGAGCACTAAACCAACAATCTCCCACTTGACTCTAATCATGAACCGCTAAACATCTAATGCCCATATCCCTAACATGACCTTCATGCTTCGACGAAGGGAGAGGTTTCGTCAACGGATCGGCAATGTTGTCATCTGTCGACACTCTGCAAATGTGCACGTCTCCTCTGTCTATGATCTCCCTGATAAGGTGAAATCGTCTGAGTATGTGTTTGGATCGTTGATGGGATCTGGGTTCTTTCGCTTGTACGATCGCTCCATTGTTGTCACAATACAGAGCAATGGGGCTATCTGCACTAGGAATCACACCCAGGTCTCCAACAAACTTCCTGATCCAAACAGCTTCCTTTGCCGCGTCCGACGCTGCAATATACTCAGCTTCTGTAGTAGAATCTGCAACGGTCGTCTGCTTGGAACTCTTCCAGCTAACAGCGCCTCCGTTCAAGCAAAAAACATAGCCAGACTGCGATCTGTAGTCATCCGGGTCTGACTGGAAACTAGCATCGGTGTAAACTCATACAGGAGCTGGTCTTCCGACCCACCTATACCAAGAACACATCCTTAGTCCTTCTCAAGTACTTCAGGATGTTCTTGACGGCGATCCAGTGTGACTCACCTGGATCTGACTGATATCTACTCGTAATGCTCAACGCATAGGATACATCCGGTCGAGTACCAAGCATGGCATACATGATGGATCCAATTGCCGAAGCATATGGAATCCGGTCCATGCGTTCTCGCCCAGCTAACAGCGCCACCGTTTAAGCAGAAAACATAGCCAGACTGCGATCTGTAGTCATCCGGGTCTGATTGAAAACTAGCATCGGTGTAACCTCTTACAGCGAGCTCGTCTTCCGACCCACCGTATACCAAGAACACATCCTTAGTCCTTCTCAAGTACTTCAGGATGTTCTTGACGGCGATCCAGTGCGACTCATCTGGATCTGACTGGTATCTACTCGTAATGCTCAACGCGTAGGATACATCTGGTCGAGTACAAAGCATGGCATACATGATGGATCCAATTGCCGAAGCATATGGAATCCGGTCCATGCGTTTTCGCTCATCAGGTGTCGTAGGACACTGACTCTTTCAGAGAACTGTGCCACTGCTCATCGGTAAGGTTCCTTTCTTGGAATCTTGCATCTTGAACCGTTTCAAGACCTTATCGATGTAAGTACTCTGACACAATCCTAGAAGACGCCTCGATCTATCTCTATAGATCTTTATGCCTAGAATATAGGCCGCTTCTCCTAGGTCCTTCATAGAAAACTGCGTTCCTAGCCAAGACTTAATGTTTGCAAGGTAGGCACATCATTCCCTATAAGGAGAATGGCATCCAGCACTAGAAATACAACTGTGCTCCCACTAGCCTTCTTGTAAACACATGGCTCGTCTTCGTTTTGTGAGAAACCAAACTTTTTGATTGTTTCATCAAAGCGAAGGTTCCAGCTCCTTGAAGCCTGCTTCAGTCCATAAATGGACCTCTGAAGCTTGCATACCATCCTCGGATTCCTTGGATTGACAAAACCTTCGGGTTGTGTCATGTACATATCCTCGGTCAAGTTCCCGTTAAGGAACGCAGTCTTGACATCCATCTGCCATATCTCATAATCATAATATACATCTATGGCAAG
Source organism: Tarenaya hassleriana (assembly GCF_000463585.1). NCBI lineage: Eukaryota > Viridiplantae > Streptophyta > Magnoliopsida > Brassicales > Cleomaceae > Tarenaya > Tarenaya hassleriana. The sequence continues at coordinate 32,824 of NW_010965134.1, forward strand.
TAGGATCCTGATGGACTTCAGCATAACTACGGGCGAAAACGTCTCATCATAGTCAATACCATGAATCTGACGGAATCCTTTCGCCACAGGTCGTGCCTTATACGTGTGCACGTTGCCATCCATGTCTGTCTTCTTCTTGAAGATCCATTTACATCCGATGGATTTTATCCCTTCAGATGCATCAACCAGAGTCCATACTTGGTTGTCCGACATGGATTGCATCTCGGACTTCATAGCCTCGTGCCATTTCTTGGAATCGGGACTCGCCATAGCCTCTGGGTATGTGGTAGGCTCGTCATGTTCTAATAACATGAGTTCCTCATTCCCAGTCACGAGAAATCCATATCTCGCTGGCTCTTGGCGAATCCTGCCTGATCTCCGAGGTTCACTCGTCAAAGGTTGAGTCACAACCGGCAGTGAAACAGGTTGAACATCTTCAACTTGTTCACTCGGCTCAGCGTCTACTTGCTGCTCTCAAACTTTCTCAAGTTCGATTCTACTCCCACTGACTCTTTTGGAGACAAACTCTCGCTCCATAAAAGTCG
>NW_010965134.1:33699-35220 GCF_000463585.1 Tarenaya hassleriana
TTCACATAAGCGTCACAACCCCAAATTCTGACAAACGATAACGCGGGACGTTTCCCCGTCCATATCTCATATGGTGTCGTTTCAGCCGATTTCGTTGGACTCCTGTTCAGCAGTTACGCAGCGGTTTCTAAAGCATAGTCCCAAAAGGACTTCGCAAGATCTGTCTGACTCATCATTGACCGAACCATGTCTAACAGTGTTCGGTTCCTCCGTTCAGACACGCCATTCCACTGTGGTGTTCTAGGAGGAGTTAATTGTGATACAATACCACAATCAACCAGATAGTCAGTGAACTCTTGGCTCATATACTCGCCACCGCGATCGGATCGAAGTGTCTTGATCGTCTTGCCAAGGTGGTTCTGCACTTTGTTTCTGAAAGCCTTGAACATTTCAAGTGTTTCAGACTTATGTCTCATCAAATAGACATAACCGTATCGACTGAAATCATCAGTGAACGTAACGAAATACAGATAACCTCCTCCAGCTGGACAACTCATTGGTCCGCATACACTATGTATCAGATCCAATAACTCTGCCGCTCTCTGTCCTTTCCCCTTGAAAGGATGCTTTGTCATCTTGCCCATCAAACAAGACTCTCATGATTCAAGAGACTCAAAGTCAAACGAATCCAGAAGACGTTCAGAATGAAGTTTCTGAATGCGCTTCTCGTTTATATGCCCTAGACGACAATGCCAGAGGAAGTTCGGGTTTAAGTCGTTCGGCTTAAACCGTTTTACTCACGCTATAGATGGATGATGTTGAGTTTGAAGGCTGATCGTTCAAGACGTACAAACCATTAACTAGATAACCATTACCATAGTAAATATCGTCTCGATAAATCATCAAACTCGAGTTCTCAATCACAAATCGAAAACCATCCAAATCCAGACATGAAATAGAAATAATGTTTCTGCTAATCGCAGGAACATAGTAACAATTACTAAGCTCTAAAACAAGTCCAGAAGAAAGTTGCAAATCGTAAACGCCAACACACAATGCAACAACTCTTGCTCCATTTCCGACGCGTAGATCCGCTTCTCCCTTAGCTAGCATCCTACTTCTTCTTAGTCCCTGCACATTTCCACAAATGTGTGAGGCACTTCGGTATCTAATACCCATGAAGATATAGTACAGATGTTAGCCTCTATAACGTGGATACCTGAGGCAGGAGCTTCACCAAGCTTCTTGTCCTTCAGATCCTCCAAGTAAAGGTGACAATTACGCTTCCAGTGTCCAGACACTCCGCAGTAATGACAGTCACCCTTATCGGGCTTAGACTTGGGCGTAGAGGCAACTTTTGCCTTTTTCGCCACCTTCTTTTTGGCTTTACCCCGCCGCTTCTTGCTGGAGTTTTTCTGAATAGCAAGCACAGTCTTGGGCACCACGATATCCTGCTCAGCCAATTTCAACATCCCATGCAGTTCGGCTAAGCTCTTAGTCATCCCGTGCATATGGTACTGCATCACGAACTGATTATAGTCCTCAGGCAATGACATAAGGATCAAGTCTGCAACCAAATCA
>NW_010965134.1:35337-35637 GCF_000463585.1 Tarenaya hassleriana
CGCTCTTCCCCTCAAACTGCTTTTGCAGATTCGGGGCCATGCTTCCCAACATGAGACAGGAGATCTCAATGTCGTCAGTCTGATGCTTCAACCAAGCATCCTTGACGGCTCTCGTGGCATTGGCTGCAGGCTCTGGTGGTAGAGCCCCTTCCAGGACATACGACTTCTTATCGTGCTTGAGAACAATTCTCAAGTTCCGATACCAGTTTAAGAAGTTCGTCCCGGTCAGCTTATCTTTCTCAAGGGTAGATCGCATCGTCAAACTCGGTACGCTACCGGTTGACGCCATGTCCTACAAAA
>NW_010965134.1:35670-36128 GCF_000463585.1 Tarenaya hassleriana
CATGTGTTTACAAGAAGGCTAGTGGGAGCACAGTTGTATTTCTAGTGCTGGAGCGTTTTTGATATGATCGAACAGCTCAAGACCATGTTTCAGGAGCTAGCGCGTACTGAAAAGTACAAGACGCTAAAAGCTCTAGTGAAGACGGAGATGCCGAGAGGCAGCTCTGTCAACACCCACGTCCTCAACATGCGAGCTCATGTTGAGGAACTTGAGCGTATGGGAGTGAACTTCGATGGTGACTTGGTTGCAGACTTGATCCTGATGTCATTACCCGAGAACTATAACTAGTTCATGATGCAGTACCATATGCACGGGATGACTAAAAGCTTAGCCGAACTGCATGGGATGCTGAAATCGGCCGAGCAGGTTATCGTGGTGCCCAAGACTGTGCTTGCTGTTGAGAACAACTCTAGCAAGAAGCGGCGGGGCAAAGCCAAAAAGAAGGCAGCGAAGAAGGC
>NW_010965134.1:39936-41092 GCF_000463585.1 Tarenaya hassleriana
CATCTACTTTCAAGCTATGAGAACCACCATTTCTCCATCTTGCCTCACCAAGATAGTACGGCACACCCAGCTTTGGCATGGCCCATGACACGTACGATCGATGCCTTGACAAGTGCTTTACTCGTAGAGCTTCTAGATCTAAACGGTTTCTGTGCAACGATTGTTCATAATCCGAATGGACAATCGTTCATAATCCGAATGATCGATTATGCAATCACAATCCCGAAGCTCCCACTTAATCAAACATATCTAATATCTTGATTAAGTTACATGCATTCATTCACTATGGACCACCCATAAGAGAGAATCATGTTATTCTGAATCACAGTTGATCGGTTTTAAGCAACAATTGCTCAAACCAGATCCCGAAACAAAAAATCAAATTTTGGTGAAGCGTCGGGACCTAGACCGATCGGTCTAGGCCTAGACCGATCGGTCTACGCGGTTCGGTCTTCGGGTTAAGTTCGGTCCATTCGGTCTGGAATGGTCAGTCCGTTCGGTGTGACTCTTCAGTCTGCTCGGTCTGACTCTCCAGACCGTTCGGTCCAGACCAATGGTCCGGGCTATTGCCCCTTCGGACCTTCTCTCTCGGACTAGTGACCTAGATCGGACGGACTGGCGGTCTACACACCTTAGTCCGTTCGGTCCAACATCTTAGTCCGAACGGACTGGGACATTTAGTCCAGGGAAATGACAAACCCTAGACTGTCCGGTCCAGGGGACCAGACCGTTCGGTCTAGGCGGAAAAACGCGATCAGATCACGTTCTTCGTCGTTTCGGTCCCGATTCAAATCCGATTTCCTCCCGGTTTTCGCCTGTGAACTCAGAATTCGAAGCTCTTGCACACTATGCAACAAGAACATAAAATCTACTCTAGATCCACAATCAAATCATGCATAGCATCAAAGCAAACACGGATTCAAACAATTCAAATCCTATAACGTGCGTGATCGGGTTCTAACAAAAATCATGTAAGCAACCAGGCTCTGATATCACTGTTGGGTTTCCTGGAATCTCATAAGCGAATCCTATTCCTAAGAGATCAGTTCTAGGGTTTGCGCAGCGGATGTAAAACAAAAATTTTGATAAAACCCTAAAACCTATCATGCATGATCTTGTAGAAACGATAGAACGCTTACCTCAATCGATCCGGGGC
>NW_010965134.1:42215-43414 GCF_000463585.1 Tarenaya hassleriana
TGAGCCACCCTTCAAGTTCAACCGCTTTCTCGTTTTGGCAAATCGACTAATAAAATAGATGCAACTTCATCTATAGCGTGGCCACGCATTTTCATAGTCCGACTTCCACGAGAGGGCCCAGCGATATCTCTCCTATTGAGGAGGTGATAAGTCCCATATTGCATGTCTACTATCTCCATATGATTCGTGAACGTATCTGATCAACGCCGTTATAATCATCCGGTTAAAGACGACGTTTGACGCAGTCAAGACCGCCACTCCTCATATCAGATACTCTAGACATCTCAGGTCTGAGGATCCAAGAACGAACCGCTGTATGAGATTCAAGTCATGACTCTGTCCATGTGACAATCTCATGCGGGTCAACCAGTCACTCGTTCACAACGAGTACCCATGACTGTGATATGCATCCAATGCATCAATCACACCTCGTGCTTGAGAACAATTCTCAAGTTCCGATACCAGTCTAAGAAGTTCGTCCCGGTAAGCTTATCCTTCTCAAGGATAGATCGCATCGTCAAACTCGGTACGCTACCGGTTGACGCCATGTCCTACAAAAAAGACAAACAGAACATACAAAACAAATACAGATTCTATTAATGATCAACTACCAGCTCGCTGTAAGAGGTTACACCGATGCTAGTTTCCAGTCAGACCCGGATGACTTCAGATCGCAGTCTGGCTATGTTTTCTGCTTAAACGGAGGCGCTGTCATTGTTCGATCATATCAAACACGCTTTTCCCCTTAAACACGCTACCGGTTGACGCCATGTCCTACAAAAAAGACAAACAGAACATACAAAACAAATACAGATTCTATTAATGATCAACTACCATCTAGCCCATCATCAATCAGTGTCTACATATCTATGATCTACTATCAGCTAGTCCATCATCAAACAATGACAACACAGATGAAAATTGAGCTATAACCCCATACAGAAAAATAACCCTATTATAATTTTCCATATGGGACTAAGATCCATATTTCGCATAAGAATGGACTGTTACACCCATCTTTATGCTATTTAGGTAGACATCTAATGTCGATCACATCCAATGTGACTCTTAGATCCTTTTATGAGACTATGATATCAAATATCATTGCATACTCGTCTCATCTGTACCATTAAGTCTCAAGTCAAACTTGACAACTTAACCTAAAGTAAACCATGTTCAAGCTGTGGGAACCACGATTT
>NW_010965134.1:44167-47277 GCF_000463585.1 Tarenaya hassleriana
TGCATTAGCTGTCGGGACTTATGATCTGACTTTACCTTCTTGACTTGTATTGGAGTTACATGATTGTTATTTTGTTCTTGCTATTAGTAAGAACATTATATCGATTTCATGCTTAGACTCGGATGGTTTTAGATTTGTTATTGAGTACAAATGTCTGTCCATTTATAAAGGTGACTTATTTTATGGTAAAGGTTCCCATATTAATGGCCTTTATGTTTTGGATGACGAACCGTTTAGATATAGGTCAATCTATAACGTTTGTGCCAAACGGTTTAAGCCGAACGACTTAAACCCGACCTTTCTCTGGCATTGTCGTCTAGGCCATATAAACGAGAAGCGCATTCAGAAGCTTCATTCTGAAGGTCTTCTGGATTCATTTGACTTTGAGTCTCTTGTATCTTGCGAGTCTTGTTTGATGGGCAAGATGACGAAGCATCCTTTCAAGGGGAAAGGACAGAGAGCGACAGAGTTATTGGATCTTATACATAGTGATGTATGCGGACCAATGAGCTGTCCGGCTAGAGGAGGTTATCTGTATTTCGTTACGTTCACTGATGATTTCAGTCGATACGGTTATGTCTATTTGATGAGACATAAGTCTGAAACACTTGAAATGTTCAAGGCTTTCAGAAACGAAGTATAGAACCAGCTTGGCAAGACGATCAAGACACTTCGATCTGATCGTGGTGGCGAGTATATGAACCAAGAGTTCACTGACTATCTGATTTTATTGTGGTATTGTATCACAATTAACTCCTCCTGGAACGCCACAATGGAACGGCGTGTCTGAACGGAGGAACCGAACACTGTTAGACATGGTTCGGTCTATGATGAGTCAGACAGATCTTCCGAAGTCCTTCTGGGGCTATGCTTTAGAGACCGCCGCGTACCTGCTGAATAGGAGTCCAACGAAGTCGGCTGAAACGACGCCATATGAGATATGGACGGGGAAGCGTCCCGCGTTATCGTTTGTCAGAATTTGGGGTTGCGACGCTTACGTGAAGCGTCAGATGGCTGATAAGTTATCCTCCAAATCTGATAAGTGTTTATTTGTAGGCTACCCTAAGGAAACTAAGGGTTACTACTTCTACTTTCCGGTAGAGAACAAGGTGTTCATTGCCAGGAATGCGACTTTTATGGAGCGAGAGTTCGTCTCCAAAAGAGTCAGTGGGAGTAGGGTCGAACTTGAGGAAGTTCGAGAGCATCAAGTAGACGCTGAGCCGAGTGAACAAGTTGAAGAAGTTCAACCTGTTTCACTGCCCGTTGTGACTCAACCTTTGTCGAGTGAACCTCGGAGATCAGGCAGGATTCGCCAAGAGCCTACGAGATATGGATTTCTCGTGACTGGGAATGAGGAACTCATGTTATTAGAACATGACGAGCCTACCACATACCCAGAGGCTATGTCGATTCCGGACTCCGAGAAGTGGCGCGAGGCTATGAAGTCCGAGATGCAATCCATGTCAGACAACCAAGTATGGACTCTGGTTGATGCATCTGAAGGGATAAAATCCATCGGATGCAAGTGGATCTTCAAGAAGAAGACCGACATGGATGGCAATGTGCACACGTATAAGGCACGACTTGTGGCGAAAGGATTCCGTCAGATTCATGGTATTGACTATGATGAGACTTTTTCGCCCGTAGTTATGCTGAAGTCCATCAGGATCCTACTTGCCATAGCCGCATATTACGACTATGAGATATGGCAAATGGATGTCAAGACCGCGTTCCTTAACGGGAATTTGACCGAGGATGTGTACATGACACAACCCGAAGGTTTTGTAGATCCGAGGAACCCGAGGATGGTGTGCAAGCTTCAGAGGTCCATTTATGGACTGAAGCAAGCTTCAAGGAGCTGGAATCTTCGCTTTGATGAGACAATCAAAAAGTTTGGTTTCTCACAGAACGAAGACGAGCCATGTGTTTACAAGAAGGTTAGTGGGAGCACAGTAGTTTTTCTGGTGCTGTACGTGGATGACATTCTCCTTCTAGGGAATGACGTTCCTACCTTGCAAGATGTTAAGTCTTGGCTAGGAACGCAGTTTTCTATGAAGGACCTAGGAGAAGCGGGCTATATTTTAGGCATCAAGATCTATAGAGATAGATCGAGGCGTCTTCTAGGATTGTGTCAGAGTACTTACATCGATAAGGTCTTGAAACGGTTCAAGATGCAAGATTCCAAGAAAGGAACCTTACCGATGAGCAGTGGCACAGTTCTCTGCAAGAGTCAGTGTCCTACGACACCTGATGAGCGAGAACGCATGGATCGAATTCCATATGCTTCGGCAATTGGATCTCATGTATGCCATGGTTTGTACTCGACCGGATGTATCCTACGCGTTGAGCATTACGAGTAGATACCAGTCAGATCCAGGTGAGTCGCACTGGATCGCCGTCAAGAACATCCTGAAGTACTTGAGAAGAACTAAGGATGTATTCTTGGTATACGGTGGGTCGGAAGACGAGCTCGCTGTAAGAGGTTACACTGATGCTAGTTTCCAGTCAGACTCGGATGACTACAGATCGCAGTCTGGCTATGTTTTCTGCTTGAACGGAGATGCTGTTAGCTCGAAGAGTTCCAAGCAGGCGACCGTTGCAGATTCTACTACAGAAGCTGAGTATATTGCAGCGTCAGACGCAACAAAGGCAGCTGTTTGGATCAGGAAGTTTGTTGGAGACTTGGGTGTCATTCCTAGTGCTGATAGCCCCATTGCCTGTATTGTGACAACAATGGAACGATCGCACAAGCGAAAGAACCCAGATCCCATCAACGATCCAAACACATACGCAGACGGTTTCACTTTATCAGGGAGATCATAGACAGAGGAGACGTGCACATTTGCAGGGTGTCGACAGATGACAACATTGCCGATCCGTTGACGAAGCCTCTCCCTTCGTCGAAGCATGAGGGTCATGTTAGGGATATGGACATTAGATGTTTAGCAGTTCATGATTAGAGCAAGTGGGATATTGTTGGTTTAGTGCTCTATGATGTACTGTTTATGAGCTTTATTTAGATACATTTGATGTATTGATACTTTCTATGGGTTTTATGAGAGTATTTGATTCATTACATGTTCTTGCATACTAGATCTGTTATGAAATCC
>NW_010965134.1:48450-48687 GCF_000463585.1 Tarenaya hassleriana
TAGGGTTTGGTTTACTAGGTTTCATGCAGCGGAAGAATAATCTAAACCTAGTCAAACGTCACACGCAACCAAAATCATCCGTAAAACCCCATTCAATCGTGTATATCACCGTAGGAATCGAAGGGCTTCGACCCGCATGGAACTGACTCGGTCCAAGTCAAGTACTGACTCGGTCCGAGTCAAGTACTGACTCGGTCCGAGTCAGAAGGCTGAAACCGTCCCGACACTCTGATTTGA
>NW_010965134.1:49252-50215 GCF_000463585.1 Tarenaya hassleriana
ATTCCTAAGAGATCAGTTCTAGGGTTTGCGCAGCAGATGTAAAACAATAATTTTTGATAAAACCCTAAAACCTATCATGCATGATCTTGTAGAAACGATAGAACGCTTACCTCAATCGATCCGGGGCCTGTATCAATTGATATATTCGTCCGATCACTGTAGGCAGGAAGAATACCTTGCCCTCTACACGTATCCACACCACGGGATGGATTCCAACCTTTGGAACTTGTCTGCTAGGACTCGAATCTTCTATTCGATGATGTGCTTTGAGAAAACGAGATTTTTTCTACTTTTTCAACCCTCTAGACTCACCAAAAAGGTCTAAAGAAGTTCTATTTTTCGGCTACTTAGTGTTAGGGTTACTAATCTCCTCTTATTCAAGTGATTAACCCTAGATCCGGACTTTAAAATTAAATCTGAAACCCAGACCGAACGGACTGCTTAGTAGTCCGTTCGGTCTGGACACTTGGTCCATTCGAACCAGTCTTACAACTTGGTCCGTTCGGTCCGACGGTTCAGTCCATTCGGTCCAACACTTGGTCCGTTCGGACTGGACTCTCTAGTTCGTTCGGTCCAACAATTTGGTCTGTTCGGACTAGATGCTCCAGTTCGTTCGGTCTACTCCTAGACCGGACGGTCCGTACCTCTGTCCAGATTTCTCGACGTTTTCTCGTGCATTTGTCCTTCCCTGCGTGTGTGACCCTGTAGGCTCATTCGATATAGTTGTTGGTTTAGTGCTCTATGATATACTGTTTATGAGCTTTATTTACATACATTTGATGTATTGATACTTTCTATGTTTTATGAGAGTATTTGATTCATTACATGTTCTTGTATACTAGATGTGTTATGAAATCCAAGTATCATTATGAATGATACTAAACTCCCTAGTCTTGTGTCATTGTGGGAATGATGACATAATAAGATTAGTATGATATGTGATTGATGATCATATAGATGATC
>NW_010965134.1:50831-53432 GCF_000463585.1 Tarenaya hassleriana
GAGAAAACGTCGAGAAATCTGGACAAGAGGTTCGGACCGTCCGGTCTAGGAGTAGACCGAACGGACCGGAGCATCTAGTCCGAACGGACCAAATAGTTGGACCGAACGGACTAGAGAGTTCAGTCCGAACGAACCAAGTGTTGGACCGAACGGACTGACCCATCAGTTCGAACGGACCCAGTTATGAAACTGGTCCGAACGGACCAAGTGTCCAGACCGAACAGACTACTCAGCAATCCGTTCGGTCTGGGGTTCAGATTTAATTTTAAAGTCCGGATCTAGGGTTAATCACTTGAATAAGAGGAGAAATAGAACCCTAACACCATGGGGCCGGAAAAAGAGAACTTTTCAGACCTTTTTGGAGAGTCTAGAGGGTTGAAGAAGTGATCTTAATCTCTCTTTCTCAAAGCACATCATCGAATAGAAGATTCGTGTCCTAGCAGACAAGTTCCAAAGGTTGGAATCCATCCCGAGTGTGGATACGTGTAGAGGGCGAGGTATTCTTCCTGCCTATAGTGATCGGACGAACACATCAATTGAAACAGGCCCCGGATCGATTGAGGTATGCGTTCTAACGTTTCTACAAGATCATGCATGATAGGTTTTAGGGTTTTATCAAATTTTTGTTTTACATCCGCTGCGCAAACCCTAGAACTGATCTCTTAGGAATATGATTCGCTCATGAGATCCCAGGAAAACCCAACAATGGTGTCAGAGCCTGGTTGCTCTGCATGATTTTGTTAGAACCCGATCACGCACGTTTTAGGATTTGAATTGTTTGAATCCGTGTTTGCTATTGATGCTATGCATGATTTGATTATGGATCTAGGGTAGATTTCATGTTCTAATTGCATAATGTGCAAGAGGCTTCTGTTCTGAGTTCGCAGGCGAAAACGGGGTCGAAATCGGATCTGAATCGGGACCGAAACAACGAAGAACGTGATCTGATCGTGTTTTTCCGCCTAGACCGAACGGTCTAGTCCTCTGGACCGGACGGTCTAGGGTTCGTCGTTTTCTCTGGGCTAGACGATCCAGTCCGTTCGGACCAAGATGTTTGACCGAACGGACTAAGGTGTGTGGACCGAACAGACTGCTTAGCTAGTCCGTTCGATCTAGGTCACTAGTCCGAGAGAGAAGGACCGAAGGGGCAAGAGTCCGGACCATTGGTCTGGACCGAACGGTCTGGAAAGTCAGACCGAACGGACTGAAAAGTCAGTCCGAACGGACTGACCGTTCCAGATTGAACGGACCGACTATGACCCGAAGACCGAACCGCCTAGACCGAATGGTCTAGGACCCGACGTTTCACCAAATTTTGATTTTGCGTTTCGGGATCTGGTTTGAACAATCGTTGCTTAAAACCGATCAACTGTGATTCAGAATAACATGATTCTTTCTTATGGATGGTCCATAGTGAATGAATTTATGTAACTTAATCAAGATATTATATATATGTTTGATTGAGTGGGAGCTTCGGGATTGGGATTGCATAATCGATTGGATTGTCCATTCGAATTATGAACAATCGTTGCACATAAACTGGTTAGATCTAGGAGCTCTACGAGTAAAGCACTTGTCAAGGCCTCGATCGTACGTATCATGGGCCATGCCAAAGCTGGGTGTGCCGTATTATCTTGGTGAGGCAAGATGGAGAAATGGTGGTTCTCATAGCTTGAAAGTAGATGCTTGATCTAAGTGTGGTTTCGAAAATCCCTTATTTATGTAATGTTAAGTGTGTACCTCCCATTACTAGAGCGCCTGTCAAGGCATCGATCGTCCGTAACACGGGTCATGCCAAAGCTGAGCGTGCCGGATTATCTTTGTGAGGCAGGGGGGGAAATCGTTGTTCCCACAGCTTGAATATGGTTTACCTTAGGTTAAGTTATCAAGTTTTTTACTTGAGACTTAACGGTACAGATGAGACGAGTATGCAATGATATTTGATATCATAGTCTCATAAAGGATCTAAGAGTCATATTAGATATGATTGACATTAGATGTCTACCTAAATAGCATAAGACTGAGTGTAAAAACTTGTTCTTATGTGAAATACGGATCTTAGTCCCATATAGAAAATTATGATAGGGATATTATACTGTATGGGAATATAGCTCGTTTTTGCATCTATGTTGTCATTGTTGGAGGATGGACTAGCTGATAGTAGTTCATAGATATGTAGACACATTGATGATGGACTAGGTGGTAGTTGATCATTAATAGAATCTGCATTTGTTTTGTTCGTTATGTTTTGTCTCTTTTGTAGGACATGGCGTCAACCGATAGCGTACCGAGTTTGACGATGACGGAGATGCCGAGAGGCAGCTCTGTCAACACCTACGTCCTCAACATGCGAGCTCATGTTGAGGAACTTGAGCGTATGAGAGTGAACTTCGAGGATGACTTGGTTGCAGACTTGATCCTGATGTCATTACCCGGGGACTATAACCAGTTCGTGATGCAGTACCATATGCACGGGATGACTAAGAGCTTAGCCGAACTGCCTGGGATGCTGAAATCGGCTGAACAGGATATCGTGGTGCCCAAGACTGTGCTTGCTGTTGAGAAAAGCTCCAGCAAGAAGCGGCGGGGGGAAGACAAAAA
>NW_010965134.1:54857-55065 GCF_000463585.1 Tarenaya hassleriana
TCTTGATGATCTAGTGACTTTGTAGAACGTGGTTGAACCGTGTCGAATTGATAGTTCTCCAGACTTTCTATATATAGTTTGTGGGATGGTGTTGTTATTTGGAACCTACCGCCTCCTGGAACGCCACAATGGAACGTCGTGTCTGAACGGAGGAACCGAACACTGTTAGACATGGTTCGGTCAATGATGAGTCAGACAGATCTTCCGA
>NW_010965134.1:55139-56065 GCF_000463585.1 Tarenaya hassleriana
TGCTGAACAGGAGTCCAACGAAGTCGGCTGAAACGACACCATATGAGATATGGACGGGAAAGCATCCCGCGTTGTCGTTTGTCAGAATTTGGGGTTGCGATGCTTACGTGAAGCGTCAGATGACTGATAAGTTATCCTCCAAATCTGATAAGTGTTTATTTGTAGGCTACCCTAAGGAAACTAAGGGTTACTACTTCTATATTCTGGCAGAGAACAAAGTGTTCATTGCCAGGAATGCGACTTTTATGGAGCGAGAATTCGTATCCAAAAGAGTCAGTGGGAGTAGAATCGAACTTGAGGAAGTTCGAGAGCAGCAAGTAGACGCTGAGCCGAGTGAACAAGTTGAAGATGTTCAACCTGTTTCACTACCGGTTGTGACTCAACCTTTGACGAGTGAACCTCGGAGATCAGGCAGGATTCGCCAAGAGCCAGCGAGATATTGATTTCTCGTGACTGGGAATGAGGAACTCATGTTATTAGAACATGACGAGCCTACCACATACCCAGAGGCTATGGCGAGTCCCGATTCCGAGAAATGGCGCGAGGCTATGAAGTCCGAGATGCAATCCATGTCAGACAACCAAGTATGGACTCTGGTTGATGCATCTGAAGGGATAAAACCCATCAGATGCAAATGGATCTTCAAGAAGAAGGCAGACATGGATGGCAACGTGCATACGTATATGGCACGACTTGTGGCGAAAGGATTACGTCAGATTCATGGTATTGACTATGATGAGACGTTTTCGCCCGTAGTTATGCTGAAGTCCATCAGGATCCTACTTGCCATAGCCACATATTACGACTATGAGATATGGCAAATGGATATCAAGACCGCATTCCTTAACGGGAATTTGACCGAGGATGTGTACATGACACAACCCGAAGGTTTTGTCAATCCAAGGAACCCAAGGATGGTGTGCAAG
>NW_010965134.1:56814-60601 GCF_000463585.1 Tarenaya hassleriana
TGTTAGATCCTTTTATGAGACTATGATATCAAATATCATTGCATACTCGTTTCATCTGTACCATTAAGTCTCAAGTCAAACTTGACAACTTAACCTAAAGTAAACCATGTTCAAGCTGTGGGAACCACGATTTCCCACCCTGCCTCACAAAGATAATCCGGCACGCTCAACTTTGGCATGACCCGTGTTACGGACGATCGATGCCTTGACAGGCGCTCTAGTAATGGGAGGTACACACTTAGCATTACATAAATAAGGGATTTTCGAAACCACATTCATATCAAGCATCTACTTTCAAGCTATGAGAACCACCATTTCTCCATCTTGCCTCACCAAGATAGTACGGCACACCCAGCTTTGGCATGGCCCATGACACGTACGATCGAGGCCTTGACAAGTGCTTTACTCGTAGAGCTTCTAGATCTAAACGGTTTCTGTGCAACGATTGTTCATAATCCGAATGGACCATCCAGTCGATTATGCAATCCCAATCCCGAAGCTCCCACTTAACCAAACATATCTAATATCTTGATTAAGTTACATGCATTCATTCACTATGGACCACCCATAAGAGAGAATCATGTTATTTTGAATCACAGTTGATCGGTTTAAGCAACAATTGCTCAAACCAGATCCCGAAACAAAAAATCAAATTTTGGTGAAGCGTCGGGACCTAGACCGATCGGTCTAGGCCTACACCGATCGGTCTACGCGGTTCGGTCTTCGGGTCAAGTTCGGTCCGTTCGGTCTGGAATGGTCAGTCTGTTCAGTCTGACTCTTCAGTCCGTTCGGTCTGACTCTCCAGACCGTTCGGTCCAGACCAATGGTCCAGACTCTTGCCCCTTCGGACCTTCTCTCTCGGACTAGTGACCTAGATCGGACGGACTGGCTAAGCAGTCCGTTCGGTCTAGTCACCTTAGTCCGTTCGGTCCAACATCTTGGTCCGAACGGACTGGCTCATTTAGTCCAGGGAAATGACAAACCCTAGACCGTCCGGTCCAGGGGACCAGACCATTCGATCTAGGCGGAAAAACACGATCAGATCACGTTCTTCGTCGTTTCGATCCCGATTCAGATCCGATTTCCTCCCGGTTTTCGCCTGTGAACTCAGAATTCGAAGCTCTTGCAAACTATGCAACAATGAACAGAAAATCTACTCTAGATCCACAATCAAATCATGCATAGCATCAAAACAAACACGGATTCAAACAATTCAAATCCTATAACGTGCGTGATCGGGTTCTAACAAAATCATGCAGAGCAACCAGGCTCTGATACCACTGTTGGGATTTTCTGTGATCTCATAAGCGAATCCTATTCCTAAGAGATCAGTTCTAGGGTTTGCTTTTGATAAAACCCTAAAACCTATCATGCATGATCTTGTAGAAACGATAGAATGCTTACCTCAATCGATTCGGGGCCTGTATCAATTGATATATTCGTCCGATCACTGTAGGCAGGAAGAATACCTTGCCCTCTACACGTATCCACACCTCGGGATGGATTCCAACCTTTGGAACTTGTCTGCTAGGACTCGAATCTTCTATTCGATGATATGCTTTGAGAAAACGAGATTTTTTCCACTTCTTCAACCCTCTAGACTCACCAAAAAGGTCTAAAGAAGTTCTATTTTTCAGCTACTTAGTGTTAGGGTTACTAATCTCCTCTTATTCAAGTGGTTAACCCTATATCCGGACTTTAAAATTAAATCCGAAACCCAGACCGAACAGACTGCTTAGTAGTCCGTTCGGTCTGGACACTTGGTCCGTTCGAACTAGTCTTACAACTTGGTATGTTCGGTCCGACGGTTCAGTCTGTTCGGTCTAACACTTGGTCCGTTCGGACTGGACTCTCTAGTCCGTTCGGTCCAACAATTTGGTCCGTTCGGACTGGACTCTCTAGTCTGTTCAGTCCAACAATTTGGTCCGTTCGGACTAGATGCTCCGGTCCGTTCGGTCTACTCCTAGACCGGACGGTCCGGACCTCTGTCCAGATTTCTCGACGTTTTCTCGTGCATTTGTCCTTCTCTGCGTGTGTGACCCTGTAGGCTCATTCGATATAGCAGTATAACCCGAAATCTCTATTTCGGATATACAAGTCATAGGCGGTCTCTAGCAAGACACTATGACTACCTATCTCGAATAGAGTTTGTTCGTGATCTTACGAACACCAGTGATGATTCCGGTTGATGATCCTTTTGTATCACGATATCATATGTCGAATATAAGGCATGGACAAGTGTGGCCACACATTTCTACATTCTCGCTCACACGAGGGGCCCAGCGATATCTCTCTCTTTTATGAGAGGTACAAATCCCGTCTTGACTATCTACAATCCAGCACATGATTCATTTCGTACCTGATACACGCCTTTATAGTCCTCCTATTACGCAGGACGTTTGACGTAATCAAAGCACGCAACTCCTCATGTTGGATTCCGTAGATATCTCAGGTCTTAGGATCCAATCATGGAACCGCCATATGAGATTCAAGTCATGACGCTAGTCCATGTGACAATCTCATGCGGGTCAATCCAGTATTCCGTTCTCCAACGAATACCTATGACTGTGATCGTATCCAATACCTACGATCATCTATATGATCATCAATCACACATCATACTAGTCTTATTATGTCATCATTCCCATAATGACACAAGACTAGGGAGTTTAGTATCATTCATAATGATACATGGATTTCATAACATATCTAGTATATAAGAACATGTAATGAATCAAATACTCTCATAAAACCTGTGGAAAGTATCAATACATCTAATGTATCTAAATAAAGCTCATAAACAGTACATCATAGAGCACTAAACCAACATCGCGGACTGCCTGACCTGAAGGCTTGGTCCGGCGGACCACGTGTGGTCAGCTCCGGACCAAGACCTTTCTTGGTCTTTCCGGTCCGCCTGGCTTCAGTCTTGGTCCGTCTGACCCAGTGTCTGGTCCGCGGCTGATCAACTCTTGGTCAGCCAGACCAGACTTGGACAGATGACCTCCTGACTGACTTCCGGACCTCCTGGGCTGACCGACTTGGTCAGCTCCGGACCAATACATTGAAAACTCCTTTTCATGCTCGTTCCGGTCAACTCTCGTTTCCATTCTTCGGATTCTTCACGTATAAGTCCATCCCTAGTGGTGTGTGACCCTGTAGGCCCATTCTAAGTGGTAGTGACTTTAGGAACCTTTCCCGAACCACAAGTCATGGTTAGCCTCTAGCAAGACGCCATGACCACCCACTTAGAATTGAGTTAGAGGTGATCTAACCAAGGCATTAACAGCTCGAATTCTGATCCTTTGTCTCACGATATCATAAGTTGAACAAGTTCAACCGCTTTCTCGTCTTGACAAATCGACTAATAAAATAGATGCAACTTCATCTACAGCGTGGCCACGCATTTTCGTAGTCCGACTTCCTACGAGAGGGCCCAACGATATCTCTTCTGTTAAGGAGGTGACAACTCCCATATTGCATGTCTACTATCTCCATATGATTCGCGAACGTATCTGATCAACGTCGTTATAATCATCCGGTTAAAGACGACGTTTGACGTACTCAAGACACGCCATTCCTCATATCAGATACTCTAGACATCTCGGGTATGAGGATCTAAGAACGAACCGTTGTATGAGATTCAAGTCATGACTCTGTCCATGTGACAATCTCATGCGGGTCATCCAGTCACTCGTTCACAACGAGTACCCATGATTGTGACATGCATCCAATGCATCGATCACACCTCATGCTAGTCTTAATTCATCATTGTTCCCACAATGAT
>NW_010965134.1:81855-88449 GCF_000463585.1 Tarenaya hassleriana
GACCGAGTCAGTTCTCTGAGCCCCACCATCGACACCGAGCCAGTCCGGAACGTCTCCGAACCCTCCACGACGACTAATAAAGACGTTCTAGAGCCTAGAGAGCCACCACTTCATACAGGAAAGCTGAATAAAGCTGATTGGAGTTTAGAGAATGCCCCGAAAGTGGAGATGAAGCCGTTACCCGAAGGGCTCAGGTATGTTTTCCTTGGACCTAACTCGACTTATCCGATTATAGTGAATGCTGCATTGCTAGAACTCCAGGTAGAACAGTTGAGTGATTTGCTTTGACGTTATAGGGGTGTTCTTGGATATACTTTGGATGATATTAAGGGACTTAGCCCTTCGTTATGCATGCATCGTATTCACTTACATGATGAGTTAAAATCCTCTGTTGAGCATCAGCGTAGGTTGAATCCGACGATGAAAGAGGTAATTAGGAAAGAGATGATGAAGCTGTTAGATGCAAGTATTATATACCCTATTTCGGATAGTACGTGGGTGAGTCATGTGCAGGTTGTACCCAAGAAGGGAGGCATGACCGTGATCCAGAACGAGAAGAATGAGCTTATTCCTACACGGACGGTCACGGGATGGAGGATGTGCATTGACTATCGTAAGTTGAACTCCAACACCCGTAAGGATCACTTTCCTTTGCCTTTTATTGATCAGATGTTAGAGAGACTTGCACTCCACTCGTACTTTTGCTTTCTAGACGGTTACTCGGGATTCTTTCAGATCTCCATTCACTCGAGCGACCAGGAGAAGACCAACTTTACTTGTCCTTATGGCACATTTGTGTATCGTCGTATGCCCTTTGGATTATGTAATGCACCTGCCACTTTTAAGAGATGCATGACTGCCATATTTTCTGATGTGATTGAGGATATTATGGAGGTGTTCATGGACGATTTCTCTGTCCACGGACCCTCATTTGACGTTTGTTTGACCAATTTGCATCGAAATTTAGCCAGGTGTGCAACGGCTAACTTAGTCCTCAACTGGGAGAAGTGTCACTTCATGGTGCAAGAAGGGATTGTGTTAGGACATAAGGTGTCTTCCAGGGGAATCGAGGTAGATAGAGCGAAGATAGAGGTCATTGAGAAGCTTCCACTGCCCGTGAACGTCAAAGGCATCCGCAGTTTTCTGGGGCATGCGGGATTTTATCGGCGATTCATCAAAGACATCTCCAAGATCTCTAGACCACTTACCGAGCTATGGGCGAAGGATGTACCATTCAGGTTCACTGCAGAATGCTCGAAGGCCTTCCAGACTTTGAAGGCAGCTCTGATCTCATCACCGATCATACAGCCCCCCGATTGGACTCTACCGTTTGAGCTGATGTGCGATGCTAGCGACTATGCGGTTGGAGCAGTGCTGGGGCAGAAGAAGGATCACAAACACCACGCCATCTACTATGCGAGTCGGACTCTTGATGATGCGCAGGTAAATTACACTACTATTGAGAAAGAATTACTTGCTGTGGTGTTTGCTTTTGAGAAGTTCAGGTCATACTTGGTGGGACGGAAAGTGATTGTCTACTCAGATCACGCGGCCTTGAAGTACTTGCTGACGAAGAAAGACGCCAAACCTCGACTGATTCGATGGATGTTACTCATACAAGAGTTTGACGTCGAGATTAGGGATCGCAAAGGCACGGAGAACATAGTTGCGGACCACATTTCACACATTGCGATACCCGACCTTCTCCCGATCGATGATTCTTTTCGAGAGGAACAAATTATGGCAGTCACTATCCGACACGAAAACCCATGGTACGCAGACTACGTGAACTATCTGGTCTCCTGAATACTCCCATCCGAGCTTAATTATAACGGACGGAAGAAGTTCCTCTATGATGTGCGGGATTATTTTTGGGACAACCCGTTCTTGTTCAAGCGTGGTACCGATGGGATGTTCCGACGATGCATTCCCAAGGAAGAGGTGCAACATGTAATTTTCCATTGCCACTCTTCTGATTATGCTGGCCATTTCGCTGCTTCGAAGACCACATCGAAGATTCTACAAGCGGGATTCTATTGGCCTACGATGTTCAAGGATGTCCATAGGTATGTCGCCTCATGTGATTCTTGCCAGCGCACAGGTAACATTTCTAGACGCTACGAGATGCCTTGAGAATTTTATTCTAGAAGTAGAACCTTTTGATGTTTGGGGTATAGAGTTTATGGGTCCTTTTCCATCGTCTTTAGGGAACGTGTACATCTTAGTTGCAGTTGATTACGTGACTAAGTCGGTAGAGGTTTTGGCTAGCGCGAAGAACGATGCTAAGACTGTGGTTAGGCTATATAGACAGATTATTTTTCCACGTTTTGGTATTCCTCGTGTTGTGATTAGCGATGGCGGCACATATTTTGTCAACCGGATAATCGAGACACTACAGAAGAAATACGGAGTTCATCATCGGATTGCTACTCCGTATCATCCTCAGACTAGCGGACAGGTGGAGATTTCTAACCGGGAGATCAAGTCCATTCTGGAGAAGACCGTCGCTAAATCACGCAAGGATTGGTCACAGAAACTAGACGATGCGGTATGGGCTTACCGAACAGCTTTCAAAACGCCGATTGGTATGACACCATTCCAATTAGTCTACGGAAAAACATGACATCTACCGGTTGAGCTCGAGCACAAAGCTTATTGGGAAATCAAGGCGCTCAACTATGACATGAAGACCGCTGCAGAGAAACGCATACTCCAGCTCCACCATCTCGAGGAGATCAGACTTGACGCGTACGAGAACGCGAAGATCTACAAAGAGAGAACGAAGAAATGGCACGATCGACACATTATTCAGAGATCATTCCACTCAGGTGATCTTGTCCTTCTCTTTAACTCTCGTTTGCGATTATTTCCAGGAAAGCTGAAGTCCAAGTAGTCCGGCCCATTCAAGATCCATCGAGTTTTCGACCACGGAGCGGTGGAACTATACGACAGCAAGGGTAGCACGTTCAAGGTAAATGCGCAGCGTCTGAAGCTGTATAACCCGGCTGATCCTATAGGCGAGAGAGGCGTTCTCCCTCTCGAATTACCACCACTAGCCTGAGCTCACACACGGTCTAGCTATCGACCATAAAGAAGCGCTTCTCGGGAGGCAACCCGAGGTCTTTGTATAGTTTTAGGAGTTTTTGGACTTTTAGACCTTTTTAGTTGCATTAGACATGAGGTTTTTTAGATTCGGGGAGCCTACGTGGTGTTTTCTCTGGTGTGTAGATGTCTAGATCACGAGTTGCAGGTCATTCGACGAAAATTGGGAACGAAGATCCGAACCGATTCCACCTGGAAACGGACCGGATCCACTTCAGACACGGGCCAGGTAAGTTCATCTGGATCTGGACCGATTCCACCTGGAAACGGACCGGATCCAAACTCGTGACTCTATTTAGGGGGGCCGAACTCGGTCCTCTCTCTCCACCTCTATTTTCTCTCCTGATTCGGCCTCCTCACTCTCACACATTCCTCACTCCGATTCTACATATACGACGCCCAGGTATGCTTCCCTACGTATTTCATGGCTCAAACATTCGTTTATTATGAGTAATTTTTGGATTTGGGTTGCTAGGGTTCATGAGAGATTTAGGGAGATTTGATTGTGGAGATATTTTCATGGTTTTGGAAGGGTATTATGGGTTGATTATGATGAGAATAGGTTAGATTCACATTGCCCATACATTTGGATGCTCGATTTTGGTCCGATTTTGCAGATTTTTTTCGGAGATTTTCGATCTGGGTTCGCAGAGACTGGATCCGGGCCGGATCCAATTGGATCCGGACTGGATCGAGACCCAGTTCTGGCGGAGAAGACGAACCTGGATCTGGACCGAATCCACCTGGAATCAGACCGGATCCAGCCTCTGAGCTCTTTGCACACTTTTGCTTGCGCGTTTTCACCGCGGTTTCGACCGCGCTCACTCTACTTGTCTTTGAGTTTCAGATGGCCACCAGGAAGACCAGGAACCGCCACAACCCGGACTACATTGACCATATACCACTTCTGGAAGAATTTGAGATGGGCCAGAACATGATCACCGAGCTCAGCCTATATACCCCAGCGTCCCTGATCCGGACAACACACCGAGATTTCTACTACCATCACCGGAGATGCAGGAGCGCGCTGGTGCCTTTTATCAAGTCATCCGGAACACGAAGTTCGCGAGCACAGAGATTAGTCGGCTGGGCCTTTATGACTCAGTGCGCGAGCTATGCGCTGGGATACATTGGGAGAGCCTGTTACATATGCGAGAGGACACATACCGCCAGCTGACTGCAGAGTTTATTGGCTCACTCCGACTATTCATACCTCCGACTGGCGAGGCACACCAAGCCTACATGGTTTTTTGGATAGCAGGCCAGCAGTACCGCCTCACGATGGCACAGTTCGCCGACATCCTGGCGTTCCGCGCGGAGTTACAACAGCCCTACCCTCCATACATCTAGATCGGCTGAAGGCATTCTGGAGCGACATCGGATCCAAGCGCTTCAAGTTCAGCATCCTCAAGTCCACATGGATCCGACATCCGATGCTCACATACTTCCACATGCTCCTTGGTCACATCATCTTTGGCAAGACAGAGCCTGGAGGGCTTAACCAGACCGAGCTTCTCTTCATCAGGTACGCCTTATCCCTATCTATGGTGGGGACGATTGGGGCATGTGACAGATCGATTTAGCATCACGAGTCGCTCTACACTTACATAAGACAGCTCGCTCGGAGTCAGGCGTCTATGTCCGATGTGTCGGCCTCGTCACCATGATCGCGAGAAGAGCCGGCGTGAACATCGGACGGTATGAGCGTTCCCGCCTCAAGGGCGCCACAGTTCTCGACTTGGCTGCTCTGCGCAGCAAATTTTCGTTGGAGACCATTCGGGGCAATCATCTCTGATTGTACTATGACCAGGAGGGCACCAGCCAGCGTTTCACCTTGCCCAACATTCACCTGCCACCGATCTCCATTGACGGACTCCGATTCCAGTTCTCTGCAGCACAGCAGGCTGGACTCGAGGAGGGCGCCTACGATGGCCCACGAGCACACCCATCTCCTCCAGCATTTCACACCACAGAAGTCGGCCGTTCACATACGCACTCACCACCTCCTTTTCCCCCGGCGGATTCAGCTCCATCGCCTGCCACCTCCACACGAGCTCCAGATGATTACGGCTAAACCTTCCAGCCTCAGGACGACTTCCAGAGGTTCATGTATCAGGTAATGCTCGATACGAGGGGCGCCTTAGACAAAGCCGTCTCCGATATGTGGATCCACGTCGACTCAGAGATGACGAGCATGTACACCAGATGGTGGGGACTGTTGGTTGTAATGCTCTAGGATGATCCGTGATATGACATTTTGACTTTGTATTGATTCATTGGTTTATGAATGCATTACATTCCCGTTATATGATTGGCATGTTTGTTATATTTCGGCATCCTTGAATCATTATAGAATGATTCTAAACTCCCTGGTCAGTTATCATTGTGGGAACAATGATGAATTAAGACTAGCATGAGGTGTGATTGATGCATTGGATGCATATCACAATCATGGGTACTCGTTGTGAACGAGTGACTGGTTGACCCGCATGAGATTGTCACATGGACAGAGTCATGACTTGAATCTCATACAGCGGTTCGTTCTTGGATCCTCAGACCTGAGATGTCTAGAGTATCTGATATGAGGAGTGGCGTGTCTTGACTGCGTCAAACGTCGTCTTTAACCGGATGATCATAACGGCGTTGATCAGATACGTTCACGAATCATATGGAGATAATAGACATGCAATATGGGACTTATCACCTCCTCAATAGGAGAGATATCGCTGGGCCCTCTCGTGGAAGTCGGACTATGAAAATGCGTGGCCACGCTATAGATGAAGTTGCATCTATTTTATTAGTCGATTTGCCAAGACGAGAAAGCAGTTGAACTTGAAGGGTGGCTCAAACCATGCCCTTGTTCAACACATGATATCGTGAGATAAAGGATCAGAACTCGAGCTGTTATTGCCTTGGTTAGATCACCTCTAACTCAATTCAACGTGGGTGGTCAGGGCGTCTTGCTAGAGGCTAACCATGACTTGTGGTTCGGGAAAAGTTCTCGAGGCTGCTGCCACTGCGAATGGGCCTACAGGGTCACACACCATTAGGGATGGACTTATATGTGAAGTTTCGGAAAGGAAGACTTGGATTTGGTCGGAAAAACCGTTTTCGGATCAAATCAGAGTGTCAGGACGTTTTCAGCCTTCTGACTCGGACCGAGTCAGTACTTGACTCGGACCGAGTCAGTTCCGTGCGAGTCGAAGCCCAGAAAGTGTTGTGGGCTTGGCTGATGTTTTGACTCGGTCGAGTCAAAGTTTTGACTCGGACCGAGTCAATACTAAATGGGCCGAGTCAAGAGTTGACAATGGGCTTGGGCTGATTCGTTCTGACTCGACCAAGTCAGAGTTCTGACTCGGACCGAGTCAATACGGAGGTGTTGGACGCCGTCCTAAGAAAGAACTCAACTTTCAGAATCCTAAGACAGATCTAGAACACAAGAAAATCGTTCCTTTTGAGGTTCTAGTTCTAGGGATTCGATCCCAAGTCTTG
>NW_010965134.1:94296-96602 GCF_000463585.1 Tarenaya hassleriana
TTGATCAGATACGTTCACGAATCATATGGAGATAATAGACATGCAATATGGGACTTATCACCTCCTCAATAGGAGAGATATCGCTGGGCCCTCTCGTGGAAGTCGGACTATGAAAATGCGTGGCCACGCTATAGATGAAGTTGCATCTATTTTATTAGTCGATTTGCCAAGACGAGAAAGCAGTTGAAATCTCTCGTTCTGACTCGGTCGAGTCAACACTTGACTCTGGCCGAGTCTAAACTCTGGTAGACACTTTTTGGCCACGAGATCTAGGGTTTCACCCCGTTTCGTTGCACCATCAAGCCGTCTTCGACCCCCAAACTCATCCATGCATCAAATAACAATCATAACATCATTAAATATGCATAGATCAAGCCTATCATGCAATTTTAACCATTAAAATTCATATAGGCATGCGACAAGCACGGCGATATACAGGGAACCAGGCTCTGATACCACTGTTGGGTTTTAGGCTACAGATTCCTAGCATGCGATCATATCGATCTAGGGTTTGGTTTACTAGGTTTCATGCAGCGGAAGGATAATCTAAACCTAGTCAAACGTCACACGCAACCAAAATCATCCGTAAAACCCCGACAGATCGTGTATATCACCGTAGGAATCGAATACTTACCTCTTTCCTGAAGATCTGAAAGTAGCGATCGATCCAGGGCCTGTTTTAATCACCAAGAGCTGAAAGTACAGCTCCTCTACACGTATCCACACCGACGGGAAGGATTCCAAACGCTTTTGGAACTGATCTGCTAGGATCTGTGAAGTATATGAAGTGGGATCTAATCCCGGGAGCTAGAACTATGAAAGAAACGATTTCTTCTGAGTTTTTGCTCTCCTATCTTATAAGAGGGGTATTGGACGCCGTCCTCAACTGAAGACAGACGAAAAGAACCCTAAAACAGAGCAAAAACTCAGAAGAAATCGTTTCTTTCATAGTTCTAGCTCCCGGGATTAGATCCCACTTCATATACTTCACAGATCCTAGCAGATCAGTTCCAAAAGCGTTTGGAATCCTTCCCGTCGGTGTGGATACGTGTAGAGGAGCTGTACTTTCAGCTCTTGGTGATTAAAACAGGCCCTGGATCGATCGCTACTTTCAGATCTTCAGGAAAGAGGTAAGTATTCGATTCCTACGGTGATATACACGATCTGTCGGGGTTTTACGGATGATTTTGGTTGCGTGTGACGTTTGACTAGGTTTAGATTATCCTTCCGCTGCATGAAACCTAGTAAACCAAACCCTAGATCGATATGATCGCATGCTAGGAATCTGTAGCCTAAAACCCAACAGGGACTTCTTCCCAGCTCGTCGACCAGATGCAGACACTCAGACTCCAGCATGATGCCCTATACACGGAGTTCCATAGATTCCGTAGCCGGCTACTCCCCGACGAGCAGCCGCCGGCTATTCCCCGATGAGCAGCCGCCGACACCTTTGGAGGACGACAGAGACGATGCAGCGGTGGACGCTTAGCTCGCTGATCAGGTAGGCGTTTCCCTTTTCCATTTTAGTAGCGATGTAGTAGGCCTTTCAGATGTATTACTGGGACTCGGATATTGTATACTCTGGACTTCTTTATCTATATGCGAGTCTCTATGTTATTTTTCGGGTAACGTTTGTTTTTCTATGAGCGTTCATATCGACACACGAGAGATTAGTATCAGTTTTCGAGAGACGACGATTGGATAGATACCGGTTCATAGAGTGCGTGAGAGCTCTTGCGTTTGACGTTAGTTAACTTCATTGCGAGCGAACGAATTCCGCAGAGCTAAGTTTCTCTACCCCACTTATTGGTTCTTTTCATATGTCGTTTTCGATTCTACTTCTCCGGACGAGAGTCTACACCGTGGACGGTGTATGGTTCAAGTCTGGGGGAGTGGATAGATCCTTCACACATTCAGGCCTATCTATTTAGGATTGCATTTAGTTTAGGTGCATTTTGTCATGACATATAGACTTAAAAAATTTTTTCACTTTTGCATATCACTTTGCATTAGTTGCATTCACGTTTTTTTTTCTTTTTTTTCCATATAGATGATTTTTGTTTGGTTTGCATGATTGCATATGACATATAGATATAGGTTCATATAGGTTCACGTGCATACCTCGGACACCCGTTTTGAACATCATTTGGAGGATTTTTGGGATGATAGAGTAGAAATATCTTGATGGTCTAGCGACTTTGTAGAACGTGGTTGAACCGTGTCGAATTGATAGTTCTCCAGACTTTCTATATATAGTTTGTGGGATGAGATTGTTGTTTAGAACCTACGGAGTTGAAACGACTATA
>NW_010965134.1:96686-102351 GCF_000463585.1 Tarenaya hassleriana
GAAAATCGTTCGAGGACATGAGTGCATCGATCGATGGTTCGGATCTAAGTTGTGGGTCGGACATCGCATAAAAAGAAAAAAATATACAAAAGAAGAAAAAAAAAGAGAGAAGAGAAAAACGATGTCCTTCAACTTCAACGTCCTAGAAACCCGAGGTGCTAGCGTTCAATAGAGAAATTCTACAAAAAGGTTAAAATATAGGTACGAAGTAGAACTAAGATCGAAAAGGCTAAGTTGAGATAAGGATAGGTTCGGAAATAGGCTTGGTGAGTTTTAGAGATTTTAAGGGTTCTAGGTGGCAATAAAAATCCCATGACTAGGTAGATTAGTCTTTGGTAGGAAGATCATAGTAGACTAGTTTGGGTACGATTCTCGGGAAACTAGTATTGGATGGATGTTTTGCTTTTGAGTCTCACGATGATGCTATTTGATGTTCGTCATTCCCTGTTTTGCAGATTTTATTCCTTCGTTCTTTACTCGAGGACGAGCAAAGGTTTAAGTTTGGGGGGATTTGATAACTCCTATTTTTCTCTATATTTTGATAAGAGTTTGTCTAGGTTTTACGGGATAATCACATGCATTCATAGACATTCTAGACGTGTTAAGGAACAAAATCCGGTAGTGCTTTAGTTTTGCAGATTACCGGTTTCGAAGATGACTGGATTCGAAAAGGAGCTATTTGAGCGTTAAAGGAGAAGTCCATATGAGGTACTCATGTTGCGACATCAATAACTTTCTCCACAGAGGTCCAAATCATGACAATTTACCATTGGAAAGAGCACTTCAAGAGCTTCGCGTAGACATCAAAATCGCGTAAATCCGACACCGGAGCAGAAAGTTATGAGCAAAATCGCGAAGACCAGAAAACTGCCAGTGTAGGGCCGGATCCAACTGGATCCGGTCCGAATCAAGACAGTTGAACTCGAGTCTAGGCATCTGGATCCGGTCCTTATCCAGGCAAAAACCCTGTTTCGCGATTTTCAGCATCAGAATGGGAATAAGACTCTTGGGAGCCGCCCTAGGGTTATAAAAAATCCCTAGCCACGTCCTAGAACATCAGAGAGCCTTAGAGAACACTTAGATACAGATTTTTGGAGAGCTTTTGGTGAGAGAAGAATAGAAGTTCACGGGATTTCGGAAAGAAGAAGGAAGATTCGATCGTGGAGACTAAACATCTGTATGAGCCTTTCTCTCCTCTCTCTTATCTCTTTTCTTATGAGCTTTTTGTTGTTTTCCATGAACCGTGAGTAGATCCACGGCTATGGGTTAGGGATTCGTATGTCTTTTGGGTATGTTTGAACCCTAACTTGGATTTCGACGTTATGCTTGTTTCGGTTTATCGATCTATGCTTTCTTTTCTATTGGTGTTTGCTAATCACTTGGCCAATATTCTGAGATTCTGAATCACATAGAGATATGAGTTTAGTGTCGGATCGAGATCGATGAATGAATCGTATTATTCACATAGAGATATGGTGTAATCGATTTAGGATTGATGATAGCGTTCTTCATGCATCTAGGGTTAACTTGAATAGATCGAGAGATTGACGAGTTATTCTAGGTAGTGAGTTAGTAGACCGAGAGGTGAATTCTTTACTCTTGTTGCTTGATGATTCCCGAATGCAAGTACAATGTCGTTATTCTCGCATGTTTAGTAAATACACATACACGCGAATACGATCCCGACACCCGTAGTCACTCTTGTTTGATAGGTTACTCGTTTTCATTGCTTTCTTATTTCGTTTCCTATAGATTCCATATACTTCCATCATCATTTGATTGCTTGCTTTGATCTACTTTCGATTTAGATTTGGATTTAGCAACCGGTCCTTGTGTTCGACCCCGTGTTACGACGATCGTATCCTTGCGGTGAGTTGTGAATCAGGTTATAGATTTTAGACTCGATACACACGTATCAATTCTTTTTCTCTTTCTCTCTTTTTTTTCTCATCTAGCTAGACTTTCTCTTTTTTTTCTTTCGCTAGCATCTCGGGTTCCTAGGACGTTGAAGTTGAAGGGTTCCTAATCAATTTTTTTTTCGATTTTGTTTATTGGATAACCCGACCCACAACTTAGACCCGAACCATCAAATCGATGCACTCATGTCCTCGAACGATTTTCGTTGACGAGATAATGACAGTGGAGTGTCGAGATGCTCACTATCTTTTTCTGCAGATGAAGAAATAAGAATGCATTTGATAACAGACTTTACTGATTTCAATAAACATGGGAAAGGTTCTTACAGAAACTTTTCTACTTGGCTAAACAACATCGATCCCATGGGTTGCAACCAACGATTTCTATCCCGCAAGCCATTATAGACAATCATAAAGGTCAAGCAATCAATTCAACAAAACATAACCATGTTCAACAGATCACAATGTTTTCAGGACGTTTCTACTCTCTCATGCCATAGATCATCACATCAATGCTCAAAACGGTTTTATGCACGTGATTTTATATGTCCTAAACACTATATGAGAATGCACAATCCATCTTGAGCATTTCTTCTCCTTTTCCATGTTTCTTCATTTTGCTTTCTGTTTTGAAAC
Organism: Tarenaya hassleriana; assembly: GCF_000463585.1. NCBI lineage: Eukaryota > Viridiplantae > Streptophyta > Magnoliopsida > Brassicales > Cleomaceae > Tarenaya > Tarenaya hassleriana. The sequence continues at coordinate 99,239 of NW_010965134.1, forward strand.
CCTAGTTATGGAGTAGTGACTTTGTTGTGGGTGAGGGATCCCCACTTTTGTATGGATACTTATGCTTAATCTATGATGTCTTTGAGTTTCTTCCATGGGTTTGATGTTTTGTACTTAATGCTATTGATTTGGTTGAAACCCTAATTGATATGATTGTAGAACACATTGATCATAGGAATATGGGAATGATGTTTGGAACCAAATGTCAAATGAGTGAGTTATTCACATTGGGAGATGGCTTAACTTGCTTAGGGTTCATGATAGGGTACACTAATGCATCTAGAGATCATTTAGATCATTGGGAGATGGGTGAATCGATCCTCTAGGTAGTGAGTTTAAGCTTGGGAGAGACAAACTCTAGAAGAAGTGCTTGAAACCCCCATATGGAGGATAACCCATAGACATTGTAGCATCATTAACCATCCATGCGATTCTTGAGGGATCCCGAACCCACAACACCCCCAAACCATCGTTTTACAAACCGTTAATTTTACTTGCTTTCTTATATTCCGACCCTTACCACAAACCACATTTTTACTTGACCACCTAATCTAGCTTAGAGATAGACTAATACATCCTAGTCCTCGTGTTCGACCCCGGTACTACAACTACCGTATACTTGCGGATAGTGGTACGAATCGGGTATTAAATATAAGACTCGGTGCGTGCGCACCAAGTTTTTGGCGCCGTTGCCGGGGACTAGGCGTTTTCGTGTTAGTCTAGATCTGTGCTAGATCATCATTGCTTGGATATTTGCTTGGATTACTTTGCGACATAACCGTTTCACAGCACTTTCGGTTCGTTTTGTCTCTTTGGTGTGCAGCTCTTCCGGTGCATGACAAGAAGCACAACCGGTAGAGATCAACTCATCTTCGACCCCGAATTAGAAAGAACCGTACGCTTCATCCGGAGACAGCGAAGACAGTGGGGTATGGCCGAAGAGTTGCTGAGGGAGAACAACGCACGAAGAGAACAACCCGAGATGGCCGAAGAGCTGTTGAGAGGGGCCAATGCCCAAAGAAGTCCAGCCCAAGCAGCCCCTAGAACGCTTCGAACGTACACACAACCGAAGCATACTCAGTTACTATCATGCATCAATCGGGGACCACTAGAAGAACTTGAACTCCTACCGCAATGCATACAAATGCTCAACAACATGAGTTTCCGTGGGAGACCAAACGAGGACCCGAATGCCCACCTTACTATGCAATACTACTCCCCTACCAAGACTCAACATGCAAGGAATCGGATTAATGCTTTTGTGCAAGAGGATGGGGAGAATCTCCATGATGCATGGGAACGCTTCAAGGAATATCAAAGAATGTGCCCTCATCATGGAATGGAAAGAGACTACCTTCTGTCCATCTTTATCCATGGGTTGAAGGATGATACTCGGTCTTGGATTGATGCAGCGTGTGGAGGTGACATATATGACATCCCTTTCCAAGAGCTAGGGGCGACAATTGCAAAACTGGCCAAGGGACGCAGCCATACGTCCAACGAGTTCAGTAGAAGGAGCTCGGTGAAAGGTGATGTGGGAGAGAACGCAGCTCTTAAGGCAGTGTTGGCCGACCTTGCTGAGATAAAAGTTCAACTCGCCAATGCCAAACAAGTAGCTGCTGTGGAAGATCACAATCCAACGCAAATTCAACCGGGAATGTATATGATTGATCAAGAAGCGGAAGAAGCCAATTATCTCGGGCCTAATCAATACACTCATCCGTCCAACCTATACAACCCGGGATTGAGGAATCATCCCAATTTCTCTTACAAGAACACGTCAAATGCGCTAAATCCTCAACCCGCTTTCCAACGGAACAACCAAGGACCTCCGGGTTTTCAATCAAAGTATCAACAACAAGGTCAAGGGAGCCAAGGCTACCAAGGGGATTCTAACTACAGATCGCAGAAAGTACAACACAAGGAGCAAGACCCGGACATCAAGGATATGCTATTGCAAATTCTCCAAGGTCAAAAATCGCAAGGAGTATCCATTGGGAGCATTGAAAATGAGCAAATTGCATTCAAGAAACAAATTGGAAGGAGTACAAGCTCACTTGAAGATCTTGGACAATCAAGTGGCTCAACTCGCATCTTCCTCCTCATCAAGACAACAAGGCATGCTCCCCGGTAAGAACGAGATGAACCCTCGGGAATATATCAATGCAGTGGAGCTGAGGAGTGGAAAACAACTTCCGGAGATCACCCCTCCGATGGTTGAGAAGACATCACCTCCAAGGCTAACAAGAGAGGAAAAAAGCAAGGCTGTAGAGGAAGACACTCCAAAGGTGCAAGAACATGAGAAAGAACACATCTACATTCCACCGCCACCTAAGGTACCTCCAATCCCTTTTCCTTCTCGTCTAAGGAAATTTAATGAGGAAAGTCAGTTTGGGAAGTTTGCGGAGATGTTGAAAAAGATGGAGATTACGATGCCCTTTCATGAGGTAATTCTCAAAATGCCCTCATATGCGAAGTTTCTAAAAGACATCTTGGCGAGGAAAAGGGTTGTGGAAAAGAAAACAGTAGCCCTTAGTACCGAGATCAATGCTGCAATCATGAAGCATGAACTTCCCCCAAAAATGGCTGATCCGGGAAGTTTCTCTATCCCTTGTAAGCTAGGAAACATCGACATCGATCGAGCCTTGTGTGATCTTGGAGCGAGTGTAAGTTTAATGCCCTTGTCAATCTACAAGAAATTGAACGTCGGTGAGCTAAAACCGACAAGGATGGCATTACAATTAGCGGAAATTTGACGAGTTCACTCTCTTTTTTTTTTTTGTGTTCTTGTCCCACAACTTAGACCCGAGCCTTCCTTTTCGACGCACTCATGTCCCCGAATGATTTTCATTAACGAGATGATGACAGAGGAGTGTCGGGATGCATCGTGTTTCCTAGGGCTTGTTGCTTCCTATAGGCTTCCTAACTTAGAGGTCAAATGGTGGTTTTTAGGGAGACGTTTCGTGCTTGGTTCGTAACCTCTACCCCATCTAGACTTTAGGAGATAAAATCATCCCACGTGATATTCATTCGCTCTAGGATTGAATCAGCTATTTCTACCTCGCTCGACAATCCATTCAACTCTTTAGATCAATCTAAACTTAGCTCCTAAA
>NW_010965134.1:102908-103759 GCF_000463585.1 Tarenaya hassleriana
CCTATGCAATGTGAAGGAAACATGAAGCTTTGATACCCCTGTTTTGAACTTGGTGTAGGGTGAGAGTTTCCTCCTTCGATCGGGATTGAAACGGAGTGGCCTTCACAAAGGATAGACTCGAAAGGGGCGTGTCTTGAGGCTTGAAGTCTTGTAGGGATGTTGTTCGAAATATACTTCCGTGATTTACCCCAATGGCTGCTAAAATCCATCTGAAACACATGAAAAATCATCGAAAAGTGATCAGAATAAAACGAGCGGGTCGCTCAAAAAATGGGTGACCGCTCGTTTTTTTTTTTTTTTTGTTTGGAAGAGCTGGTCGGTCATAAAATGAGCGACCGCTCACTTCCCGTTTTTTTCGATGCAAAACGGATCTTTTCTCGCACTCGTGTTGTATCTGATCAAAGAGGTTGTTACGAGATAATTTTGGAGGCTTGATTAAGAAAAGAGAAAAGAAACAAAGAAGGTGAAGAATGTACATCCCGGTATGAACCGGGTTGCTAGTTAAGGTCGTAGCTAGACCGAAATGCGGTTCAATCGATTAAAGAGAGGGAGAGTACAGAGGTACCTCCTTCTGGTCTAATACTCCCTGGATTGTATGGCTTGAGTCTTTGAGTGTTGACCATGAAAGTTCCGCCTTTTCCGTTGTCGAGTTCTACCGCTCCATGAGAGGTGACGTTCTTTATGATGAACGGTCCCGACCACCTCGATTTCAGTTTTCCTGGAAAAAGTTTTAGTCGAGAATTAAATAAAAGAACGAGGTCACCTTGTTGGAAATTTCGATTGAGGATGTGCCGGTCGTGCCACTTCTTGGCCCGCTCCTTGTAAATCCACGCGTTTTCATATGCGTCCAA
>NW_010965134.1:104212-106828 GCF_000463585.1 Tarenaya hassleriana
TCAGGCGGGTCGCCCGCGTGAACAGTGCCGCTGCTCAGACAAAATGAGCTGGTCGCCCATTTTTCAGGCGGGTCGCCCATTTTACTCTGCACTTCATTTTTTGCTTCTTGACCGTCTAACGCTCGTCTTATCTCTTCAATCTCCTCCCAATTACTGTACAAACTTGCTTCTACGGCCATTAGTGACACTTCTAGCGGGTCTACCTCATGGAACTCTCCGATCACTTCTTCCGCCGTTGCTTCAAGTATATCCGCATAACACACGGTATCATTGGTCGAGGGCTGCTTCAAGTTCTGATCAAGTGAGAATTCAACTGTTTCATCTCCAATCTTCATAGTTAATCTCCCAGCCCGAACGTGCACTATGGCATCCGCTGTACTCAAAAATGGTCGTCCTAAAATGATTGGAACTTTGGAGTCTTCATCCATGTCTAACAACAAACTATATGATCCTAATGCATCCTATATGCACATGTAACTAAAAAGTGAAAATAAAAAGAAAAATGCATGCAACACTACTCTATATGGATATGGTTTGGCGTTAGACGAATCCTCCCCCAGACTTGAACTGGACACCGTCCTCGGTGTCAATTCTCAGGCAACCATTAAAATGAGTCAAAAGAGAAGCAAATAAAAAGGGTAAAGAATACGTAGCTCGCGATGTTCGTTCACTCGCGTTTAAGTCTGCCCACGTCTATCGCATAGCAAGCTTCCTCGCCTCCTCAGTAACTCCTCATTAGAACTCAACGTAGTGATAAGAGACACAAACCAATATCCGATGCAAAAAGAAAAAGAAAGGAAAGAAAAAGACTAACCTAAGACCTCGGGTTGCCTCCCGGAAGTGCTTGTTTAAGGTCCTTAGCTCGAGGCGTCTTCCTCATGTGGGAGGGGGTTCAGGGGGGAATGGTTCTTGGAGGAATGGATTTAGGTGGAATGAGATTAGATGGGACAAACTCACCCGCCTTGGTGTGGCTTGGATCGATGTGGTGTAGTTCATTTACCTTATCGACTGACCGAAGATTGAGTGGTGGTAATTGGGGGTCAGGATGGAAATCCAATGGAAGAGATGGTGGATCTCCTTAAATATCAGTTCGGGGGACTGCTCGACCTAAGATAGGAATGGACTCGGAGGAGTAAACAACCAATTAAACCTTGTGTGATTTCACCTCGAATTTTTGCTTTTGTGAACATGGTTGATCAAATTGAACGTCTTCCATATGTTTCTTTAGGCATGAAGGGAACGGAACCGATGGTGGTCTTGGTGGTGGAGGCACATATTTCGGTTCTATCTCTTCGTAGTTCATCCTTGAATGCTCATCTGCGGTCAAAAAGTCAGGCGTATAATCCAAATAAGTATTAGAACACTCACCTTTTTTATGACCTGTGGTGGTTCTAACTCAGATTGCTCCACGTCCTTCATCGATATGGTGTTAAGATACTCTTTGGAGTCAATTTCTGGTCGTTTCATAAAGGTCTCTTGCCACTGGGAGGCGATTTTAGCAGTTCTGTTGGACTGAGACTCGCATAGTGATTGCATATAATTCAAGAGGTCCTCTTGTCCCTGCAAAAACCGAACAAGTAAGGAGTTTGTCTCAAAATCTGTCCCCCGCTTAGTTGCAGACGATGGATGGGCATATGCTTAATCGGATGATCCTTCAAAATGATAATATGTCTCATCGCCCTGATCATAATAATACGAAGGTATAGGCTGATAAGTCTGAAATTGATAGGATCCCTGATTCTGGTGGTAGTTGAAATCCCAAATGCAAAGCATCCGCAGCATATGAATCATAGAAGACATCGGGATAATGCGTCCAACCCGAATCATAAGGGTCAGGGTACAGATCATCCATGAAATAGCTCATATCCTCGACTCTCTATTCATGCGCTAAAAAGGACGTACCTGCACAAATAAAGGAAGACAAAGAGAAAAAAAAGACGAAGGAAAAAAAAGAAACAAAAATAAAAGAAAATAGACCCAGACCAGATAGGATCTAATCCTATTGCCTAAATTGTCCCCGGCAACGGCGCCAAAAACTTGATGTCGCAAATCTAGGTGTAGAAATATGATCAAGTAATAATATCCTAGATTCAACAAATACCGCAAGTGTACGGTTCAATTGTAGTAAATACGGTCGAACACAGGGACAAGAGTAGACAAATGAATTGAATCCAAATCTAAGTCTAAATCCAAAGAAAATAATGTAGGAATGAGAGTGTAACGAAACAAACGATAGAACGGTTTTAAAACTATAAATGATGAACACTGCAGGCTTCGGGATTGCTTTACATGCAAGGATCTCTCAAAAGATGCAAACTTAGTGGTTTATCTATCCAATCCAGGGAATTCAAACTCTAAGGTAGAGATTAACTCTTCCAAGTCTAATCTCACTATCCAGGTTTAATCCTACCAATCTCCCGATTCAATAGTCTCAAACTCTGGATGCATGAACGAACGCTATCATGATTCCTAGGCAAATACCCATCTCCCGATGTGATACCTGTTCTATTTATTGAATTATTTCCAGGTTATAATCCCATATGTCTATGTGAATTAAAATCCTAAGTTCATTCAACCAAGTGGCCAACGAGATCAAAAGCATTAAGAACAATTCAA
>NW_010965134.1:112693-113862 GCF_000463585.1 Tarenaya hassleriana
AATGCTAGGGTCATGATCATTACGGACAAAGGGGAATACGAATCCATGGACGAAGAAGAGGCCGAAGATCTCGAGGAAGAGATCGAATATCCGGATAGCGGCGAATTGCTCGTCACTAGGAGAGTGCTTAGCACTATGGTCAACCCGGATGAAACGGCCCAGCGGGAGACTATTTTCCACACCCGTTGTACCGTTCAAGGGAAAGTATGCGGTATGATAATCGATAGTGGATCATGTACAAATGTCGCAAGTGCCTACATGGTCAAGAAGCTCGGTCTAACCACTGAGAAACACCCGCACCCATATAAGCTGCAATGGCTTAACAACAGCGGAGAAATTAAAGTGACCGAGAGGGTCAAGATTCCGTTCAGCATAGGTAGGTACCAAGACGAAGTCCTTTGCGACATTGTACCTATGCAAGCCGGTCATATCCTTTTAGGACGACCATGGCAATTTGATAGAGAGGTGATACATGACGGACGAGTCAACCAATATTCCTTTGTTCATAACAAAAGGAAGGTTGTATTAGCACGTCTTAGTCCATCTCAGGTGCATGAGATGCAGCTCAAACTAGCTAAAGAAAGCGAGTCAAAGAAGGCTAATTTGTATCTCACAGCTAGTCAAGTCGGTAAGGCTATTCGACAAGAACGAAATGTCCTTCCTTTGGTCTTCAAGGACCTCATGAGCATAAGGACCGAAACGTCCCATGATAGCCCTTCTATAAGACGACTTCTTGAGCAGTTTAAGGACATTTTTCCCGACGAGATACCGGCTGGACTCCCCCCGATACGAGGGATAGAGCACCAAATTGATCTAGTACCCGGTGCACCTTTGCCTAACCGACCAACCTATAGGATGAACCCCGAGGAAACTAAAGAGCTCGAAAAGCAAATCCAAGAGCTCATGAGCAAAGGTTACATCCGAGAAAGCCTTAGTCCGTGTGCTGTTCCGGTACTTTTAGTGCCAAAGAAAGATGGAACTTGGCGCATGTGTGTGGATGGCCGAGCAATAAACAATATAACGGTTAAGTATAGGCATCCCATCCCTAGGCTAGACGATATGCTTGATGAATTGAGTGGAGCCACAATCTTTTCGAAGATCGATCTAAAGAGTGGTTATCATCAAGTAAGGATGAGAGAAGGCGACGAATGGAAAACCGCCTTCAAGAC
>NW_010965134.1:124832-129249 GCF_000463585.1 Tarenaya hassleriana
GGGGGTCAGGATGGAAATCCAATGGAAGAGATGGTGGATCTCCTTAAATATCAGTTCGGGGGACTGCTCGACCTAAGATAGGAATGGACTCGGAGGAGTAAACAACCAATTAAACCTTGTGTGATTTCACCTCGAATTTTTGCTTTTGTGAACATGGTTGATCAAATTGAACGTCTTCCATATGTTTCTTTAGGCATGAAGGGAACGGAACCGATGGTGGTCTTGGTGGTGGAGGCACATATTTCGGTTCTATCTCTTCGTAGTTCATCCTTGAATGCTCATCTGCGGTCAAAAAGTCAGGCGTATAATCCAAATAAGTATTAGAACACTCACCTTTTTTATGACCTGTGGTGGTTCTAACTCAGATTGCTCCACGTCCTTCATCGATATGGTGTTAAGATACTCTTTGGAGTCAATTTCTGGTCGTTTCATAAAGGTCTCTTGCCACTGGGAGGCGATTTTAGCAGTTCTGTTGGACTGAGACTCGCATAGTGATTGCATATAATTCAAGAGGTCCTCTTGTCCCTGCAAAAACCGAACAAGTAAGGAGTTTGTCTCAAAATCTGTCCCCCGCTTAGTTGCAGACGATGGATGGGCATATGCTTAATCGGATGATCCTTCAAAATGATAATATGTCTCATCGCCCTGATCATAATAATACGAAGGTATAGGCTGATAAGTCTGAAATTGATAGGATCCCTGATTCTGGTGGTAGTTGAAATCCCAAATGCAAAGCATCCGCAGCATATGAATCATAGAAGACATCGGGATAATGCGTCCAACCCGAATCATAAGGGTCAGGGTACAGATCATCCATGAAATAGCTCATATCCTCGACTCTCTATTCATGCGCTAAAAAGGACGTACCTGCACAAATAAAGGAAGACAAAGAGAAAAAAAAGACGAAGGAAAAAAAAGAAACAAAAATAAAAGAAAATAGACCCAGACCAGATAGGATCTAATCCTATTGCCTAAATTGTCCCCGGCAACGGCGCCAAAAACTTGATGTCGCAAATCTAGGTGTAGAAATATGATCAAGTAATAATATCCTAGATTCAACAAATACCGCAAGTGTACGGTTCAATTGTAGTAAATACGGTCGAACACAGGGACAAGAGTAGACAAATGAATTGAATCCAAATCTAAGTCTAAATCCAAAGAAAATAATGTAGGAATGAGAGTGTAACGAAACAAACGATAGAACGGTTTTAAAACTATAAATGATGAACACTGCAGGCTTCAGGATTGCTTTACATGCAAGGATCTTTCAAAAGATGCAAACTTAGTTGTTTATCTATCCAATTCAGGAAATTCAAGCTCTAAAGTAGAGATTAAATACCCATCTCCCGATGTGATACCTGTTCTATTTATTGAATTATTTCCAGGTTATAATCCCATATGTCTATGTGAATTAAAATCCTAAGTTCATTCAACCAAGTGGCCAACGAGATCAAAAGCATTAAGAACAATTCAATAAACTGAATGGAATAAATAGATCCACAAAGCCTAGAAATAAAAACCAAAAATTCTTGCATAGCAAATCCCTAACCTACAGCTATGGGACTACTCGCTAAATATCGAGACGTTAGGGTTCATATCAATAGCACAAAACATCATAAAATAGAAGAAAGGAAGAATGCTTAGTCGATTTCCTGCCTTCGTAATCTCCGTCTTCTACTCCGATCTCTTGCCTCTTGATAATCTCCCTCTTTTTGTGCGCTCTAGGGTGTGTTTTCTGTTAAAAGTATGAATGTTTTCGACCTTGGGGCTAACCCTAGTTAATTCTTCTTTTTCTGGGCCAAAATTCAGAATATTTCCAAAATCTGATAAGTGACCCGATCGTGTGGCTGAAAGTGACACGATTGTGTCACTTAGCAGTTTTGACGGGCTTCACAAATTCGCTCATAACTTTCTGTTCTGACATCGGATTTTGGTGATCTTGCGTCTATCGTAGATATCGAAGAGAGCTTTCCAATAATGTAGAAAATGCATGATTTGGACTTGTAGAGTGAAAGTTATTGGACTTGCAAGATCTGACGTTTCTGAGCTTCACGTTTTCTCCGAAACAACTCCAAATGTTCCCGGTTTGTCCGTGATGTTCCATAATCCATGTTTTCCACTCCTTTTACTCTCTTTATGGGTGAAAACCTGTTTAAACACCAAAGAACACAACCACGCAATATCTAAGCCAAATGCGCACTAGAATGTCTACAAATATGTAAAACCGAGTGAAATACGCTAGACATCCTATATCAAAACATCACCCAAAGTACGTATTATCAAAGGGCCATGGTGATAGGGGCAGATGGCGAGTTGGTGTCCGTTGATGATGAAGTGGATGGAGATGTTAAACAGCCGAAGGTCATGGATGATGATAGTGGTAGTGACGAACTAGACCAGTATGCCACCACGGGAAAGCTTTTGGTGACGAGGAGAGCTCTCAATCTTAATGCAAAAGAGGAGACAAATGAGTAGCGGGAAAACATATTCCACATTCTTGCCTATGTCCAAGGTAAAGTGTATATTCTTATCATAGACGGAGGAAGCTGCATGATAACTCCTATTTTTCTCTATATCTCCGGGACGTTTTTATAGGATTTATACGAGGATCACATTCATTTGTAGGCATTATACGGAACTCGGTTTGGTTGTGTTTTTATAAGATTACAGGTCTTGGATGAGATTTGGACCGAAATGGGAGCGATCTGGAGCTAAAAGTGATGAGGACATAGAGTCCGGACGCACGGACAAAGAGTTGGAACGCACGGAACGGGAGCAAGATAGCTTGGAGCGCACGGAGCGGGAGCGGGATAGCTTGGAACGCAAGGAGCTGCCTAATGCCGAGCATATCTTCAATAGTGATGGGGAACTTCTAGTTGAGCCAAGGCCAAGGCATACACGCCCAAACCACAGGCCCGATCCACCCCTTACTCGAGCCAAGGCGCGTGCCCTTCGCGAACGCATCACCTTGTTCGTCTCCGACATGATGGACGAACTTCGTTCCAAGGACATGAGCCCAGCCCGTCTTGGAGCAGCCCATGCACGCCACTTATTGAAGATTTCGGTCCATGATGTTGCTGAAGAAACACATTAGAATTATGTCATTATCCAACAGCTATATTGTGTACTTAAGAGAGCATTAATTACCGAGCTTGCATGCTCATCTAGCTTTGAATACTAAGAGCTGTTGGAAATGTTTGAGATTGCTATTTTTCCTTGTAAGTTTTCAGAACTCATTACCTAAGAAATCTATTGCCATTTTCGAGCTTAAGCTTGCTGTGTTTGTTGAGTTGTAATCTCCAAACCGTTATCCCCGTTGGTGTGTCCGACGAAGGGCTTCGGTGTGTCCGAGCCAGCTTTCGGTTTGTCCGAAAACCTTTCCTCCTTATTCCCATCTCACCCACTGAATCTTAGCTTGAATTCGAGTGCCTCACAAGGCCGGTGATTGAGCTAACATTCCCATCCCACTCCATCCAACATCACGTGGGATGATTTTATCTCCTAAAGTCTAGATGGGGTAGAGGTTACGAACCAAGCACGAAACGTCTCCCTAAAAACCACCATTTGACCTCTAAGTTAGGAAGCCTATAGGAAGCAACAAGCCCTAGGAAACCCGATGCATCCCGACACTCCTCTGTCATCATCTCGTTAATGAAAATCATTCGGGGATATGAGTGCGTCGAAAAGGAAGGCTCTGGTCTAAGTTGTGGGACAAGAACACAAAAAAAAAAAAAGAGAGTGAACTCATCAAATTCCAACGTCCTAGAAGCCCGGGATTGCATCATATGAAAAAAAAATGAGAGAAAGGGAAAGAAAGAAAAAGAAGAAGAAAACAAAAAAATCCGAATAAAAAGGAAAGAAATGGGGCAAGAGAAAACATTTTATAGGCTAAGTGACTTTTAGGGTTCTCATTTGGGATGTGTTTAGGAGACATGCTTGACAAGTAGGAACTATTTCATCCTAGACCGCAGGAAGCAATGAAAATCCCATTGATAAGATTTCGCTCGAGTATTGGAAAAGATAGAGTATACCAAACCCGATTTCATTCGCAGCGACTTTAACCCGTACAACCAATCCACTCAAAACTCCCACTTGTTATCCGACTGTATCTTATCACCCCTTGGATAGTTTTATAATTGCACATTTACTCGAGGACGAGCAAACCTCAAGTCTGGGGGGATTTGATCACACGGATTTTTCACCGGTTTTATAACGTCGTGCATCACAATTCTTCTCACATTCTAGGCATCATAAGACGTTAGATGGCCATGGGTAGGTTGTTTTGCTTGTTTTTCCTTGCAGGAAGACTCCACGATGAATCCTCACGAAGCGGGCACGGAAGAACAAGAATTCGAGAATGCTCGGGTCGCTCATTTTTTGAGCGGTCGCTCATTTTATGAGCGGTCGCTTGTTTTTT
>NW_010965134.1:129935-130517 GCF_000463585.1 Tarenaya hassleriana
TAACCGTCCATGCGATTCTTGAGGGATCCCGAACCTACAACGCCTCAAACCATCGTTTTACAAACCGTCAATTTTACTTGCTTTCTTGTATTCCGACACCTACTACAAACCACACATTTATTTGACCACTTGATCTAGCTTAGAGATAGACTAATACATCCTAGTCCTCGTGTTCGACCCCGGTACTACAACTACCGTATACTTGCGGATAGTGGTACGAATCGGGTAATAAATATAAGACTCGGTGCGTGCGCATCACTATTGATTGCGTTTTGAAACGAATTTGATCTTCATTTGATCGTAATTTAATCATCTATCCATCTCATACTGTGCAAACCGAAATCACCTCACCTTCAGATCGAAATTCAACTCAAAAGTGGCTGTTCAACTCCCTATAATCTGATTGTGTTGCTTGTTGTGCCTTTTCGGTTTAGAAGTTGCAGAATTCTTGTGTTTGATCAATCAAATTGCTGCTTGTGGACTGTTAATTTGTTGCTCCATCGATAGAAAACTACTCTAGAAACATTTTCGGACCATAAATCGGAATAGAAATCGCAGTTGGCATCATTTGGTATAATCATC
>NW_010965134.1:132125-135080 GCF_000463585.1 Tarenaya hassleriana
AATGCTAGGGTCATGATCATTACGGACAAAGGGGAATACGAATCCATGGACGAAGAAGAGGTTGAAGATCTCGAGGAAGAGATCGAATATCCGGATAGCGGCGAATTGCTCGTCACTAGGAGAGTGCTTAGCACTATGGTCAACCCGGATGAAACGGCCCAGCGGGAGACTATTTTCCACACCCGTTGTACCGTTCAAGGGAAAGTATGCGGTATGATAATCGATAGTGGATCATGTACAAATGTCGCAAGTGCCTACATGGTCAAGAAGCTCGGTCTAACCACTGAGAAACACCCGCACCCATATAAGCTGCAATGGCTTAACAACAGCGGAGAAATTTAAGTGACCGAGAGGGTCAAGATTCCGTTCAGCATAGGTAGGTACCAAGACGAAGTCCTTTGCGACATTGTACCTATGCAAGCCGGTCATATCCTTTTAGGACGACCATGGCAATTTGATAGAGAGGTGATACATGACGGACGAGTCAACCAATATTCCTTTGTTCATAACAAAAAGAAGGTTGTACTAGCACCTCTTAGTCCATCTCAAGTGCATGAGATGCAGCTCAAACTAGCTAAAGAAAGCGAGTCAAAGAAGGCTAATTTGTATCTCACAGCTAGTCAAGTCGGTAAGGCTATTCGACAAGAACGAAATGTCCTTCCTTTGGTCTTCAAGGACCTCATGAGCATAAGGACCGAAACGTCCCATGATAGCCCTTCTATAAGACGACTTCTTGAGCAGTTTAAGGACATTTTTCCCGACGAGATACCGGCTGGACTTCCCCCGATACGAGGGATAGAGCACCAAATTGATCTCGTACCCGGTGCACCTTTGCCTAACCGACCAACCTATAGGATGAACCCCGAGGAAACTAAAGAGCTCGAAAAGCAAATCCAAGAGCTCATGAGCAAAGGTTACATCCGAGAAAGCCTTAGTCCGTGTGCTGTTCCGGTACTTTTAGTGCCAAAGAAAGATGGAACTTGGCGCATGTGTGTGGATTGCCGAGCAATAAACAATATAACGGTTAAGTATAGGCATCCCATACCTAGGCTAGACGATATGCTTGATGAATTGAGTGGAGCCACAATCTTTTCGAAGATCGATCTAAAGAGTGGTTATCATCAAGTAAGGATGAGAGAAGGCGACGAATGGAAAACCGCCTTCAAGACCAAGCAAGGTCTTTATGAATGGCTTGTTATGCCTTTCGGGCTAACTAATGCCCCGAGCACATTCATGCGGCTCATGAACCATGTCCTGAGAACCTTCATAGGAAAGTTCGTGGTGGTGTACTTTGATGACATCCTCATCTACAGTAGCAGCGAGGAGGACCATGTTTCCCACCTCGAACAAGTAATGACCACACTTAGAACAGAAAGCCTATACGCAAACTTGAAGAAATGTTCGTTTTGCACGGACGAAATCGTATTCTTAGGCTTCGTGGTCAGCTCAAAGGGGTTAAGAGTCGACGAGGAAAAGATCAAAGCCATTAAAGATTGGCCGACTCCTACCACGATAGGACAAGTGCGTAGTTTTCACGGTTTGGCTAGTTTCTACCGTCGATTTGTGCGAGACTTTAGTAGTCTAGCAGCTCCCCTCACCGCGGTCATAAAGAAGGATGTGACATTTGAATGGGGAGAAGCACAAGAGAAAGCATTTAAAGCTCTAAAGGACAGCCTCACTAGCGCACCCGTCTTAGTTCTCCCGAACTTCGACAAAACCTTTGAGATAGAGTGCGACGCATCGGGGATTGGCATAGGAGCTGTCCTAATGCAAGAAAAGAGGCCCGTAACGTATTTTAGTGAGAAACTCAGCGGGGCCACCCTTAATTATCCCACATACGATAAAGAGTTATACGCTTTGGTAAGAGCTTTAGAGACTTGGCAACATTACTTGTTGGCCAAGGAATTCGTGGTGCATTCGGATCACGAAACATTGAAACACCTTAAGGGTCAGACCACACTTAAGCGAAGACATGCTAAGTGGTTGGAGTTCATCGAGACATTCCCTTACATCATAAAATACAAGAAGGGAAAAGACAATGTCGTAGCCGACGCATTGTCTCGACGACATGCTTTGATATCAGTCATGGAGGTTCGGATGCTAGGATTTGAAATCCTTAAGGAGCAGTATTCGACCGATCATGATTTCAAATCCATCATAGAAGAATGTAGGAACGGTGCTTATGGACCATTTTACTTACATGATGGATATCTCTTTCGAGATAAGAGGTTATGCATCCCGCAAGGATCAATGCGAGATGTGATACTCCGTGAGGCTCATGGTGGTGCCTTAGCTGGCCATTTCGGAGTAGATAAGACGTTGTCCATCGTGCAAGAGCATTTCTTTTGGCCGCACCTTAAGCGAGACGTTAGGAGGTTTTGTGCTAAGTGTATCGAGTGCCACCGAGCTAAGTCAAAAGTACAACCTCATGGACTTTATATGCCATTACCAATCCCTACGCAACCATGGATAGACATATCAATGGATTTTGTCCTAGGACTTCCTAAGATCCAACATAAGGACTCCATCTTTGTAGTGGTCGATCGATTTTCCAAAATGGCTCATTTCATTCCGTGTGCTAAAACGGACGATGCCAAGCACATAGCCGACCTATTCTTTAAGGAGGTCGTAAGGCTACACGGTATTCCTAAGACAATAGTGTCCGATCGGGATTCTAAATTCCTCAGCCATTTTTGGCGGACCTTATGGAAAAGAATCGGCACTAAGCTCGTCTTCTCGACTACTTGTCATCCACAGACGGATGGACAAACCGAGGTCGTGAATCGTACCTTGTCTACACTCCTGCGCGCCACCATCGGTAAAAATCTAGGCAATTAGGTTGACTGCATTCCACACTCGAGTTCGCCTATAATCGGGCCTCACACTCCGCAACTAGGCATTCGCCATTTGAGACCGTCTACAGTTTCAACCCAATCACGCCTATGGACCTTATAG
>NW_010965134.1:135346-142521 GCF_000463585.1 Tarenaya hassleriana
CCCAGAGGAGATGGTCCTTTCCGAGTTATCGAGCGCATCAATGACAACGCCTACCGACTCGAACTTCCAGGTGAGTATAACGTGTCTAGTTCTTTTAACGTTGCTGATTTACTTCCCTTTGATGCAGGTCATGAATTTTCGTGGGCGAAAACTTCTCAAGAGGGAGGGAATGATGAGGACATAGAGACCGGACGCACGGACAAAGAGTTGGAACGCACGGAACGGGAGCAAGATAGCTTGGAGCGCACGGAGCGGGAGCGGGATACTTGTGCCGGTGATTGCGTTGTTCGGGCCAGCTTATATCCACGAGTTCGAGGCTTACATCAAAAAGGATGAAATGCGTCAAGGACTCCCTATCTTAACTCGGCCAGATTCAACTGTGGAAAGTGGGCCGAGTCAACATGCTGAAGATAGTTCATTCCAAACCTGTTACGAAGAGTCGAGTCAGAACGCCCGAGTCAACATGCCCGAGTCAACATGCCTGAGTTAGAATGCCCGAGTCAGAAAACTGGGCTGGGCCGAAACTGTTTAGGCCCCGTTTTGACTCGATCGAGTCAGAGTTTTGACTCGGTCCGAGTCAAAATCCAGAAAAATCCCAGATTCGAATTTTCAGAGTTTGAAGAGGAATAGGACTTCGGGAGCGCCGCCGAGGGTTTATAAAGAGGCCTATAGACGTCCAAGAGGAGCAGACAGACTTTATACAGACTTTGGAGAGTTTTGGTCAGAGAAATAAGAGTAAACGGGATTTCGGGAAGAAGAAGGAGAGTTGGAACGTGAAGATCGCTTTGCTGTCGACATGAGCCTTTCTTCTCCCTCTTTTGTTTCTGTTTCTGGTTTTATTCTATGTTTTCCCATGAACCGTGAGTAGATCCGCGGCTGTGGGTTAGGGATTCGTTTGTGTTTTGGGTATGTTTGAACCTTAACTTGGTTGCAATTTGGATTTATTTCTGTTTTATCGATTTGTGGTTCTTGTCAATTGATGTTTGCTGACCCCTTGATCAGTTGTTTTAGATTCTGAACGACATAGGAATATGAGTTTAGTTTCGGATCGAAATCAATAGAATAGATCGTATTATTCACATAGCAATATGGTTTGATCGATCTAGGGTTGATGATAGCGTTCTTCATACATCTAGTTTGATAAATCACATAGGGATATGGATTTAGAAAACTTTAGATAGTGAGTTATATGTCGGGAGATGATTTCTCTATCTTTGTTGCTTGACGATTCCCGAATACAAATTCAATATCGTGATTCTCGCATGCTTAGTGATAGCGCAAATCTAGGTATAGAAATAATGCTCAAGTGATAAAAACCTAGATACAGCGAATACCGCAAGGATACGGATCAACTGTAGTACCAGGGTCGAACACAGGGAATAGTTAACTCTAGGAACAAGACTCGACCAAGAATTAGATCAGGAAATAGCAGATGGAATAGATGAATACCGAAAATAAAGCAATAAATAAACTAAGTAAAATCATATAATTAAACCACCGTAGCTTCGGGATAACCTTAACGCGCATGGATTGTTTCTAAGGATGGAGAATCTACGAATATCGAACTCTAAACGGGGATCTCAAGTTCTAAAATTAGATTTGGCTCTCTCAAGTCCTAAATCCACTATCCAATAATTTAACCTATCGATCTCTCAACCTAGTAGATTAAAATATCAAATGCATTAACGATCACTATCACAGTTCCTAAACCGATTAACCTATCTCTCAATAGTCCTAATCAATTTATTCAATGAATTCTTTCCGAATCCAATCGCAACTCTCGTTGTAAATCAGAATCTAAGATCAATCAATCAACAAGCCAAGAAGATCAAAAGCAATAAACTCAATTCAATCAAACCGCCGAGTATCGATAACGTAGTCTCGGAAAATAAAAACCAAACAAATCCCTACAAGGTTAAATCCCTAGCTACAGTGAAACGACTACTCACTACTCATAACAACAAACGAGTTCAAATCAATAAGAAGAAACATAGAAACAGATAAAGAAGACTCGCAGCGATCTCTCGACGACGATTCTTCAATCTCTGCTCCCGGGAAACTCCGTCTTGATTCTCTCTCGAGTTCTCTGGCTTTTCCTGTGATCTCTCGATGATTTCTGAAGCCCAAGACGTCCTCTATTTATTTCTTTGGCGGCTAGACTTCTTTCTATTCTGAAAACGGAAGTTCGGATGCAAAATAGGAAGTTTTCTCGAAACGTAACACGGTCGTGTTGGGGTAAACACGGTCCGTGTCAATTGTCTGATCAAAACTATGCGCTTCTGCATGGGCTGGACACGGGTGAATTGCGTCTCGACACGGCCGTGTTTGACTCGACATGGTCCGTGTCAATTGTCTGTAAGAATATCTTCGTTTCCTTGCCTTTGCACGGCCGTGTTTAAACTCGACACGGCCGTGTTCAAGTGCAACTCGAGCTGGAAATGCCTTAATCGTTCTGTTTCGGTCCAGTATGCTCCGAAGTCCTCGATTATGCTCCTCTGACGTCCATAGTGCGTCCATTACCTGTTCAATCACCAGAGAATGCAGAAGAAGCAAAACCCAGTGCTAAAATGATCCTAAATGTCTAATAATGCACACAACCGATGCAAAAGTGCTACACGATGGGCTTTGAAATAGATGAGAAAATCGTGTTATCAAACTCCCCCAGACTTATATTTTTGCTCGTCTCGAGCAAATATACGACGGAAAAACGCATGAGGGGGAAGCAAGTAGGTGATCAATCAGAAATCTCCATGAGTTTCAAAAGTGAAATTTCTCTCCTGTATCGACTAACCTTGAATGAAATCAAGCTTATCCTATTCAGATCTCCATTCCAACAAAACGTTCATAGAGCTATACGACGAACTTCATTGCCCAAAACTTCAAAGGGGATTTCAAGTTATCTACTGAGCACGTTTCTCAAACCTATTTATCGCTGTCTACAGGAATAATTCGGTCCACCTGGGTTTGGAGTGAGTCTGAATACGGTGATGGAAAATCGGAATTCCAAACATCAATATCAAATGCATTCGCCTTCTGTCGTTCTTATTCGAGCTTTTTTTTTCATTTTTTTTTCGAAATACGCATTGGACGAATGCATGATATGACCAAGAGGAACGAACGTAAGAACAGAGTATGGGTTTTAGAAACAGGGCTTACTTCGCCTCGTGATGGTTGCTGCCACCCCCGGACTACTTCCTGTGTGTCTAGACGAGTCAGAAGAACAAGGTATGAGTTTTGGAAACAAGACTTACTTTCACCTCGTGATGGTTGCTGCCACCCCCGGACTACTTGCCTGTGTGTCTAGACGAGTCAAAAGAAATAAAGAGAGATTGAGAAAAAGGGCTCGCTAGACTATATAGGGCCTAATATTCCTGCAAATGGGGAACGGTTTTTAGGGAAACATATGCGCTTGGGTTAGAAAGCTTTCGTTCCCTCTTTCATCCTAGGCAACGACTCATCTCATAACCTATAGATCATTCCTCAAGTCAAGCTACCTTTTCGGATAAGTCCGACAATTCATTCGGGCGCTTAGATAACTAAGCCAGGTTCATCTATACTCTCAAGAGATTTCTACTCTATCGCTCATGAATCTTCTAACTGATCACCTGAAATCGGGTTTTTGCAGTTTTTCTATGCAGATTTACTAGGTGATGTGCTAAAATGCATCAAGGACTGTCAAAATGGGAAAAACAGGTTGTCAAACTATCCTCCCCCAGACTTGAAAGAGACACCGTCCGCGGCGTCAAGTCGCCCTGGGAAAAAGGAAAACCAGCGAGAGAAACCAAAAGGGAGTGGAGTAAAAGAATACTTAGCGTGAATGAATGGCGTGCTCCCTCACGGTACTCAAGGATCGAAGAAAAAGGCTCAGACGAAGTCTCTAGCTCTCAGCGTATGCGTGTGATAACTCTCATTCTTCTCTATATTTTGATGAGAGTTTGTCTAGGTTTTATAGGATAATCACATGCATTCATAGGCATTCTAGACGGTTAGGACACATAACCCGGTTGTGCTTTAGTTTTGCAGAGTTACAGGTTTCGAAGATGATTGGACTCGAAAAGGAGCTATTTGGAGCGTTAAAGGAGAAGTCCGAATGAGGTACTCATGTTGCGACATCAATAACTTTCTTTACAGAGGTCCAAATCATGCGAGACTTGTACCATTGGAAAGAGCACTTCAAGAGCTTCACGTTTGACACAAAATCGCGTAAATCCGACACCAGAGTAGAAAGTTATGAGCGAATTCGTGAAGACCAGAAAACTGCCAGCGCAGGGCCGGATCCAATAAAGGACGCAGAATTCACCCGCCAGGAATCTGGATCCGGTCCGGATCCACCTGGAATCGGTCCGGATCCAGTCAAAAACCCTATTTCGCGATTTTCAGCATCCGAATGGGATTAGGACTCTTGGGAGCCGCCCTAGAGTTATAAAAATGCCCTAGCCACGTCCTAGAACAGGAGAGAGCCTTAGAGAACACTTAGATACAGACTTTTGGAGAGCTTTTGGGGAGAGAAGAATAGAAGTTCACGGGATTTCGGGAAGAAGAAGGAAGATTTGATCGTGGAGACTACACATATGCATGAGACTTTCTTTACTCTCTTTTATCTCTTTCTTTATGAGCTTTTTATTGTTTTCTATGAACCGTGAGTAGATCCACGACTATGGGTTAGGGATTCGTATGTGTTTTGGGTATGTTTGAACCCTAACTTGGATTTCGACATTATGCTTGTTTCGGTTTATCGATTTATGTTTTGTTTTTCTATTGGTATTTGCTAATCACTTGGCCAATATTCTTAGATTCTGAATCACATAGAGATATGAGTTTAGTATCGGATCAAAATCGATGAATGAATCGTATTATTCACATAGAGATATGGTTTAATCGATCTAGGGTTGATGATAGTGTTCTTCATGCATCTAGGGTTAACTTGAATAGATCGAGAGATTGACGAGTTACTCTATAGGTAGGGAGTTAGGAGACCGAGAGGTGAATTCTCTATCTTTGTTGCTTGATAATTCCCGAATACAAGTCATAATCGTTATTCTCGCATGCTTAACATATACCCATACACGCGAATACGATCCCGACACCCATAGTCATCCTTGTTTGATAGGTCACTCGTTTTCATTGCTTTCTTATATCGTTTTCTATAGATTCTACATATTTCCATCATCACTTGCTTGCTTGCTTTGATCTATTTTCAATTTAGATTTGGATTTAGCAACCGGTCCTCGTGTTCGACCCCGTGTTACGACGATCCGTATCCTTGCAGTGAGTTGTGAATCGGGTTATAGATTTTAGACTCGGTACACACGTATCAAGTTTTTGGTGCCTTTCTATGAGACGATACTCCAGATCCCTTCTTATGCAAAATTTTTGAAAGATATCTTGACTAAGAAGAGGGTGATTAAGAAGGAGACAATAGCCTTGAGCACAGAGGTGAGCACTGCGATTCTACAACATGAGTTGCTACGGAAGAGATCGGATCCAGGTAGTTTCTCGATTCCTTGTAAAATCGGGAACATTGAGATTGACCGTGCGTTGTGCGATTTGGGTACCAGTGTGAGCTTGCTTCCATTGTCTATCTATAAGAAGCTCAACATTGGAGATCTTAAGCCGACGGGGATGGCACTACAGCTTGCGGATAGATCCGTCAAGTATCCTGCAGGTATTCTCGAGGATATCCCATTGAAAGTTGGGAATTATTATGTTCCCGTTGATTTTGTTGTTTTTGACGTGGACGAGGACTTGAAGATACCGATTATACTAGGCCGACCGTTCTTAAACACGGCCGATGCGGTGGTTCATGTTCGTGCTGGTCGTCTTACGATGAAGATAGGTGACGAGATTGTGGAGTTCACCTTAGATCACAACATGAAGCAGTCATCCACCACCGATTCAGCATACTATGTCGAAGTGCATGAAATCCTCACTCAAGAATTCTTCGATCAGTTTCGGGAAGTCGATCCTTTAGAGATATCTCTCCTTGCATCGAATGAGAGCATATACAACAATTGGGAGGATATCCTTCCGGGAGCTTACGCGAGCATTGAACGAAGGATCGGACGAAATTGGAGTTTTACAGAAGATGGATCCGGACCGATTCCACCTGGAAACGGACCGGATCCAAATACAGGCTCGCGAGGACAAACTGGAAACGGACCGATTCCACCTGGAATCGGACCGGATCCAAACTGAAGACAAACTGGAAACGACCGGATCCAAACACAGTCTTGCGAAGACAAACTGGAAACGGACCGATTCCACCTGGAATCGGACCGGATCCAGTCTCTGAGCAAATCGGACGTTTTTCACATCGACATGCCTGATTCTTCTACGAACGTCTCCGAACCTTCCACGACGATGACTAAAGACTTTCTAGAGATCAGAGAGCCACCACCTAACACGGGGACGCTGAATAAAGCGGATTGGAGTCTAGAGAATGCCCCGAAGGTGAAATTGAAGCCCCTACCTCAAAGGCTTAGGACAAAGAAACACACATATACGGATCCAGAACCTTCTATTACAGGTTGTCGAGTAGGGGTAATGAGCAAGAGAGGATCGAAACGAGTAAAATCATCGCTCAAACGTCCACAAGATCCACCTCCTTCACAAGTTTGGAAACCCAAGGAGGATAGAAGGCTCAAGCATCCACGAGGTCCAAAAGATGCGCTTAACTCTCAACATCCAGGGTGGCGAAAGATCGATTATCTTCGCCTCTCGAGAGATTGACGAGTTACTCTGTAGGTAGGGAGTTAGTAGACCGAGAGGTGAATTCTATATCTTTGTTGCTTGATGATTCCCGAATACAAGTCATAATCGTTATTCTCGCATGCTTAGCATATACCCATAACGCGAATACGATCCCGACATCCATAGTCATCCTTGTTTGATAGGTCACTCGTTTTCATTGCTTTCTTATATCGTTTTCCATAGATTCTACATATTTCCATCATCACTTGTTTGCTTGCTTTGATCTATTTTCAATTTAGATTTGGATTTAGCAACCGGTCCTCGTGTTCGACCCCGTGTTACGACGATCCGTATCCTTGCGGTGAGTTGTGAATCGGGTTATAGATTTTAGACTCGGTACACACGTATCAAGTTTTTGGCGCCGTTGTCGGGGACTGGTTAGCCTATTTCTAGGTCTTTATTGATTCTAGATCCTAGCTTGTCTT
>NW_010965134.1:142648-143124 GCF_000463585.1 Tarenaya hassleriana
ATGATACATCGTCAAGTCTGAAAAGTACAACTGATAATCCCAAATAAAACAAACCGAAAATGCAAAAGCAAGAGAAAAGGAAAAAAAAAAGAACTAACAAACGCTCACTGCTCTGGAGGAGGTGGTAGTGGTCCTGGCTGATAATAGTATGGCGAGTACGGGTATCCAGGTGGAAGAGGGATCAGGGGGACGTCGCTGTCGGCTGCAAACCTCGCATCATAGCGGCGATGAAACTCCATAGCATACTGCGCCATCTGATGCTGCTGCTCGCGGAACTGCCTCTGAGCGTCGAACTCCGTCCGTATCAGATCTCCAAAAGACTGGAGCTGAGCGCCGAACCCATGCATGGTCGTCTCCATACTCTGCATCCTCTGGCTGAGCATGTCAATCTGGGCAGAGTAGTCGGGAAATGAGTGGGAGCTCGGATCCGGTGGTGGTGAGGGAGGCATGTCGAAGGAGAAGTCCTCTGAAGGAAG
>NW_010965134.1:143158-146005 GCF_000463585.1 Tarenaya hassleriana
AGCATCGTTAGCGGGGACATCGTCAAAGGGGCCTCGAAAGAGGAGACCGGCTTCAGTGATCGGCGGTAGATGAGGACAAGGCAGGCGTACGCGCTGGCGGTTACCTTGATGGTCCAGATAGTTCCATTGCCAGCGTACCGGTCGCTCGGAGAGGTGAAATTTCTGGACCAACGCAGCAATATCCAGGAGAGTGTGGCCCGGGATCACATCGTCGGAATAGAGTCCGACATTAATGCCCACGCGACGAGCAATCATGGTGATGATGCCGCCGACACATGTCTTGACGTCGGTCGGATTCCCTAGTTGAGCGAATGTCTCGAGATGCATCGCCATACGAGAAGCAAGGCATACTTCCTCCATTCCCCAAGTGTCGCCGTCGAAGGCGTCGCTCAAAGCCCAGCGAAGGAAACCAAGTTCCTGATGATTCACCGTGCCGCCGGCAGCTCGGGCGAGGAGGCAGCTGGTAAGGAATTGGTGAAAATACCGGGCCACTGGGTGGCGGATCCAAGTTGCCTTCGCGGTTCGACTCTCGTACTCGTTATTCCTCATCCGAAAATCCATGAAAGCATTCGTTGTTCTGCCATCGCTCGGGAAGTAGCAATGGATGGTAGAAAGGAACTCCAGAGTCAAGGTCTTGAAACTCTTCTCATGTACCATCAGAAAAGTCGACCACCCGAGCCTGTCAAAGATACGAACCAACTCGTCATGGATTCCGATGCGATCTAGATCGTCACCGAAAAACTTGGTCGGTTGTAAGCTGATACGTGTGTATCGAGTCTAAAATCTATAACCCGATTCACAACTCACCGCAAGGATACGGATCGTCGTAACACGGGGTCGAACACAAGGATCGGTTGCTAAATCCAAATCTCAATCGAAAATAGATCAAAGCAAGCAAGCGAAAGTGATGGTGGAAGTAAGTGGAATCTAAACTAACTAAAATAAGAAAGCAAATAAAAATGTGTAACTATCAAGCAAAGATGACCGTGGGTGTCGGGACCGTATTCGCGTGTATGGGTATATGCTAAGCATGCGAGAATCACGATATTGAATCTGTATTCGGGAATCATCAAGTAACAAAAATAGAGAAATCACCTTCCAGCATATAACTCACTATCTAAGGTTTTCTAAATCCATATCCCTATGTGATTTATCAAACTAGATGCATGAAGAACACTATCATTAACCCTAGATCGATCAAACCATATTCCTATGTGAATAATACGATCTATCCTATCGATTTTGATCCGAAACTAAACCCATATTCCTATGTAGTTCAGAATCTGAAACAATTGGCCAAGGGGTCAGCAAACACCAATTGAATAAAGCACAAATCGATAAAACCGAAACAAATCCAAATCGCAACCAAGTTAGGGTTCAAACATACCCAAAACACAAACGAATCCCTAACCCACAGCCGTGGATCTACTCACGGTTCATGGAAAAACACTGAGAAAAACTAGAAACAGAAAGAAAAGAGGGAGAAGAAAGGCTCATGTCGACAGCAATGCGTTCTTCACGTTCCAGCTCTCCTTCTTCTTCCCGAAACCCTGTTTTACTCCTATTTCTCTCACCAAAGCTCTCCAAAGTCTGTGTAAAGTCTGTATGTCCCTTTTGGACGTCTGTAGAGTCCTTTTATCAATCCTAGGCGGCGCTCCCGAAGTCCTACTCCTGTTCCAACTCTGAAAATTCGATCTGGGCTTTTTTCTGGGTTTTGACTCGGACCGAGTCAGTACTCTGACTCGACCGCGTCAAAACGAGACATAATGAATTCGGCCCAGCCCAATCTTCTGACTCGGGCCTTCTGACTCGGGCATGTTGACTCGGGGTAAATTGACTCGGACGTTCTGACTCGGTCTCCTCGTAACAGGCTTGAATTGGGCCCTTTTCAGCATGTTGACTCGGCCCAATTTCTGTTGTTGACTTTGGCCGAGTCAAGGTAGGAAGTTCTTGATGTATTTCAATCCTTTTAGCTCCAGATTGCTTCCATCTTGGTCCAAATCTCATCAAGACCTGTAATCCAATAAAAACACAATCAAACCGAGTTTCGTAGCCTAACGCGCCTATAATGCCTATAAATGAATATGATCCTCATATAAATCCTATAGAAACGCCCTGAAAATATAGAGAGAATTAGGAGTTATCAAATCCCCCCAGACTTAAACTACCATCATTATCCTCTGGATTATATTTCACAAAAATATATATGATTGAATCATATTCTACAATGAATCCACGGTTTGGAGATGTGTTCAAGATTTGGCATGATCGATTGGATCACCCTGGTTCAATAATGATGCGGAGAATTGTGGAAAGTTCTAATGATCATCCATTAAAAAATGGAAAGATTTTCCAATCTCATGAACTCGCATGTACCGCATGTTCTCAAGGAAAATTGATAATACGACCATCATCGGTCAAGATCGGAAATGAATTGCCATCGTTTTTAGAACGAATACATGGGGATATTTGTGGACCAATACATCCACCGAATGGACCATTTCGATACTTTATGGTATTGATAGATGCATCAAGCAGATGGTCACATGTTTGTCTATTATCAACCCGCAATGTTGTATTCGCGAGGTTTCTTGCTCAAATTACCAAACTACGAGCTCAATTTCCTGATTATCCTATTAAGAAAGTGAGGCTTGATAACACCAGCTTTTTTTTTCTCAATGCAATGTCCGACCCACAACTTAGACCCGAACCATCGATCGATGCACTCATGTCCTCGAACGATTTTCGTTACGGAGATTTTGACAGCGGAGTGTCGAGATGCTTTATTTTCCCAAGGCGTTTGTTGAACTAGATTTTGTCGACCTGCAAGACTCGGAGAAGGTTCTA